>NW_028270183.1:18155973-18492536 GCF_037043375.1 Chiloscyllium plagiosum
GCATGAAAAAGTTGCCCCTTAGGTCTCTTTTATATCTTCCCCCTCTCACCCTAAACCCATGCCCTCTAGTTCTGGACTTCCCGACCCCAGGGAAAAGACTTTGTCTATTTACCCTATCCATACCGCTCATGACTTTGTAAACCTCTATAAGGTCACCCCTCAGCCTCCGATGTTCGACGGAAAACAGCCCCAGCTGTTCAGCCTCTCCTTGTAGCTTAAATCTTCCACCCTGGCAACATCCTTGTAAATCTTTTATGAACCCTTTCACGTTTCTCAACATCTTTCTGATAGAAAGGAAACCAGAATTGCACGCAGTATTCCAACTGTGGCCTCACCAATGTCCTGTACAGCCACAACATGACCTCCCAACTCCTGTACTTAATATTCTGACCAATAAAAGAAAGCGTACCAAACACCTTCTTCACTATCCTATCTACCTGCGACTCCACTTTCAAGGAGCTATGAATCTGCACTCCAAGGTTTCTTTGTTCAGCAACACCTTCCAGGAACTTTACGATTAAGTGTATATAAGTCCTGCTCAGATTCGCTTTCCCAAAATACAGCACCTTGCATTTATCTGCATTAAACTCCATTTGCCACTTCTCAGCCCATTGGCTCATCTGAACAAGATCCCACTGTATTTCTGAGGTAACCTATTTCGCTGTCCACTACACCTCCAATTTTGGTGTCATCTGCAAACTTACTAATTATACCTCTTATGCTCACATCCAAATCATTTATATAAATGACAAAAAGTAGAGGACCCAGCACTGATCCTTGTGGCTTCTACCTATGAACCAGTTCTGTATTCAAATTTACCTGATGCAGAAATCTTATTATCTCTCATACCAAAAATAAAATTGGCATAGATGTTGTGATATTGAAGAACCCATCACACATTTATTACAACTAACTGTTGTGTGGAAACATTACATTCCTCAGACACAGGACTGTCTGGGCCAAAATTATGCTGTTGCCTTATTGCAGGGGAGAATGGTTGTAATAGAGTGTCATGCATCATATGACCAATGGTAAGTGGCATTTTGAGATCTTCATACCATCAGATAAAATGCTATGATGCAGTGATGATGTCATAAGCATTTCTTTGAACGTTCTCTTGACTGGTAAAACACATCACAGCAGTAGCTCAATTTGGAGAGAACAAAAACTCAGAAGTTGAACACCGGTCTACACTATGAGCAGCAAGTGTTGTGCTGGTTTGAGACACTAAAACTCCAAACCAATGACTCTGTAACATTCATATCAGCTCAATGAATTCAACCAATGTCAAGCCATGGATTAATTGGATCAAATAGTATGTTAGCTGCACATGAAATGTCAAATTAATGCTGGATTCAGTCATTATTTTTGAGTATTATGTCCATTTGACTCCCTCCATGATCATTCACTGACTGGAGATACCATGTCACAATGGTTATGCTACCAAGTTTATAACCCAGAGTCTTGAATTAATGCTCTGAAGATGTGAGTTTCCTTCATGTTGCTAAATAGAAAAGGGAGTCTCATAAATGAGAATCTTACAGAAGTTGTAGCAAGTCAGGATGTATCAGTACAAAAAAAGAAGAAAGAGCCACAGCCCACTTATTACGGTGTGTGAGATCCATCTGTTGTAAAGACAGATCGATCAGTATTAAAAAGTGAAAGTCTGGCGAACGTTCAGATGTTGCTTCACAAGCAGAATAGTCTTTACCTTGGCACTGCGTGATAGCTTTATCAGTAAAGGTATGTTTTCCAGTGGTTGAGACAAATCCTTCATTACAGGTGCACACAAAATGGCCAAATGTGTTGGTGCATGTTGTATTTGAACCACACGGGTCTGTCACACACTCGTCAATATCTGGAATACAAAATAACCATGAATGTCGCTGACCAGCTCCATGTACTGATCATCTGCTGTAAGCTTCTGTCTAAACCTTTGCTTGATCTCTGTCTCCCTGTGTCATGGATGGTGTGAGTTTCCCTCCAAGAGATTGTTTTTCCTGATGCAGAAATCTTGTTATCTCCCATACCAAAAAAAACCTGGCACTGATGTTGTGGTGTTCTGGAATCCATCAGACATTTATTACAACTAACTGTTGTGTGGAAACATTACATTCCTCAGACACAGGACTGTCTGGGCCAAAATTATGCTGCTCCCTTATTGCGGGGGAGAATGGTTCTAATAGAGTGTCATACATCAAATGACCTATGGTAAGAGGTGCTTGAGATCTTTGTACCATCAGATAAAATGCTGTAATGCAGTGATGATATCATATGCATTTCTCTGAAAGTTTTCCTAACTGGTAAAACACATCACAGCAGTAGCTCAATTTTAAGAGAATGAAAACTCAGAAGTTGAACAACGGTCTACACCATGCGCAGCATGTGTTGTGCTGGGTTGAGATACTAAAACTCCAAACCAGTGACTCTGTAACATCATAGCAGCTCAATGAATTCATCCAATGTCAAACCAAGGATTAATCAGATCAAAATAGTATGCTAACTACCCATGAGATGTCAAATTAATGCTGAATGAAGTCATTATTTTTGAGTATTATGTCCGTTTGACTTCCCGTCATGACCATTCACTGACTGGAGATACCATGTCACGATGGTTATGTTACCAAGTTTATTATCTGAGTCTTGAATTAATCCTCTGAAGATATGAGTTTCCTTCATGTTGCTAAATAGAAAAGGGAGTCCCATAAATAAGAATCTTACAGAAGTTGTAGCAAGTCAGGAAGTATAGTTACAAAACAAAGGAGAAGGAGCCACAGCCCACTCATTACGGTGTGAGATCCAGCTGTTGTAAAGAACAGATCTATCAGTATTTAAAAATGAAAGTCTGGCGAATGTTTCAGATGTTGCTTCACAAGCAGAATAGTCTTTACCTTGGCACTGCGTGACAGTTTTATCAGTAAACGTATGTTCTCCAGTGGTTGAGACAAATCCCTCATTACAGGTGCACACAAAATGGCCAAATTTGTTGGTGCATGTTGCATTTGGACCACACGGGTCTGTCTCACATTCGTCAATATCTGGAATAGAAAATAACCATGAATCTCCCTGGCCATCTTCATGTACTGATCATCTGCTACAAGCTTCTGTCTAAACACTTGTTTGATCTCTGTCTCCCTGTGTCATGGATGGTGTAATTTTCTCTCAAGAGATTGTTTTACCTGATGCAGAAATCTTGTTATCTCCCAGAGCAGAAAAAAACGACTTGCCGTGGATTTGAAGAATGCAACTAACATTTGTTACAACTAACTATTATGTGCAAACATTGCACACCGCCCTGTGTAGTGTTTTGTTGGGATGAGACACTAATGCGTCAAACCAATGATTCTGTCACATTATAACAGCTCAATGAACACATCCAATGTCAAGTTAAGGATTAATCAGATGAAAATAGTGTGCTAACTACTTGTGAAATGTCAAATTAATGCTGGCTTAAATAATTATTTTTCAATATTACTTTCATACCATGTCATAGTGTTTTATGTTACCAGGTTAATAATTCAGAGTGTTGAATTAATGCTCTGAAGGTATGAGTTTGCCACATGTTTTGATATAGAAAAAGTAGTCTCTGTAGAATCTTATAGAAGGTGAAGAAAATCAGGAAGTGTGAATACAAAACAAAGAAGACAGAATGACAGCTCAACTATTCTGGGATTCATTCTCTGCTAGGAGGCGGCTAGCATCCCCAATGTAGAGGAGACCACATCGGGAGCAACGGATACAATAAATGATATTGGTGGATATGCAGGTAAAACTTTGATGGATGTGGAAGGTTGTTGCAAGGAAGAGGTAAAAACAATGACTGCAGATGCTGGAAACCAGATTCTGGATTAGAGTGGTGCTGAAAAAGCACAGCAGTTCAGACAGCATCCAAGGAGCAGGAAAATCGATGTTTTGGGCAAAAGCCCTTCATCAGGAATAGAGGCAGAGTGCCGGAAGGGTGGAGAGAGAAATGAGAGGAGAGTGGGGGTGGGGAGAAAGTAGCATAGAGTACAATAGGTGAGTGGGGGTGGGGATGAAGGTGATAAGTCAGAGGGGAGGGTGGGGGAAGGTAGCAAAGAATACAATGGGTGGATAGGGGTGGGGATGAAGGTGATAGGTCAGAGAGGAGGGTGGAGTGGATAGGTGGAAAGGAAGATAGGCAGGTAGGAAAAGTCATGGGGACAGTGCTGAGCTGGAAGTTTGGAACTGGGGTGAGGTGGGGGGAGGGGAAATGAGGAAATTGGTGAAGTCCACATTGATGCCTGGGGTTGAAGTGTTCCGAGGCGGAAGATGAGGCATTCTTCCTCCAGGCGTCGGGTGGTGAGGGAGCGGCGGTGAAGGAGGCTCAGGACCTCCGTGTACTCAGCAGAGTGGGAGGGGGAGTTGAAATGTTGAACCACAGGACGGTGTGGTTGATTGGAGCAGATGTCCCAGACATGTTCCCTAAAGCGCTCTGCTAGGAGGCGGCTAGCATCCCCAATGTAGAGGAGACCACATCGGGAGCAACGGATACAATAAATGATATTGGTGGATATGCAAGTAAAACTTTGATGGATGTGGAAGGCTCCTTTAGGGCCATGGATGGAGGTGAGGGAGGAGGTGTGGGCGCAGGTTTTGCAATTCTACGGTGGCAGGGGACGGTGCCAGGATGGGAGGGTGGGTTGTTGGGGGGCGTGAACCTGACCAGGTAGTCATAGACCAGGGAATGGTTCCACCCCTTTCAGCCTTCCGCAAAGATCGTTCCCTCCGTGACTACCTGGTCAGGTCCACGCCCCCAACAACCCACCCTCCTGTCCTGGCACCATCATTCCCTCAGTGACTACCTGGTCAGGTCCACGCTCCCTAACTACCCACTGTCCCGTCCTGGTACCTTCCTCTGCCACCGCAGGAATTGCAAAACCTGAGCCCACACCTCCTCCCTCACCTGCATCCAAGGCCCTAAAGGAGCCTTCCACATCCATCAAAGTTTTACCTGCACATTCACTAATATCATTTATTGTATCCGTTGCTCCCGATGCCGTCTCCTCTACATTGGGGAGACTGGACACCTCCTAGCAGAGCGCTTTAGAGGACATCTCTGGGACATCTGCTCCAATCAACCACACCACCCTGTGGCCCAACATTTCAACTCCCCCTCCCACTCAGCCGAGAACATGGAGGTCCTGGGCCTCCTTCACACCACCCGACGCCTGGAGGAAGAACGCCTCATCTTCCGCCTCGGAACACTTCAACCCCAGAGCATCAATGTGGACTTCAACAGTTTCCTCATTTCCCCTCCCCTCACCTCACCCCAGTTCCAAAGTTCCAGCTCAGCACTGTCCCCATGACTTGTCCTATCTGCCTATCTTCCTTCCCACCTATCCAGTCCACCCTCCTCTCTGACCTATCACCTTCATCCCCACCCCCATCCACCGATTGTATTCTTTGCTACCTTCCCCCACTCTCCTCCCCGATCTATCACCTTCATCCCCAGCCCCACTCACCTATTGTACTCTATGCTACTTTCTCCCCACCCCCACCCTCCACTCATTTATCTCTCCACTCTTCAGGCACTCTGCCTCTATTCCTGATGAAGAGCTTTTGCCCAAAACGTCAATTTTCCTGCTCCTTGGATGCTGTCTGAACTGCTGTGCTTTTCCAGCACCACTCTAAACCAGAATGTTCAAGGAACAGCTGTATCAGTGAAAGCCTAGTGAATATTTTAAATGTTGTTTTGCAACAAAATAGTCTTTACCTTGACACTGCATGAATAGGAGAAAGTGAGGACTGCAGATGTTGGAGATCAGCATCTGAAGAAGGGCTTATGCCCGAACCGTCGATTCTCCTGGTCCTTGGATGTTGCCTGACCTGCTGCGCTTTTCCAGCAACACATTTTCAGCATTGCATGAATAGTTTATCAATAGAGGTGCATGTTTCAGTGATCGAGACAAACCCTTCATTACAGGTGAAATAGAAATTACCTGGCAAATAGAACCACCCTGACCACCCTCATTTACTGATCATCTGCTGGAAGCTTCTGTCTAAACCATCTTTTGACCTCTGTCCCCCTGTGCCATCACTGGTGTGGTTTCTGTCAAAAAGGAAATTCTTCATTTGCGGTTCAGTCTTCCTCAGAAAATGTTAAGCTACAGTCTTGTAGCACAGCAGACTATTTCATTCGAGTGTCACAGAATTATACAGTCCAGAAAAGGTCCTTTGGCTCATTGAATCTGCACTGTTGCAAATAACTTCATATTCATACTTGTCCCAGTTTCCAGCACTTGACACACAGTATTTTTTAAAGGCTGTGAGATTTCCTGCCTTAACCACCCTCACAGGGAATGCAAATGACATTCTCACCACACATTGGGTGAAAAAAGTATATCCCCAGATATACTCTAAACCTCATGCTTTTTGCTTTTAAATTATATCCCCTTGTTATCAATCCTTCAACTAAAGGGAATATCTGCTTTCTCCCTCACCTTCTCCATGTCCCCATAATGTGCACACTTATCAGGGTTAAGTTACATCTGTGATTGATCTGCCCATCTAATCAATCTGATGAATCCTCCTGTTACTTAATACCTTCTTCCTCACCCAGCCAACATTTCATTCGCAAACTTACTTACCCCCATACGTTGACTTGTATATCATTTATGCCACAAACAATAATGGACCCAGCATCAATCCATGTGGTATGACTCTGGACACTGGCCTCCAGCCTCCAGTCACACAAACAGTCTTCTACCACCACGCTCTGGCTCTTACCACAAAGCCAATGATCGCATGCAACTTACCAAGTTACCCTAGACCCTGTGTACGTTTGCTTTCCTTATCACTCTCTTGTGTAAGAGTTTGTCAAGAGCCTTGCTAGAATCCATATGCATCAAACTGCACTAACCTCATGTGCACACCTGATCATCTCACACCTGATCACACCTACCAATGTCCTCTAATTCCACACACAGGTCACCTCCTTGGTCCCTAATGGGCCGTAACCTTGCCCTGTCTATTCTCTTCCCCTTGATATACTGAGAATATCTTGGGATTCTGCCCAACCTACATTTCAGCCGAAAGGGAGTATGTTGGGCCTGTACTCTTACCAATTCGGTTTGGAATGACTCTACTGTTCTGCTGTAGATTTACCCAGAAATAATTTTACCCAGTTAACTTTGGTGACCTTCAAGTGATCCAAGGTAAGATGGAGTATTGATATAAAGGCCAGTCGGTCTAAACAGGAAAGTTAACTAGCCAGCATTCCCAGTGAGAGTGAATAGTGAGGGTAATTTGATACAATGGTTATGTCAGTGAGCTCATAATCCCATGTTCTGAGTGAATGTTCTGGAGGTATGAGTTGACATCCCAGCATGGCAAGCCACAATTACATGAAATAAATTGTGAAATGAAGTGCAGCAATGAGTTGCAGCGATCAACAAATGTTTGAGCTAAACTGGCAGATGACACCAAGATAGGTAGCAAGGTATGTTGCAAAGGAGACAGACAAAGGTTCCAGACAGATGTAGATAGGGTGAGTGAGTGGAGAATAATCTCTCAGATGATGTACAATGTGGGAGTTCTTCACTTTGGGAGAAAGAATGAAAAGTAGAATGTTACTTAAATGGAGAATGACTGTGAAATTCTAAGGTGCAGAGGGATTTAGGTGTTCCAGGACACGAGTCACAAAACATTAGGAAGGGATAGTTGTAGCATTTCTTTTAGATTACATTACGGAAACAGGCCCTTCAGCCCAACAAGTCCACACCGACCCGCCGAAGCACAACCCACCCATACCCCTACACCTAACACTACGGGCAATTTAGCATGGCCAATTCACCTGACCTGCACATCTTTGGACTGTGGGAGGAAACCGGAGCACCCAGAGGAAACCCACGCAGGCACGGGGAGAATGTGCAAACTCCACACAGTCAGTCGCCTGAGGCGGGAATTGAACCCGGGTCTCTGGCGCTGTGAGGCAGCAGTGCTAACCACTGTGCCACCATGCCGCTTTCATTAAGAAAGCTCATGGAATGTTATCCTTCAATCTAAGAGGAATTGAAAATAAAAGTCAGGATGTTATATATTCCTTGTATAGGGCATTGCTGAGACCACATCTTGATACAGTGTGCAGTTTTGTTCACTTTATTTAAGGAAGGATGTAAATACACTGGAGGTGGTTCAGAGGAGGTTTACCAGATTGAATCCTGGAGTGAATGTATTATCTTATGAGGATCGTTTGGACAGAGTGAGCTTGTTTTTGCTGGAATTTAGAAGAATGAGGGGTAACTTGATGAAAGTGTCAAAGATCTTGAATAATCTTAACCAGGTCAACGTGGAAAGTATGTTTGTGTGTGAATCCAGAACCAAGTGACACTGTTTTAAAATTCAAGATTTACCTTTTGAGGACAGAGATGAGGAGATATGTTTTTTCTCAGAGGATCGTGTAAGTTCTGAACTCTCTGCCTCAGAAGGCGGTGGGGGCAGGGTTATTGAATATTTTTAAGGTGGAGGTGGAGAGATTCTTGTTAGGCCGAGGGGTCAAAGCTTATTGGGGTAGGTGGGAATGAGAAACTCGGAACAGAAACAGATCAGCCATGATCTTATTGAAAGGCAGAGCAGGCTTGAGGGTCTGAATGGTCTACGTCCGCTCCATTCCATATGTTTGTTTATTTGCATAAATCAAGTAATGGAGCCGGATTGTCAACATTTACATCCAAGTCCAATAGAGCAGCTTCACAATAAAAGTGCTGGAAAAACAGTTAGAGCCCATACACACTTTCAACTTTTATCAAAACAGGTCTGCAATGTATCTAGCTTCTTTACCTCGGCAGTGTGTCATGGTGGTAAAGTTAGTTTCTCCTGATTCGATGGCGTATCCTTTCTTACAGGTACAGTAGAAACTCCCGAGGGTATTGTGACATTCTGTGTTGGTACCGCACAGGGCCCATGATTCAGCTTCGGTTTCACCACACTCATTGTCATCTGGAAATATGATGAACAGGGTTAATAGATTGATTTTACCTTTTGGGAATTGAAGGGTTTCATGAAAACCAATGGATTTTTCTCTCTGTTGGTGTTCAAGAGGGAATTAGCATTTCTGAACTGATATTGCTGTAAGGTATAGATATAATTAGATATAATTTAAGTCCTCCCTCTGAACTGTATCTCAGCTGGGAATGCTACAAGGACCGAGGAACATGTTGAATTGATGTTGTACGTTCTGAATATTACAGACCTTTAACATTCATCTTGTGGTATGACCATTGCTGACATTCATTGGCCAGTGCCAAATGCTCTCAAGGAAGTGATGCTGAGTCTTTGTTTTAAATCATTTCAGTCTGATGATGACAGTGACGGTACAGCACAGTTAGGTACTCAGGCAGACCCAGAGGTTTGACTCAGTTTGGGAAGCCCTGTACTTCAGGGAAGGAAATTTAGTGCTTACTTAGTATGGCCTACGTGTGACTCCATAGTGATTAACTCCTAACTGTCCAGTGAAGCCACTTATGAAGCTATTCAGCCACTGTAGAGTTGAAGCTGAAAATGTGTTGCTGGAAAAGCGCAGCAGGCCAGGCAGTATCCAAGGAGCAGGAGAATCGACGTTTCGGGCATGAGCCCTGAAGATTCTCCTGCTCCTTGGATGCTGCCTGACCTGCTGCGCTTTTCCAGCAACACATTTTCAGCTCTGATCTCCAGCATCTGCAGTCCTCACTTTCTCCACTGTAGAGTTGAAGTCATACTCAAGGAATTGTAGCTTTCAGACCATGTCCCAGAGAGCACCACCATCATCATCTCTGGGTATGTCCTGTCCCATTGGCAGGAAAGGCCCAGCAGTGTTGGCAGGACAGTGGTACACAGTCAGGATGGAATTGTCCTGGGAGCCCTCAACATTGACTCCAGACCAGATTTAGGCACCAGATGAAGATCAATCCCACCCCCCCTCCCCCCACCTCTGTCTGTTGAATCAGTAAACCTTCATATTAAACACCACTTAGAGGAAGCACTGAGGGTGACAAAGGCACAGTATGCTCTCTGGGTGGGGTCTCTCAGAACATCACTGCAAAAGGTAACAGTGTATCATTTGCAACAATCTTCACCAGGAAGATCCATCTCACCTTTCTCTGGACGTCCTCAGCATCACTTTAATCTTTAGCCCATTCGATTCACATAATATCAAAATGTTGAAGACAGTGTATACTTGAAATGCTATGGGCCCTGACAACATTCAGCCAACAGTAACAAAGACATGTGTTCCAAATCATAATGTGCGCCTAGCCAAGCTGTTTCAGCACAGGTATAACACTGGTATCTACCTGACATTGTGGAAAGTTGTCAGATATATCGTGTCTACAAAAACCAGGAAAACTCCAACCAATCCAATCATGGCCCTATCAATTGGGATATACTCTCTGCTGGAAAAGCACAAAGGTCAGGCAGCATCAGAGAAGCAGGGGAAATCGACGTTTCAGGCATAAGCCCTTCATTTTTCTGCTCTTCAGATGCTGCCTTGCCTGCTGTGCTTTTCCAGTACTACACTCTTGGCTGTGATCTCCAGCATCTGCAGTCCTCATTTTCTCCTGAACTCTCTGCTGGCACATAGGAAAATGGTTGTGGTTGTTGGAAGTTAGTCATCTCAGCTCCGGGACATCTCAGTAGGTGTTCCTCCAAGCCAGCCACCCTCAGCTGCTTCATCAATGGCCTTCCCTCCATCATAAGCTCATGCTGAGGTTTGCTGATGATTGCACAATATTCAGCATCATTCTTGACTCCTCAGGTATTGAAGCTGCTCATGAGGCTTGGGCTCTTAAGTGGTAATTAACCTTCGCATCACACAAATGCCAGGAAATGACCATCTCCAACAAGACAGAATCTAACCCACTTCCCTTGACATTCAATGGCATCATCATAATCGCTGCATGCTACCATCAGCATCTTGGGAGTTACCATTAACCATAAACGGAACTGGATTAACCACAAAAATACCATGGATACAAGAGGAGGTCACAAGCTGGGAATTCTGTGATACGTAACTCACCTCCTGTGTCTCCAAAATCTGCCCACCATCAGACACAAGTAAGGGATTTAGTGGAATACCCTCCACTTGCCTCGATCAGTGCAGTTCAAGTAGTTCAATACCACTTGATTGATAACTGCTCTACCTCCTTCAACTTTCACTCTATTCGCCACAGTTGCATTGTGCCAGAAAAAGCACTGCAGCAACGCACTCAGCCTCCTCAGATAGCACCCTTCAAACCCACAACCACTTCCATCTAGAAGGACAAAGGCAGCAGACAAATGAGGACAGCACCACCTTTAAGTAGCCCTTGTTGCAGCTGCCACACAGTGTGTTTGACTCTTATATCTCGCAAAGACACTGTGAATTGATTCTTAATGATAATAAATGATGCTATTTATTTATTTAACACAGTTAGTACTAACAACAAAATACGCTATAAAGTGACAATTTACCCTATAAACCTAATCACCTACCTTGTAATTTAACTTAACTCTGGATGATCATATACATTACACTACATCTACCATTACACTACATCTCGGCCTTGATCCACGTGGCAATGATTATCTTGTCTTCTTCTCCCGGTGGTCCCAGGGGTATCTTCTCTTCACAGTGGTTGGTCTCAACGTACTGCTCCTGAGGGTGGTGTTTCTGCGATTCTTATACTTAGCAGTTGTTCCAGTCATTTTGGAAGGGTCTTTAATGGCCTCCAATAGATCGATCAGGGCTTGATCATCCTGATTGATTGGACCCAACCAGGCATTGACATGTTAATGGTAAGGTGGTCCTTGTGCATTCATTTCTGGAGGTGTTAAGTGCATATAGGTCAGGTAGCCCTCTTCAAATAAGGCTGCAAAGTGCCGCTGTGTCTGATAAACAACTCAAGATTCCGATTGTCCTGGGAATGACATTCAGGTTGATTCTAATTTAAAGATTTGAGTATATATTGTATTGTCTGCAGCTGCTCGGTCAATTACATACTGTCTGTCTGTAGCTGCAGTCTCTCTGGATTCTCCAGCATGTTTATTACCATAGTCACTTTGGTCAAGGATTGTCTCAATTTCCCAGCATGCCTCACTTATTTTCCATGTTTCATAAATTCGTCATAAATTCATCATTTTGAGCGGCCCATCCAGCCACACGCTATAAGGCCCTCAGTATCCTGACTAGGAAATACATCTCTGTTCCTTCAGTGTTGCTGGGTCAAGATCCATTGCACTGCAATGGTTTATGAAGGCTTCTCACTACCATGCCTTCCAAGTAGAGAGATGGGTAATAAATGCTGACCCTGCCAGCGATACCCTCAGCCTGTGAATGAATATAAAAAAAATCTCTCCTCATGCTGCCCCAACACTGCACCCATGTCTTAATACTTGCAGTGTGCAACTCCTTGGGAAACTGGGGTTGAGCTAAAAGATTAAATCTCATTCATTGAAGGAATGAGCTTGAGGAGCTGAATGGTCTGCCTATTCCCTGGCATTGGAAAGAAGCCACTGGAGAAAGAACACACACATTTTAAAACAGTATCACTGTTTGCAAACAATAAACTTTTCTCAATTGGCTAGAGAGGTTTATGTTTAAAACATGAAAGAGGGAATTCCTTTTCGAGTCAGTGGCACAAATCCCATCATTGGTGCTGCCATTTTCATTGGTTCCTCTGCTTGGAGGCTTCTAACCCAGAGCTACTTGTCAGTGGTGGGGCACTACCCACTGCACCACAGGGACTTCCCTGACAAGAGATCAGGAATGTCTTTATTCCACTCAGCAAAATGACCCACCTTACACTTCACCAAATGTCACTCCGAAAGTTTGTTTATAGAATGGAACATTGAATAAGTGGTCCACATTATGTACTGTACACCTCCAATTTACGACCAGGTAGAAGTTTTTAATGTCATAATTCCACCTTAAGCATTTCTCAAATTGAGATTAAAAGTCTTCCTGCTGTCTAGTGGCCATTATTGGATATATATCAGAGGCAGAAAGGAGCAGAAACTATTCTTCATGCATGTGACTCACCAAAGCATGTCATATTTTTTCCAAGATAGAATCCTCTGCCACAGGTTCTGGCTTTGGTTTTCCATGAGTTCCATCCATTGCTAAAGCAGATCACTGGGAGGAAAATAAAACGTCACTTACTTGAAAAAATATTCACATCAAATTCCATTTACGCACCACCTTTTTGCTTGTTAGTCTCTATTGACTCATTCTCGGGCTCTCTGAATCTCTTTCAACCCTGTAAACACATGCAATCTGTAATCCCCCAACATGTAATAATTGAACATCTCCATATTCTTACACTGTCCCCTCAGTGACTGTACTGAGGGGAGTCTAAACACTTAGCTCTTCAATTCCTTCCCTAAATCTATCTCTCCTGCTTTAACAAACTGCTTAAAAGCTACTCCTGTGGTCAAACATTTAGTCACTTGTTTTTATGTTCATTTTGGATCTCAGTGTCAATTTTACTTTGATTGCTCTGCTGTTGTCGCATAATGAAGATTGATATAATATTGAGATGTATATAGTGATGTAACAGAAACACCTACAGTCACAATTAAGTGGCTGTGAAGAAAGGATGAAACAGCCTGTACTAGTGAGTGATGTTACAGAGAACAGTGTGAGGTACAATAGAGTGAATAAGAGATTTGAAGAATTTATTAGATCAGACAGTAGCCACACAGAGGTAAGGCCACAGAGCACCAGAAGGATCGAGGATAGCCATTGGTTCAATCTGCAGATTAGGAACCAAAGCCACAAGCGTTATGGCAAGACAGGTTACCTGTGAAGTATCTTGGGACATCTCATTCTGTCAAGGGTGCGATATATTCACAAGTTGGTGTTGTACGTGGGTTTGAACTACTCATTGATCAGCTCCTTTCATTTGGACACAGAAAATCTTAAAATCATAAACGCTAAAGTTTCAGACTTTCTTTCAACTTGTCAGCATCAGACATTCTCATCACAGAATCACAAAAGTTTTGTGTTTCTGTGATGAGAAATAGAGACCATTCGGCCCATCATGCCTTCACTGGCTTTTCAAATGAGCATTACTCCCTGGTGTCAATCTCTCCTGTTTTTTCCCAACATCCTTGCACCTATTTCTATTCAACTATTCATCTAATGCCCTCAATTGAACCTGCCTCCATTACACTTCATGGCAATGCAATCCATACCTTAACTAACTATTACCAAACAAAGTGTCTTATCACAAGTTGTGTGGATTTGCTGTCCACTGGCCCTTATAATGTGCCACAAACCCAGTTGTAGAAGACATACTCCAATATTCTAATGTTACAGTCCGTTTCTCACAGTGGCTGAAGAATTTGGGACTCCTCCTGAAGAACTTCGCTACCAAATTTTAAGGAAAACTCAATGAATTGTTCACAAAGATTAAACTGTTGACTTAACTGAAGCCAAGCAGGATGAGAAGCTTGACCAATTCGGAGAGAATTTATGGATATTATCGTAGCTTCAGACAGGTGAAGGCTGATACATTCTTTTTGTGATTAGATTCCCCACAGTATGGAAACAGGCTCTTCAGCCCAACAAGTCCACACCGACCCTCCGAAGAGTAATCCACCCTGACCCATTCTCCTCCCCTATATTTGCCCCTGACTAATGCACCTATCACTGTGGGCAATTTAGCATGGCCAACTCACCTGACCTGCACATCTTTCGATTGAGGGAGAAAACCGGAGCACCCGGAGGAAACCCATGTAGACACAGGGAGAACGTGCAAACTCCACAGAGACAGTCGCCCGAGGTGGGAATCAAACCTTGGTCCCTGGAGCCATAAGGCAGCAGTGCTAACCACATTTGATGAACCCTCCCAGAGACAGATGTAATTGCATTGGAGGCAGTTCACAGAACGTTCACGAGATTAATCCAAGAGATGAAAGATTTGTCTTATTAGGACATATGGAGGAGATCAGGTCTATACACATGAGAATTTAGGGGAATGAGATGTTAAAGGGGATAGAATGGATATGCTCCTTGTGGGCCAATCTAGTCTGAGAGGCTGTGGTTTTAGACAAAAGGGTGGCAGATTTAAAATAGAGTTCAGGAGGAATTCCTTCTCTCAGGGATCATGAATCTGTGGGATGTATTACCCCAGATGGATAGCAGGACACAGAATAAATTTAAGGAGACAATAGATTTTCAATTAGTAATGGGTTGAAGGTTCATGGGGAGTGAGCAGGAAAGTGGAGTGGGGCTGAGATGAGAACAACTATGATTGTAATTAACTAGCAAATCAGGCTTGAGGGGCTGAATTGTCTACTCCTCCTAGTTACTATATTTCTAGATGAGGAGAAGAGCTAAAGACAACCACCAGGCCATATCTTGTAACATCTGTTTCACACATTAGCAAACTGAACATGAAAAGAGCCTCTTGGTAAGTTCTGGAAGACAGACCAGATGCAGAGCCCAAGATAAGCTAGCAACAAAGAACCACTGACCGTCTTCCAAAGACAAATTGTTCATTGAGTTTCAGGTCGTCATTTGCAATGCAAGCAGTTGTGCTGTAATGTCAAAACAAAGACCAATGGGGGGATGATTTTGATCTTAGAACATAGAACAGCGTAGTACAGGCCCTTTGGCGCTTGATGTTGCACCGACCTAAGAAACCAATATAAGTCTTTAACACTTCCACATCCTTCCTATAATGTGGCAACCAGAACTGTATGCAATACTCCAAGTGCAGCCGCACCAGAGTTCTCTGTATAGCTGCAATACGTCCTCATGGCTCCTAAACTCAATCCCTCTATAATTAAAAGCTAACACATCTTACACCTTCTTAGCAACCCTATCAACCTGGGTGGCAAATTTCAGGGATCAATGCACACGAACACTGAGATCTCTTTGGTCATTCACACGACCAATAATCTTATTATTAGCCCAGTACTCTATCTTCCTGTTACACCATCCAAAGTAAATCACCTCACACTTCTCCACATTAAACTCCATTTTCCACCTCTCAGCCAGCTCTGCAGCTTATTAATGTCCCTCTGTAACTTGCAACATCCTTCCGCACAGTCCACAACTCCACCGACTTTGGTGTCATCCGCGAATTTACTCATTCATCCTTCTACTCCCACATCCAGGTCATTAATGAAAGTGACAAACAGCAGTGGCCTCAAAACTAATCCTTGCAGTACACTACTAGTAACTGAACTCCACGATGACCATTTCCCATGAATCACCACCCTCTGACTTCTTACAGCTTATCAGTTTCTGATCCAAACTGCTAAATCACCCTCAATCCCATGCCTCCGTATTTTCTGCAACAGACTACCGAGGGGAACCCTATCAAACATTTTACTGAAATCTATGTCATAGAGTCATAGAGATGTACAGCATGGAAACAGACCCTTCGGTCCAACTCATCCATGCCCACCAGATATCCCAACCCAATCTAGTCCCACCTGCCAGCATCCGGCCCATATCTCTCCATACCCTTCCTATTCATATACCCATCCAAATGCCTCTTAAATGTTGCAATTGTACCAGCCTCCACCATTTCACTCCATACACGTACCATCCTCTGTGTGAAAAAGTTGCCCCTTAGGTCTCTTTTATATCTTTCCCCTCTCACTCTAAACCTATGCCCTCTAGTTCTGGACTCACTGACCCCAGGGAAAAGACTTTGCCTATTTACCCTATCCATGCCCCTCATAATTTTCTAGACCTCTATAAAGTCATCCCTCAGCCTCTGACGACACCACATCCACCCTCATCCATCAGTTTGGCTACCTTCTCATAGAACTCAATTAGGTTTGTAAGGTACAACCTACCCTTCACAAAATCATGTTGACGATCCCTAATCAAATTATTCCTTTCTCGGTTATTGTAAATCCTATCTCTTATAATCCTTTCCAATACTTTACCCTCAACTGAATTAAGGCTCACTGGTGTATAATTACCAAGGTTGTCTTAACTCCCTTTTTTTGAACAAGAGGACAACATTTGCTATCTGCCAGTCTTCTGGCACTATTCCTGTAGACATTGACAATATAAAGAGCAAAGCCAAAGTAAATGACATGTGTGGAAGTGCAGGTGAAACTTTGATGGATGTGGAAGGCTCCTTTGGGGCCTTGGACGGAGGTGAGGGGGGAGTTGTGGGCACAGGTTTTGCAATTCAGTGGAATTTTTGGATCCAGTGACCCTTGCTCAGTGCAAAAACTCAACTGGTTCAACAAGCCAGCCCTATCCTCGAGATATCTGGACCACCAGGAGAAGATAATTTATTGCCTTGCTGCTGACTCTTAATCACTCCTCCATCCATGGCCATCCCTATAGCCATATGTTTCATGTGAGAAGAACACCTTCCCACACACTGGGATCTATATGAGGAAATCAATGACCCAGCACATCTCTCTGGCTGACTGAGATTTACAAACTTCGTCTGGGGGGTTATATAGTCAAAGCAATATCTCAAAGTAATTTCTCTTCCAGACAATAATCAGCCCTACACCCTCAAAAATAGCAAGGTTCAGCATCCATTCTGAGGAAGGGTCACTCCATCAGAAACATTAACTCTGATTTCTCTCCATAAATGCTAACAGACCCGCTGAGTTTTTCCAGCAATCTCTATTTTTGTGGTAGCTACTAATGTATTTCAGACATACAGTGAGATTTAGATTGAACCTCTCGAAATTCATTTCACACACAGAAGCTAGAACACAAAGGGCAGTACATGTGGACTGACTTTGCACCCTGCTGTCTGAGAAAATGGAACAGTGTCAAGTGCCTCCCCCCTCCCCATATCTCTGGATTAGACGGAGATGAAAATGATTCATGAGATCGATATGAAGCTTACAAAGCTTACAAGTGTTTCAGTGCTCTTCTAATATTTATTTTTCCAGCAATGGTTATAACGATTTGAGTGACTTTCCCTGCTCACATTACTGTTAGTGGTTGTCATGCGTGTATTTAACTGCTGCTGGTTGTAATCTTTGCTGTTCCATCAGTATTGCACTGGGCAGTTTTTGCTCAAGTTTCACTGAATTAAGTCAGAATCCATAGCATAGAAAGAAGTCATTTATCAAGACTGGCATTTATGCTCCAAATTGGAATATGGTGTACAGTTCTGGACACCACCCCAAAAGGATGTGAAGGCTTTGGCAAAGGCACAGAAAAGGTTAACCAAGATGTTGCCTGATTCCGAGGTTATTAGGTTTGAGGAGAGATTGGACAAACTTGGCTAGTTGTCACTTGAATGTTGACGCATGAGGAATGATCCGATAGAAGTTAATAAAATTATGAGAAGTATGGATTGATTTGATAGAGTCTTTGTGCTAGAACTGTCAATTACAAAGGGATATCGGTTTAAGGTAAAAAGGGGAAAGTTTAAAGGTGATGTGGGAGGCAAGTTTTTTTAAAGGGTGGTAAGTGCCTGGAATGTGCTGCCAGAAGAGATGGTGGAAGCAGATAGTTAGCAATGTTTAAGAGGCATCTTGGCAAATATGTGAATAGACAGGGAATAGAGGGACACAGACTACATGGGGTAAAGGTTTTTAGTTTAAAAAGGCATAATATGTTGGCACAGCCTTGGTGGGCTGAATGACCGGATCCTGTGCTGGACTGTTCTTTGTTCTCTTAGTTCTTTGTAAATTCATCACCTCCAAACTTCTTACACAGTTGTACTTCTAACACTAAATGCACATTTTATCCCAGGAATGAAGAGAACTGAACTGAAACACACATTAGCATTCCTGGCTGGACATCCATTCCTTTAAGTTTTGCATTCAGTACAGTTTCTGTTATAGTATAAATTAGCATAAAAATAGCTAGACAGCTAACCCCATCTGATCCCTTGTACTCACCCAGGATTAGATACGATGTTCCTAATCTCATGAGTTTTCAACCTCAGTGTCACCAGAGGAAATGCTTCAGCAGAGCTCTCTCATGCACTGAGTGAGTCTGAGCACAACCTCATCTACATGAGCAGCTGCTGCACTGAGGGATTTTCCATCATACACTGCAAAAGGAACTTTGTCGTGAAACAAAACATTATCTTTCACATCGACAGTCATAGTTAATTTTTCAAATACATCAGTGTGTTAGCAAGTGCTGAGTGGTTAGCTCTGCTCAAAAGAGTGTGGTGCTAGAAAAGCATAACCGGTCAGACAGCATCCGAGGAGCATAAGCCCTTCATCAGGTTTATGCTAGAAACATTGATTCTCCTGCTCCTCAGGTGCTGTCTGACAGCCTATGCTTTTCCAGCACCACACTCTCAACTCTGATCTCCAGCATCTACAGTCCTCACTTTCTCCTGGTGAGCATTACTGTCTCACAGCACTGAGGAGCAGGAGAATCAATGTTTCTGGCATAAACCTGATGAAGGGCTTATGCTCCTCGGATGCTGTCTGACCGGTTATGCTTTTCTAGCACCACACTCTTTTGAGCAGAGCTATGCTGGTTGGGTGATTGGTCATGCTAAGTTGTTCACAGTGTTCAGGGATATGCAGGCGAAGTGGGTTAACCATGGGAAACCAGAACCCCACTGGTCCTCACCTACCACCCCACCACTCTCCATGTACAGCGCATCATCCGCCGTCACTTCCGCCACCTCCAAACAGACCCCAGCACCAAGGATATATTTCCCTCCCCTCCCCTATCAGCTTTCCGTAGAGACCACTCCCTCCGCGACTCCCTTGTCAGATCCACACCCCCCACCGACCCAACCTCCACTCCCGGCACCTTCCCTTGCAACCGCAGGAGGTGCAACACTTGCGCCCACACCTCCCCCCTCACTTCTCTCCAAGGCCCCAAAGGAAACTTCCATATCCGCCACAGATTCACCTGCACCTCCACCCACATCATCTACTGCATCCGCTGCAGCCGGTGTGGCCTCCTCTATATTGGGGAAACAGGCCGCCTACTTGCGGAGCGATTCAGAGAGCACCTCTGGGCCACCCGGACGAACCAACCCAACCAACCTGTAGCACAGCATTTCAACTCCCCCTCCCACTCCACCGAGGATATGCAGGTCATTGGACTCATCCACCGCCAAACCACAACAACCCGACGGTCGGAGGAGGAGCGTCTTATCTTCCGACTGGGAACCCTCCAACCGCAGGGGATGAACTTGGACTTCACCAGTTTCTTCATCCCCCCACCTTGTCTCAGCCGGATCCCTCCAGCCCGGCACCGCCTTCCTGACCTGCAGTCTTCTTCTTGACCTCTCCGCCTCCATCCTACTCCGACCTATCACCCTCACCTTGACCTCTTTCCACCTATCACATTTCCAACGCCCCTCCTCCAAGTCCCTCCTCCCTACCTTTTATCTTCTCCTGCTGAACACTCTCTGCTCATTCCTGAAGAAGGGCCTGTGCCCGAAACGTCGAATCTCCTGTTCCCTGGATGCTGCCTGACCTGCTGTGCTGTTCCAGCAATAAAGTTTCAACTTTGATCTCCAGCATCTGCAGACCTCACTTTCTCCCCTAACCATGGGAAACGCAGGGTTACAGAAACAGGATAGGGAGTGGGTCCTGGTGGGATGCTCTTCAGAGAGTTAGTGCAGGCTTGATATGCCGAATGGCCTGCTTCCATACTGTTGGGATTCTATGATGATCTTGCATATAGATATCAACAGCACTTTACAATTTATATGTGAACAATAACTTGCACCTGTTTATGAAGGACAGTAACTATACCCGTCATTTTCCAACAGAAAGGGCAGAATCTTCCCAGGCCCTGAATGACTTGGTCTATGGCGACAAATCTGGAAGATTTGTGTGATAAGTCGAGTGAGCCCTGTCTTGATGTCAGGAGTGATAAATTGTACTTTCCAATGTAGTTCAGGACCTTGAGATGAGATTCTTCCAATGAGATGTCAGTTAACTGGGAATATTGTTCACTTTTGCCCTCATTATTATTTAATTTTTTTCTCATTAATTAGCAGGTTGCTTTTCTACTACGCATGTCCCTGGCAACTCCAGCTCCTCTGCAGCTCCATCTTGGACTCCTGGCATCAACATCTCAGGCAGTGACCACAAATACCCCACACTCTCAGATCTTAACATTCAACATGTTCTAGCCTCTTTACATCATCTTCATGGCAGATCTCGAATGCACTTCCTGTACCCTTACAGTACACTCTGCACTTTAACGATGCACTTTGGAGCACATGAGTTAATATACTCTACATTATACAGGTCATGAGTTGGACTGGGCTGCATCTCAGGGCTGCTCACTTGCTCTTAGTGAGTACTGACGTTGTGCCTACTTGGATGCTCACAGCAATGTTTGTCTTGCCTCTTGCCTTTTTGTGTTTTGACACCTCAGCCAGAACTCACAGGCTCAATATCCTCCTGCCTTGCCTTGCTGGTTAGCACAGACATACAGCCACGCAGCTTGTGAAGCTTATCACCAGATCTCAATCAAGGGGATGGACTTGTTGCTGTATGACAGTTGAACCGTGTGCTAGCAGCTTCTGCAGAAAACAACCTGCAGGTCATCCAAGTAAACAGCTCTCACTCAATGTCTAAGGTGAGTAGTCCTCAACGAAGTTTAAGGAGACACCCATCAGTCAACGAGTCGCAGCACAAATGAGTAAGCAGTGCAGAGGCCCTGCAGGGCTAGTGATGTGGGACAATTGGGTGTGAGGGAAGACAGGCAACAGCGACAGTAGAACATGAGCCTTGTTGGGAGGTGGGTGCAGTAGCAGAGATAGAATGAATGGAGATGATCACTGAGCTTTTTCCTGTCATCCTGGGCATTCCTCCAGATGATCAGGCTGCAATGATCTGGGTGGCAACCTTGGGCCAAGCTGGCAGAGTCAGGTGTGACGGCTTCCTATGGTGATTCTGTATGAGAACAATGCACCTCCTCTGTTCTAGCCGTCCACAAGGACCTCCAGTCCCTATTTGCAAAGGATGGAGTCAGTTACCCCTTACCTGCCACACCTGGGACAAATGTTACGAACTTGGAAGGGCAGCTGCAAACTGACCGTGCTTGACCGGGTGTGCATCAGGCTTCTCACTATTCCAGGACATCCTGGGGGCATTTCCATTGACTGTGAGTGGGACAATCTTGCTCGCGTCAGCTGAGAGGGGACACATGGGTGTGACAGGTAGGTAATGAGGTAAATCAGGTTGATAGCTGAGAAAATTCTCTAAGCCTTGCTGAAAAAAGCTTTATGTGAAACTTAACGCATGGATCATTTAGCTAAAATATGTTTAAATTCAACCCAAAAAAGTTTGTTTGCCGATTATAACAAGCTGAAGCATACCCAGTGGTCAATGAGACCCACAGACTAATGATTGAAAGAGGAAGTTTGAATCATCCATGGCAGCTGTATCTTTAAGTGCAGCAATCATCAAGAGATTAACAGTATTTACTTTGCAGCATCACCTTCTCACTCTTAATTCTTTCCTCTGTAAACTCTGTTCACGAAGATTCCTCTGATAGCATGTTCCATGTCCATGCTCTCTACCTTACAGAAGGATAACAGCAACAGATCCAGGGGAATACCACCACCAGCAGGTTCCTCTCCAAGTCACTCAACTCCTGACTTGGAAATATATTTCCGCTCCTTGGGTGTTGCTGGTTCAAAATCCTGGAACTCCTTTTAATAGAGTTATAGATGTACCCACACATCCTGGACTGCAACAATTCAAGGACAGGTCATCACCATCTTCTCAAAATCAATAAAGGATTGAAAGCTGGTCTGGTCAGCAATGTCCACATCCTGTGAATAGATGTAAAAAAAAGTCCCCTGCGTTTTGTTGCGTTCTGGTTTGATTTGCCACGACTGATATGACCTTTGGTTGCTCAGTTGTCATGGGTTACATAGTCATGAAGTCTTAACATTGGTTTTTGTGCTGGACTGCTGAAAGACCATTCCCTTAGACTGTATTGTATCCATTTTTACTGTACACGATCTCTGTTTTAACTATGTCTGATGATTGACCAACTCACAAAATTTCCAACAAACTCTTTTATTTACTTGACAGAGAGAGAGAGACATCCTCAATGGCCCAACCCTAATCATGACAGGAGGCCTCATAATCATTGGAAAGAAAGTTGTCTAAAAGGAATAGGGGATCACTGCAAACGGCGGGTAATAGAGGAAACACAAATCACTAAAATAAAGGCAGTTTGAAACCTTAGTCAGGGAGCATTCCAGAGTCGAGTATATTGATTTAAGACGGGAGACTGGTGGATTTTAATGACAATCCCCCAACTTAATGTTCATCTTTAATAAGACCAACTTTTAACTTTCAGATTTAAAAATTGAACTCTCAGCTCCAGGGTGGAATTTAATCTCACTCTCTGGATTACTATTCCAGTCTTTTAGGTTATTGTGATGAAAGCTGTACCAAACATGTATTATATTTTGGGATCCGGATTTTGAAATGAGGCTGCTTGAAGGTAATTTTGCCTGAACAGGTCAGAAAATTATTTGGACAAGTGATTTAAGTGCATCAATTCCAAGAAAGCATGTGAAGGCAGTCCATAGTCTACCTGGACCCCTGCAGTGTGAATGGATGGCATGGTTATCATGCTGAGTTTACAGTAGACCAGAGAGCCACTCGTTCAGTTTTGACCATAACATAAGATTCAAGGTCTCAGATCAGGTGTTTGGTTCTGATGGAGAAATAGTTCCTCTTTGCGGGAGAATCAAGCTTTTTTTGTTAATGTTTTTGTTTGCTGGAAAAGCACAGTCGGTCAGGCAGCATCTGAGGAGCAGGAGAGTCAATGTTTCAGGCATAAGCCCATGTCCAGTGATATCACCACTTACACCACTTCCTCTGCCTGTCAACAGTCTGCATATTTAGAAATGGATTTCAGAGGGAAAACTGAAAGATTTTCTATTTGCGATTCAAAGAACACTTTAAGGTGGCCTTTTGAGACAACAGCCTCACAGTTTCCTCTAGTCTGATTTTATGTGAATAACTGGCTGTAAATGTCTGAATAGATGATCAAGTTTTTGTTTTTTGCTGCTGTTGACCTATTATTTATTTATCTATGCTATTTAACTCTGCGATCTGCCCGCTTTGCTCGCAGGACAAAGCTTTCCACTGTGCCTTGGTACACGCGACAATGAATTCAATTCAATTCAATTCAATAACTTAGGGGAACGAGACAAAAATTAACCAGACAATATTTCATCATCACTAACACTCAACACTGGAGCCCCCCAGGGTTGCGTACTCACCCCCTACTGTACTTACTGTATACCCATGACTGGATCGCCAAATACCAGACTAATGCCATTTACAAGTTCGCTGATGACACCACCATAGTCGGTTAAAACTCAGATGGCGACGAAACAGACTACCTACGGGAGGTGGAAGACCTGGAAAAATGGTGCACTGAGAATAACCTAACTCTCAATGCCAGCAAAATCAAGGAACTCATTATTGATTTCTGGTGGGATATTACTCATGCCTCCCTTCACAGTAACAGCGCAGAGGTGAAACGAGTGGAGAATATCAAGCTCCTGGGAGTGGTCATCCACATCAAGCTTTCTTGGACTCTTCATGTGGACACACCGGTTACAAAGGCCCAACAATGTCTCTTCTTCCTCAGGCAGCTGAGGAAATTTGGCATGACAGCGAATACCCTTTGCCAACTTGTATAGGTGCGCCATCGAGGGCATTCTGTCTGGGTGTATCACTACCTGATATGACAACTGTACCATTCAAGATCTGAGATGGTTACAGAGAGTGGTGAACTCGGCCCGTACAATCACAAAGGCCAACCTCCCATCTATAGAATCTATGTACCAGGCCTGCTGTCAAGGAAAGGCCACCAGCATTCTCAAAGATCCATCCCACCCTGGCAATGTGTTTCTATAAACTCTGCCATTGGGGAGAAGGTACAGAAGCCTGAACACACACACCAGCCGGTTTCGCAACAGTTTCTACCCTACCCTACCCTACAGAATACTGAATGGACTCACAAACTCTTAACATCCGCCTGTACGTGTGTTTTTGTTTTTCCTGCTGTTTACCTATTATTTACTATGCTATTTAACTCTGTGATCTGCCTGTATTGCTTGCAAAACAAAACTTTTCACTGTGCCTCAGTGCACATGTCAATAAATTCAATTCAATTCAAAATGTTAGTTTGTGGAACTTTCAAGCCAGGTAGTGATACACCCAGACAGAATGCCCTCGATGGCGCACCTATACAAGTTGGCACTCTTTGGGGGGGGTTTAAACTAATTTGGCAGGGGGATGGGATCCGGACTTGTAGTCCAGCAAGTAGGTTAGCTGTTTGTCAGGATGCCCAAGACTGTAGGGAGGCTGTGGAGAAGGTAGCACTGACAGGGACTACTTGCGGACACAGAGATGGGCTCAAGTGCGTATACTTCAACGCAAGGAGTATCAGAAATAAGGTGGGTGAACTTATGGCGTGGATCGGTACCTGGGACTACGATGTTGTGGCCATCACGGAAACGTGGATAGATGAGGGACAGGAATGGCTGTTGGAGGTTCCTGGTTACAGGTGTTTCAGTAAGATTAGGGAGGGTGGGAAAAAAGGAGGGGGGGTGGCATTGCTAATTAGAAATGGTATAACGGCTGCAGAAAGGAAGTTTGAGGGGGATCTGCCTCTGGAGGTAGTATGGGCTGAAGTCAGAAATAGGAAAGGTGCAGTCACCTTGTTGGGTGTTTACTATAGGCCCCCCAATAGCAGCAGAGATGTGGAGAAACAGATTGGGAAACAGATTTTGGAAAGGTGCAGAAGCCACAGGGTCGTAGTCATGGGCGACTTCAACTTCCCAAATATTGATTGGAAGCTCTTTAGATCAAGTAGATTGGATGGGGCGGTGTTTGTGCAGTGTGTCCAGGAAGCTTTTCTAACGCAGTATGTAGATTGTCCAACCAGAGGGGAGGCCATATTGGATTTGGTACTCGGTAATGAACCGGGACAAGTGGTGGGCTTGTTAGTGGGTGAACATTTTGGTGATGGTGACCACAATTCTGTGACTTTCACCTTGGTTATGGAGAGAGATAGGTGCGCACAACAAGGTAGATTTTATAATTGGGGGAAGGGAAATTACGATGCTGTAAGGCAGGATTTGAGGAGCATACGTTGGGAGCATAGGCTGTCAGGGAAGGATGTGGTGGAAATGTGGAACTTTTTCAAAGAGCAGATACGACGTGTCCATGATATGTATGTACCTATCAGGCAGGAAAGAAATGGTCGTGTGAGGGAGCCTTGGTTGACGAGAGAGGTTGAATGTCTGGTAAAGAGGAAGAAGGAGGCTTACATAAGGTTGAGGAAACAGGATTCAGACAGAGCAGTGGAGGGATACAGGATAGCCAGAAGGGACCTGAAGAAAGGGATTAGGAGAGCTAAGAGAGGGCATGAAAAATCGTTGGCGGATAGGATCAAGGATAACCCCAAGGCATTTTATGCGTATGTGAGAAACCTGAGAATGACGAGAACGAGGGTAGGTCCGATCAAGGACAGTAGTGGGAGACTGTGTATTGAGTCGGAAGAGATAGGAGAGGTCTTGAACAAGTACTTCTCTTCAGTATTTACGAACGAGAGGGATCGTATTGTAGAAGAGGAGAGTGTGAAATGGACTGGTAAGCTAGAAGAGATACCTGTTAGGAAGGAAGATGTGTTGGACATTTTGAACAACTTGAGGATAGACAAGTCCCCCGGGCCTGACGGGATATATCCTAGGATTATGTGGGAAGCAAGAGAGGAAATTGCAGTACCGTTGGCAATGATCTTCTCGTCTTCACTGGCAACGGGGGTGGTACCAGGGGACTGGAGAGTAGCGAATGTTGTGCCCCTGTTCAAAAAAGGGAATAGGGATAACCCCGGGAATTACAGGCCTGTTAGTCTTACTTCTGTGGTAGGCAAAGTAATGGAAAGGGTACTGAGGGATAGGATTTATGAGTATCTGGAAAGACACTGCTTGATTAGGGACAGCCAGCACGGATTTGTGAAGGGTAGGTCTTGCCTTACAAGTCTTATTGAATTCTTCGAGGAGGTGACCAAGCATGTGGATGAGGGAAGAGCAGTGGATGTAGTGTACATGGATTTTAGTAAGGCATTTGATAAGGTTCCCCATGGTAGGCTTATGCGGAAAGTCAGGAGGCATGGGATAGAGGGAAATTTGGCCAATTGGATAGAAAACTGGCTAACCGGTCGAAGGCAGAGAGTGGTGGTAGATGGTAAATATTCAGCCTGGAGCCCAGTTACAAGTGGAGTTCCGCAGGGATCAGTTCTGGGTCCTCTGCTGTTTGTAATTTTTATTAATGACTTAGATGAGGGAGTCGAAGGGTGGGTCAGTAAATTTGCAGATGATACGAAGATAGGTGGAGTTGTGGACAGTGAGGAGGGCTGTTGTCGGCTGCAGAGGGACTTAGATATGATGCAGAGCTGGGCTGAGGAGTGGCAGATGGAGTTCAACCCTGCCAAGTGTGAGGTTGTCCATTTTGGAAGAACAAATAAGAATGCGGAATACAGGGTTAATGGTAGGGTTCTTAGTCAGGTGGAGGAACAGAGGGATCTTGGGGTCTATGTACATAGATCTTTGAAGGTTGCCACTCAGGTGGATAGAGTTTGTAAGAAGGCCTATGGAGTATTATCGTTCATTAGCAGAGGGATTGAATTCAAGAGTCGTGAAGTGATGTTGCAGCTGTACAGGACTTTGGTTAGGCCACAGTTGGAGTACTGTGTGCAGTTCTGGTCGCCTCACTTTAGGAAAGATGTGGAAGCTTTGGAGAGGGTGCAGAGAAGATTTACCAGGATGTTGCCTGGAATGGAGAGGAAGTCGTACGAGGATAGGTTGAGAGTTCTCGGCCTTTTCTCGTTGGAACGGCGAAGGATGAGGGGTGACTTGATAGAGGTTTATAAGATGATCAGAGGAATAGATAGAGTAGACAGTCAGAAACTTTTTCCCCGGGTACAACAGAGTGTTACAAGGGGACATAAATTTAAGGTGAAGGGTGGAAGGTATAGGGGAGATGTCAGGGGTGGGTTCTTTACCCAGAGAGTGGTGGGGGCATGGAATGCGCTGCCCGTGGGAGTGGTAGAGTCGGAATCATTGGCGACCTTTAAGCGGCATTTGGATAGGTACATGGATGGGTACTTAATCTAGGTTAGAAGTTCGGCACAACATCGTGGGCCGAAGGGCCTGTTCTGTGCTGTATTGTTCTATGTTCTATGAGACTTTAGACAGAACTCTTCAAGTTGTTAGTACTGAGAGATCAAGCCATCAGAATTATTCAAGTCAATGGAGCCTGAAAAGAATTATGAACTATCTTGCAATCCATGTTAAAGAAAGTGGGAAGAGTCAATTAAGTAAAATCTTAAAAAGTTGAATAAAAACTGAAAGGACTGCAAAAAAGCAAATTATTGTGGATGCTGGAATCTGAAACCAAAAGAGAAAATGCTGGAAAATCTCAGCAGGTCTGGCAGCATCTGTAAGGAGAGAAAAGAGCTGACGTTTCGAGTCTGACTGACCCTTTTCTCTCCTTACAGATGCTGCCAGACCTGCTGAGATTTTCCCGCTGAAAGAACTGCAAATGCTGGAAATCAGAAACAAAAGCATAAATTGCTAGAAAAGCTCAGCAGGTCTGGCAGCAATTCTGGAGAGAAATCAGAGTTAATGTATCAGTCCAGTGACCCTTCCTGATGGGTAAATGTTGGTTTTTATGTAGAAGAATGATCTGGCTAGGAGGGTGATTAGCTATTAATGGAGATTATTAGTGGCTAACATTGGTTTGTGTGCAATAGCAGACCATGTGATAATGAAGCCTGGTGTGTGTGGGTTGGGGTAAGGACATGAAAGAAGTTCAAGCATAAAGTTGCTGAAATTGATTTTAACTGGAGAAGGCTGTAGAGTTTCCAAGTGAAAGGTGAGGTGTTGTTCTTCCAGCTTCTACTGAGCTCCACTGGAGCACTGCAGCAAGCCTGAGACGGAGATATTGGCCAGGGAACACAGTGGCGTGTTGAAGTGGCAAGATTAGATTGGTGCTGGAAAAGCACAGCAGGTCAAGTGCAGGCAACTGAAAGCTTAGGGTCTTTTTTACAGACAGAATGTCTGTGTTCTGTGAAGTGGTCACCCAGTCAATGTTTCATTTCCCCAGTGTAGAAGAGACCACATTGTGAGCAGTGAATGCAGTAGACTAGATTGCGTGAAGTACAGGTAAAACGCTGCTTCACTTTGGAGATGTGTTTGGGTCTGTGGATACTGAGGCCAGAGGAAGTAAGCAGACAGCTGTTACATCTTCTGCAGTGGGAGGGGAAGGTGACATGGGGCTGTGGGGGACGTTAGGAATGAAGGAGGAGTGAATCACGGTGTCCTGGAAGGAACAGTCCCTGTGGAAGGCTGACAAGAGAAGGGAGGAGAATATGCATCTGAAAAGGGGAGGGACCCTGGACCTGAAATATTAACTCAGATATCTCTCTAGTGGATGCTGCCAGACCTGCAGAGCTTTTCTAGCGATTTCTGTTTTTGTTCCTTAAAATATTGAGATAGGAGTGAAATTTCTCAAGAATTGAGTATCTGATCAAAGACAGGAAAAGGTTAGCAAGTTGAAACTTTGTTTAGCTTTCCAAGTTAAGATTTTTTGAACTACCATGTATAAGCTTTGTTCCTCTGTGCCCCATTTTCTGAAAAAAAATCTGTTCTGTTTTTGAAGAACATCTGCTGCCTCATGCGAATCACTCATTTCCCAAAAATA
The DNA here is from genome assembly GCF_037043375.1 of Chiloscyllium plagiosum. Taxonomy (NCBI): domain Eukaryota; kingdom Metazoa; phylum Chordata; class Chondrichthyes; order Orectolobiformes; family Hemiscylliidae; genus Chiloscyllium; species Chiloscyllium plagiosum. The sequence continues at coordinate 18,185,626 of NW_028270183.1, forward strand.
ATTTTCTCTTTTTTTGTTCTTTAACAATATTTACATGGGATTCCATAGAATTTTATAACATAGAAACAGGCCATTTCGCCCAGCTGCTCATGCTGGTGTTTATACTCATCATGAGTCTCCTTCCACCCTATTTCATTTCATCCATTCAACACATCATTCTGATCCTTTCTGTCTTGTGTGTTTACTGAACTTCCTCATGCATGTATCTATGCGACTTGTCTTAACTACTCCTATGGTCGTGAGTTCCACTTTCTCAACACACTCTAAGTAAAAAAGGATTTGTCTGAATTCCTTTTTTTGCATATATTAATGACTTTTACATATTTATAACCGAGAGCTTTGCACTCACTGAGTGGAAATACTTCTCATCTACTCTACATGGAAAAATCCACCTCTCAGTCAGTGTAGTATGTGGAGTTCCTGTTTAGACTCTGAAATTCTTTGCATAGCTACACCACCACCAATCCTCCTTATAAAAATATAGGAAATAGGAGCAGGAGTAACCCTTTTGGTCTCTGGAGCTTGCTCTGCCATTCAATATAATCGTAGTTAATCATTTAACTCAATTATTTATTTCTGATTTCTCACAATTTCCTTTGATCACTTTAGCTCGGAGAACTGCACCTAACTTGTTCCTGAAAACATTGACTCAACTGCTTTCTGTGACAATTATCAGTATTATTGATATTCTTACTATATCTTCAACAGAAGTTGGTATACTCTTGGTAAACAGATTATACATATTACATGATACTAAATAGCTAATTATTTGAGACTTTTGAGTCAGTACACATTACTGTTAGCTACATGGACTTAGTGAAAGAAGTTGGCAGTGCATCACTGGAACACTTTGGTTAGCTCCTCCCAGGAACAATCTTATAATAGCTTGACGAGAGGAGCTTATCTCACAACATCGGTTTATCTTTTTCAGGTGAAAACCCCTGCCTGTTCAGCCTTTTCTGATTGTTTGAGCTTCTTTCTCCTTTATTTGAGGGAGAGGTTATTCTGTGAATCAGTGTTGGAAATGTGTTGCTGGAGAAGCGCAGCAGGTCAGGCAGCATCTAGGGAACAGGAGAATCGACGTTTCGGGCATTAGCCCTTCTTCAGGAATGAGGAAAGTTTGTCCAGCAGGCTAAGATAAAAGATAGGGAGGAGGGACTTGGGGGATGTGAATCAGTGTGCCTTGGGACTTCAGAGCCCTCAGTCTCCAACCTGTAAAGTGAATGCTGGTAGCATCATCAGCAGCCATTTCCCAGGAGAGACTCATCCGGTGGGAATGCAGCCTCAGTAAATTATTTCCAGGGTGTACAGCAAGATCCATGCGAGTATTACAATTGGTGCAGAGGAAGCAAGATGGAAATGAACTCTCACTGAAATACAATCTCTCATAAGCTGCCAAAGTGTTTTCAGCCAGTGGAATACTTTTGAATTGAAGCCACAATTTTTAGGAATGCAGCAGCCTATTTGTGTACTGCAAGGTACCCCAGGCAGCAATCTGATAATAATCTTATTATCAACTTTACTACTGCTGGTTCAAGAATACTTGTTTGTCTTGCCACCGTTTCTTCGAAAAGCACCATGGGATATCGTATGCCCACCTCAGAGACAGGTGACCCGGGGGATATTTGTTTAAGCTCTCATCTGAAGGGTGGCACCTCTGCCAGTGCTGCACTCATTCCTTCTTGCATTGAAGTGTCAGCCAAGATTTTGTGCTCAAGGAGTGAGGTTTGTTACAAGTTGACTGGAAGACTGGAAGACATTTAAAGGTAGGTTCGAGAGAAAGAGTAGCCCTTGGCTTTGAATTGTATTGTGTCTTTATTAATATGAAATAAGTTTAAATTTGTATTTATGAAACCATTTCAAACAGTTAAACTCTCACATCTAAATTTGCACTCATGGGCTCAGACATCAGAGAATGGTGGATGTCCACACTCTCTAATGAAAAGAACAATAGATTATAACTGGCCAAGGAATTTTAAACACAGAGCAAAGCATAAAAGGGGCTAACAGCAATAATCTGGTGGATGAAAATGATGTTGGTACCCACAAAATACTTCAATTCCTTTTCTTAAACAAGGCACTTGGATTGAATGGGTTGCCACAGTGTCATTCCAATTTACACACATGACCCCTTTATTCTTTAATGAGCAGAACTAATACAATTAACTAACCATCAAATAAACTTTCAACAAAAGGTTGCTTACACAACCAAATCATAGTGTTATTATTAGTATTTTACTTTACTATATAAGACATGTCACATCTCCCAGAACCAGCTGTTTGTAGTAGGGCAATGCTTAATCCATGGTTGCCATTCCAATTGATTGAATATCGGAGATATAATGGCATTTTTCAAAGGTAACATGTCCACACATTCTTCATTTAACATTCAGTCCAGATCAGGTATTTGTCCAGAAAGAGTCTGTTCGCTCTTTGCAAAGTTCACAAACATATCCGGTCACACTATTTCCTGTGGAGAAAAGCATATACGCCTCAGTTTTAAATGATGACTCTTGTTTCAGTTTCCCTTCCAAACACTCCACCTCTGAAGTTGTTGAATCTGAATAAGTTACACTTTCGTAGCTTCTACCTGAGGTATCGTACCATGAGCTCTGCCTAAGGTACACTTTCCAAGGCTGTGACTGAGATAGATCTAGAAGAAAGTGAGAAAGTGCAGAAGCGAGTTACAAGAATCGTTCCAGAAAAGAGGAACTTGAATGATGAGAATAGATTAGAGAAGTTGGGACAGTTCTCCTTGGAGACAAGAAGGCTGAGAGGAAGTTTTTCAAAATATTGAGTGAGCTCGATAGAGTAGGTAGTGAGAAACTTTTCCCACCCATAAAAGGAACAAAATCAAAAGCACCTTGATTTAAAGTGACGTGTTAAAGAAGCAAGGGTGGTGTGAGAAAATAACCTTTCTCACACAGCAAGTAGTTAGGGAATGCACTGCCTGGAAATATGGTGGAGACAGTTCAGTTGAGACATTTAGGAGAACATTGGTTGGTTATTTGAATAAAAATTGCATGTATGGAAATGGAGAAAAAGCAGAAGTTTGGCACAAGATAATGATACCCATTGAAGAGCTAGTGTTGCAGGCACAATGGGCTGAATGGCCTCCTTTTGCGCTGTAACAATTCAGCAGTCATGGACAAGCACCCAGACATGGGTATATAGGTAACCCTTCCTGATGAAGGCCTTATGTCTGAAACGTCGACTCTCTTAACCCTCAGATGCTGCTTGATCTGCTGTACTTTTCCAGTGCCACACTTTTCCATTCTATATAGGTAACTGGCTTACTATAACCTGATGAATTTGAAGGAATCTAGTTAGAAAGGTTAATGGAGCCTTTGTATCCTGAGGACTGGAAAACAATGGTGTGACGATTCTGTTTCAGCCATCAAAGCCCTGGATAGAACACTCCAAAAGCAAGGTGCGTATTTCTGGACACTACTGCCTAGGAGGGATATCCTGACTTGGAAGTGTGGGTTCATGAGAAAGTTGCCTGAACTCCAAGATTATTAAAGAGATGCCTCCTGCCTTGTACGGAAGTGAGTGTTGGCAATCCAGAAGGAAAAGCCAGTAAGTCCTGTGAATGACACATACCGGTCCAACTCGTCAAAATGGAGCTCCAGTTCATTCATTTCCAACTACTTCTTTACTGATCACTCTCTCTGGCAATCCATTCCATCTCAGTCAAGTCCATTCTGGTTCTAATACAATGCGAACATACTGTGCACACTTTTGTGGATCAGTCAGTAGATCAGAGTTGGAATTCAGCCTGATTGTTTATCTTCCTCAGACAGTGGCCATAATCCGGCTGTCATCACCTGTAACTAGCTAACTCGGCTTTGACATGATGTTACTTTTCCACAGCCTGTATGCCTATAGCATTAAGCCGATAGCCATTACTCAATCTGAATGCCTGTGTGTGAAGACATGCTGAGTTCATTATAGATCACATCAGAATCACATTGAAAGACAAATGCCATGTTGTCCATATTCAAACTCTCAAAGCTCTCTACCTGACTTAAATATAGCTGCCATAATCTAAGTGATGGAACAATGAAGGAATAGATAGAAACAAAGAAAGAAAGAACAATACAGAACAGGAACAGCCCTCTGGTTCTCTGAGCCTGTGCTGACACATTCTTCCCATTCCAGACTAAAACTGTCTTCACTTACAGGATCGGTGTCCCGCTATTCCCTTCCTTTTCATGTATTCATCCAGGTGCATCTTGAATGCTGCTGTTGTGTTTGCTTCCACCGCTACCTCTGGCAGCGCATTCCAGGCACTCACTATCCTTTGTGTGATAAACCTGCCTCGCACATCTCTTTTAAACTTCTCCCCATACCCCTGAACCTTGAACCTGTGTCCCCTGGTAATTGACCTCTCTGCCCTGCAGAAAAGCCTCACACTATCCACTTTATCCATCCATTCACAATCTTACAAACTTTGATCAGGTCACCCCTCAATCCCCTGCATTCCAGTGAAAACAAACCCAGCCTATCCAACCTTTCTGCACAGCTAAAACCCCCTGTATCAGGCATCATCCTGATAATCCTTTTCTGAACCTTCTCCAAAGCGTCCACATTCTTCTGGTGGTGCGGTGACCAGAATTGCCCACAATATTCCAAGTGTGGCCTAACTAAAGTCCTATAAAGCTGCAGCATAACTTGCCTACCTTAATACTCAATTTCTGTTCCAATGAAGTGAGGTATGTTATTGGCCTTTTTTACTACCTTATCTCCCTGTGCTGCCACCTTCAGTGACCTGTGGACCTGCATATCCAGATCTCTCTGCATATCAAAACTCCTAAGGATTCTGCTATTCACTGTATAATTTCCACCTATACTTGACCATCCAAAATGTATACCTCACATTTGTCTGGATTAAACTGCATTTGTCATTTTCCTGCCCATGCCTCCAACTGATCTATATCCTGCTGTATCCTCTGACAATCCTCTTCACTATCAGCAACTCCACCAATCTTTATATCGTCTGTAAATTTACTAATTAGACCAGCCATGTTTTCCTCCAAATCATTATGTCAACCACAAACAGCAGAGATCCCAGCATTGATCCCTGTGGTACACCGCTAGTCACAATCCTTCATTCCAAAAAGTATCATTCCATTGCTACCCTCAGTCTCCTGTGACTAATCCAGTCCTGTATCCATCTTGCAAACTCACCCTGATACCAAATGACTTCACCTTTTGTACCAGTTTGCCATGAAGGACCTTGTCAAAGGTTTTACTGAAGCACAATCTCCACCGCAGAAAATGATACCGTTTATCGCTAGTAAGTCCATATGCTTCTGCATGCGTATAGATCTTGTCCCTGAGAAACTTTCCTGATAATTTCCCTCCCATCGATGTGAGGCTAATAGGCCTGTAATTTGCTGGATTATCCTTGCTACCCTTCTTAAACAATGGGACAGCACTGGCTATTCTCCCGTCTGCTGGGACCTCACCTGTAGCCGAAGAGGACACAATGATGTCTGTCAATACTCCAGCAATTTGTTCTCTTGCCTTCTTCAATATTCTGTGATAGATCCCATCAGGACGTGGGGACATATCTACTTTAATACTTTTTAAAATACAAAACTCCTCTTCCTTTTTAATGGCAACTTGGCTTAGAAACTTGACACTCCCTTCTCTGAGATCATCCTCTACCAATTCCTTCTCTTTGTTGAATACTGACACGAAGTATTCGTTTAGAGCCTCTGCTACCTCTTCTGGCTCCACACATGTTTGCTAATAACTTTTCATGACCTCTTTTAGCCCTTCTAATTCCTTATTTAAATTTGTCATTGAGTATAGAGATGTACAGCATAGAAACAGACCCTTCGGTCCAACTCGTCCATTCCAACATGATATCCCAACTCAATCTAGTCCCATTTGCCAGCATCTGGCCCATATCCCTTTAAACCCTTCCATACATGTACCACCCTTTATGTGAAAATGTTGCCCCTGAGGTCTCTTTTATATCTTTCCCCTGTCACCCTAAACCTATGCCCTCTAGTTCTGGACTCTCTCAGCCCAGGGAAAAGACTTTGTCTATTTTTCCTATCTATGTCCCTCATGATTTTATCAACCTCTATAAGGTCACCCCTCAGCCTCTGATGCTCCAGGAAAAACAGCCCCAGCCTATTCAACTCGCCCTATAGCTCAAATCCTCCAACCCTGGTAACATCCTTATGAATCTTTTCTGAACTTTTCAAGTTTCACAACATCTTTCCGATAGGAAGGAGACCAGAATTTCACGCAATATTCCAAAAGTGGCTGACCCAATGTCCTATACAGCTGCAACATGACCTGCCAACTGCCGTACTCAATATCCTGACTAATAAAGGAAACCATACCAAATGCCTTCTTCATTATCCTATCTACATGCAACTCCACTTTCAAGGAGCTATGAACCTGCACTCCAAGGTCTCTTTGTTCAGCAACACTCCCTAGGACCTTACCATTAAGTGTATAAGTCCTGCTAAGATGTGCTTTCCCAAAATGCAGCACTTCGCATTTATCTAAATTAAACTCCATCTGCCACTCCTCAGCCCATTGGCCCATCTGGTCCAGATCCTGTTGTAATCTCAGATAACCCTCTTCGCTGTTCACGACATCTCCAATTTTGGTGTCATCTGAAAACTTACTAACTGTACCTGTTATGCTCGCATCCAAATCATTTATATAAATGATGAAAAGTAGTGGACCCAGCACCGATCCTTGTGGCACTCCACTGGTCACAGGCCTCCAGTCCTCAACTCTCTCCAACCCTCCACCACCACCCTCTTTCTTCTACTTTTGAGCCAGTTCTGTATCCAAATGGCTAGTTCTCCCTGCATTCCATGAGATCTGACCTTGCTAATCAGTCTCCCATGGGGAACCTTGTCGAACACCTTACTGAAGTCCATATAGATCACATCTACCGCTCTGGCCTCCTCAATCCTCTTTGTTACTTCTTCAAAAAACTCAATCAAGTTTGTGAGACATGATTTCCCAAGCTCAAAGCCATGTTGACTATCCCTAATCAGTCCTTGCCTTTCCAAATACATGTAAATCCTCTTCCTCAGGATTCCCTCCAACAACTTGCCCATCCGCGACATCAGGTTCACTGGTCTATAGTTCCCTGGCTTGTTCTTACCACCCTTCTTAAATAGTGGCACCACGTTAGCCAACCTCCCCTTTTCCAGCACCTCACCTGTGACTATTGATGATGCAAATATCTCAGCAAGAGGCCCAGCAATCACTTCCTTAGCATCCCACAGAGTTCTAGGGCACACCTGATCAGGTCCTGGGGAATTATCCACTTTTATGCGTTTCAAGACATCCAGCACCTCTTTCTATGTAATATGAACATTTTTGAAAATGTCACCATCTATTTCCCTACATTCTGTATCTTCCATATTTTCTCCACAGTAAGCACAGATGCAAAATACTTGTTTAACATGTGGCTGAGAGGCTGATGCAGCAGGGAGGGTTTCAGATACCTAGACCATTGGAATACCTTCTGGGGAAAGTGGGATCTGTACATGAAGGATGGGTGCACCTGAACTGGAGGGGCCCAATGTCCTGGGAGGGAGATTTGCTCGTCTGATTCGGGAGAGTTTAAACTAGATTGGCAGGGGGGTGGGAATCAGAGCCACATATCTGAGAGTGGGACAATTGCAGATTGGGCAGTGACAGGATGTAGTGAAACAAAGGGATTGGTTAAAGTGTGTCTGCTACAATGTAATGAGTGTCAGAAATAAGAGTGACGAACTTAAGAGCATGGATCAGTACCTGGGGATACGATGTTGTGGCCATAACAAAGACATGGTTTTCACAAGGGCAGGAATGGTTGCTTGATGTCCCAGGGTTTAAAACATTTAAACCCTGGGACCGTTTAGAACCCTCAGACATTTAAACCCTCAGACCGTGTCTTCAGAATCCTTAAGGGGGAGGGTGTGCAGCCAGAAGTCGTGGTACACATTGGCACCAACGACATAGGTAGGAAGAGGGGTGGGGAGGTCATTCAAGAGCTCAAGGAGTTAGGCTGGAAGCTAAAAGCTAGGACAGACAGAGTCGTCATCTCTGGGTTGTTGCCGGTGCCACGTGACAGTGAGGCAAAGAATAGGGAGAGAGTGCAGTTGAACACGTGGCTGCAAGGCTGGTGTAGGAGGGAGGGCTTCAGATATTTGGACAATTGGACTGCATTCTGGGGAAGGTGGGACCTGTACAAACAGGACAGGTTGCACCTGAACCAGAAGGGCACCAATATCCTGGGGGGTAGGTTTGCTAGCACTCTTCGGGGGGGGTTTAAACTAATTTGGCAGGGGGATGGGATCCGGACTTGTAGTCCAGCAAGTAAGCTAGCTGTGTGTCAGGATGCCCAAGACTGTAGGGAGGCTGTGGAGAAGGTAGCACTGACAGGGACTACTTGCGGACACAGAGATGGGCTCAAGTGCGTATACTTCAACGCAAGGAGTATCAGAAATAAGGTGGGTGAACTTAAGGCGTGGATCGGTACCTGGGACTACGATGTTGTGGCCATCACGGAAACGTGGATAGATGAGGGACAGGAATGGCTGTTGGAGGTTCCTGGTTACAGGTGTTTCAGTAAGATTAGGGAGGGTGGGAAAAAAGGAGGGGGGGTGGCATTGCTAATTAGAAATGGTATAACGGCTGCAGAAAGGAAGTTTGAGGGGGATCTGCCTCTGGAGGTAGTATGGGCTGAAGTCAGAAATAGGAAAGGTGCAGTCACCTTGTTGGGTGTTTACTATAGGCCCCCCAATAGCAGCAGAGATGTGGAGAAACAGATTGGGAAACAGATTTTGGAAAGGTGCAGAAGCCACAGGGTCGTAGTCATGGGCGACTTCAACTTCCCAAATATTGATTGGAAGCTCTTTAGATCAAGTAGATTGGATGGGGCGGTGTTTGTGCAGTGTGTCCAGGAAGCTTTTCTAACGCAGTATGTAGATTGTCCAACCAGAGGGGAGGCCATATTGGATTTGGTACTCGGTAATGAACCGGGACAAGTGGTGGGCTTGTTAGTGGGTGAACATTTTGGTGATGGTGACCACAATTCTGTGACTTTCACCTTGGTTATGGAGAGAGATAGATGCGCACAACAAGGTAGATTTTATAATTGGGGGAAGGGAAATTACGATGCTGTAAGGCAGGATTTGAGGAGCATACGTTGGGAGCATAGGCTGTCAGGGAAGGATGTGGTGGAAATGTGGAACTTTTTCAAAGAGCAGATACAACATGTCCATGATATGTATGTACCTATCAGGCAGGAAAGAAATGGTCGTGTGAGGGAGCCTTGGTTGACGAGAGAGGTTGAATGTCTGGTAAAGAGGAAGAAGGAGGCTTACATAAGGTTGAGGAAACAGGATTCAGACAGAACAGTGGAGGGATACAGGATAGCCAGAAGGGACCTGAAGAAAGGGATTAGGAGAGCTAAGAGAGGGCATGAAAAATCGTTGGCGGATAGGATCAAGGATAACCCCAAGGCATTTTATGCGTATGTGAGAAACCTGAGAATGACGAGAACGAGGGTAGGTCCGATCAAGGACAGTAGTGGGAGACTGTGTATTGAGTCGGAAGAGATAGGAGAGGTCTTGAACAAGTACTTCTCTTCAGTATTTACGAACGAGAGGGACCGTATTGTAGAAGAGGAGAGTGTGAAATGGACTGGTAAGCTAGAAGAGATACCTGTTAGGAAGAAAGATGTGTTGGACATTTTGAACAACTTGAGGATAGACAAGTCCCCCGGGCCTGACGGGATATATCCTAGGATTATGTGGGAAGCAAGAGAGGAAATTGCAGTACCGTTGGCAATGATCTTCTCGTCTTCACTGGCAACGGGGTGGTACCAGGGGACTGGAGAGTAGCGAATGTTGTGCCCCTGTTCAAAAAAGGGAATAGGGATAACCCCGGGAATTACAGGCCTGTTAGTCTTACTTCTGTGGTAGGCAAAGTAATGGAAAGGGTACTGAGGGATAGGATTTATGAGTATCTGGAAAGACACTGCTTGATTAGGGACAGCCAGCACGGATTTGTGAAGGGTAGGTCTTGCCTTACAAGTCTTATTGAATTCTTCGAGGAGGTGACTAAGCATGTGGATGAGGGTAGAGCAGTGGATGTAGTGTACATGGATTTTAGTAAGGCATTTGATAAGGTTCCCCATGGTAGGCTTATGCGGAAAGTCAGGAGGCATGGGATAGAGGGAAATTTGGCCAATTGGATAGAAAACTGGCTAACCGGTCGAAGGCAGAGAGTGGTGGTAGATGGTAAATATTCAGCCTGGAGCCCAGTTACAAGTGGAGTTCCGCAGGGATCAGTTCTGGGTCCTCTGCTGTTTGTAATTTTTATTAATGACTTAGATGAGGGAGTCGAAGGGTGGGTCAGTAAATTTGCAGATGATACGAAGATAGGTGGAGTTGTGGACAGTGAGGAGGGCTGTTGTCGGCTGCAGAGGGACTTAGATATGATGCAGAGCTGGGCTGAGGAGTGGCAGATGGAGTTCAACCCTGCCAAGTGTGAGGTTGACCATTTTGGAAGAACAAATAAGAATGCGGAATACAGGGTTAATGGTAGGGTTCTTAGTCAGGTGGAGGAACAGAGGGATCTTGGGGTCTATGTACATAGATCTTTGAAGGTTGCCACTCAGGTGGATAGAGTTTGTAAGAAGGCCTATGGAGTATTATCGTTCATTAGCAGAGGGATTGAATTCCAGAGTCGTGAAGTGATGTTGCAGCTGTACAGTACTTTGGTTAGGCCACAGTTGGAGTACTGTGTGCAGTTCTGGTCGCCTCACTTTAGGAAAGATGTGGAAGCTTTGGAGAGGGTGCAGAGAAGATTTACCAGGATGTTGCCTGGAATGGAGAGGAAGTCGTACGAGGATAGGTTGAGAGTTCTCGGCCTTTTCTCGTTGGAACGGCGAAGGATGAGGGGTGACTTGATAGAGGTTTATAAGATGATCAGAGGAATAGATAGAGTAGACAGTCAGAAACTTTTTCTCCGGGTACAACAGAGTGTTACAAGGGGACATAAATTTAAGGTGAAGGGTGGAAGGTATAGGGGAGATGTCAGGGGTGGGTTCTTTACCCAGAGAGTGGTGGGGGCATGGAATGCGCGGCCCGTGGGAGTGGTAGAGTCGGAATCATTGGCGACCTTTAAGCGGCATTTGGATAGGTACATGGATGGGTACTTAATCTAGGTTAGAAGTTCGGCACAACATCGTGGGCCGAAGGGCCTGTTCTGTGCTGTATTGTTCTATGTTCTATGTTCTATGTTCTAAAAAGAACAGGGAGGGTGGAAAACGAGGAGGGGGTGTAAGCATTGCTAATCAGAGAGTGCATCACAGCTACAGAAATGAAGGTTGTTGAGGAAGGTCTGTCTGCTGAGTCAGTATGGGTGGAAGTCAGGAATAGCAAGGGAGCAGCCACCTCATTGGGGGTTTTCTACAGAACCCCTAATAGCAGTAGAGGGATTGAAGAACGCATAGGCAGGCAGATTCTGGAAAAATGCAGAGGTAGCAGGGTTGTAGTTATGGGTGATTTCAACTTTCTCAATGTCGACTGGAACCTCCTAAGTGCAGATGGTTTGGATGGAGCCATTTTTGTCAGGTGTGTTCAGAAGGGTGTCCTTACTCAGTATGTAGACAGACCGACGAGGGGAGAGGCCATTTTGGATTTGGTGCTTGGCAATGAGCCAGGACTGGTATCAGATCTCATGGTGGGAGAACACTTTGGTGACAGTGATCACAACTGCCTAACATTTAACATAGCCTTAGAGAGGGAACCGAACCGAGTATTTTGCTTCAGTTTTCTCCAAGGAAGGGACCTTATTGTGAATGAGAACTTTGAGGAGCTGGGATACAGGCTTGACCAGATCAAGACTGATGAAGTTGATGTGCTGGAAATTTTGGAAAACATTAAGAGGGATAAGTCCCCAGGGCCAGACCAGATTTATCCATGGCTGCTCTGGAGAGTGAGAAAGGAGGTTGCTAAGCTGCTGGGAAAGATCTTTGCCTCCTCACTCTCCACGGGAGTCGTACCGGAGGATTGGAAGGAGGTGAATGTTGTTCCTCTTTTCAAGAAAGGTAATAGGGAAATCCCTGGCAATTACAGACCAGTTAGTCTTACGTCTGTGGTCAGCAAAGTTTTGGAATAATTCTGAGGGATAGGATCTATGACTATTTGGCAAAGCATAGCGTGATTAAAGGCAGTCAGTATGGCTTTGTGAGGGGCAGGTTATGCCTCACAAATCTTATTGAGTTTTTCAAGGAGGTGACAAGACAGGTCGACAAAGGTCGAGCAGTGGATGTGGTGTATTTGTACTTCAGCAAGGCATTTGATAAGGTTCCCCATGGTAGACTCATTCATAAAGTCAGGAAGTATGGGATACAAGGAGATTTGGCTATCTGGATTCAGGACTGGCTGGCCGACAGAAGGCAGAGAGTGGTTGTAGATGGAAATTATTCTGCCTGGAGGTCAGTGTTGAGTGGGGTCCCGCAGGGCTCTGTTCTTGGACATCTGCTCTTTGTAGTTTTTACAAATGACTTGGATGAGGAGGTTGAGGTGTGGGTTACTAAATTTGCAGATGACACAAAGGTTGGAGGTGTCGTTGATAGTATCGAGGGCTATTGAAGGCTGCATCGCGTCATAGACAGGTTGCAGAGTTGGGCTGAGAAATGGCAGATTGAGTTCAACCTGGATAAATGTGAAGTGATGCATTTTGGAAGGTTAAACTCGAATGCTGAATGTAGGATTAAAGACAGGATTCTTGGAAGTGTGGAGGAACAGAGGGATCTGGGTGTAAAAGTACATAGATTCCTCAAAGTTGCCACCCAAGTGGATAGGGTTGTTCAGAAAGCATATGGTGTTTTGGCTTTCATTAACAGGGGGAATCGAGTTTAAGAGCTGCGAAGTTTACTACAGCTTTACAAGTCCCTGGTGAGACCACACTTGGAATATTATGTCCGGTCTGGTTGCCCTACTATAGGAAAGATACAGAGGCTTTGGAGAAGGTGCAAGGAAGGTTTACTGGACTGGAGGGCTTGCCTTATGAAGAAAGATTGAAAAAGCTCTGACTTTTCTCTCTGGAGAGAAGGAGGAAGAGAGGAGATCCGATCGAGGTATACAAGATGATGAGAGGAATAGATAGAGTCAATAGCCAGAGACGTTTCCCCAGGGCAGGATTGACGGGTACAAGGAGTCATAGTTTTAAGATATAGAAAGGTATAGGGAAAGGTATAGAGGAGACATCAGAGGTAGGTCTTTTACACAGAGAGTTGTGAATGCATGGAATGCGTTGCCAGCGGTGGTGGTGGAAGCAGAGTCATTGGGGACACATGGAGAGCAGTGAATTGAGGGGTGCGTAGGTTAAGTTATTGTATTTTACATTAAGATTTAACCTCGGCACAACATCGTGGACATAAGGGCCTGTTCTTTGCTGTACTTTTCTATGTTCTATGTATGGAGAAAGTGAGGACTGCAGATGCTGGAGATCAGAGCTGAAAATGTGTTGCTGGAAAAGCACAGCAGGTCAGGCAGCATCCAAGGAGCAGGAGAATCGATGTTTCGGGCATAAGCCCTTCTTCAGGAATGAGGAAAGTGTGCCCGAAGTTGATTCTCCTGCTTTTTGGATGCTGCCTGACCGGCTGCGCTTTTCCAGCAACACATTTTCAGCTATGTTCTATGTTTAGTATCTCCCCCATCTCTGTGGCTCCACACAAAGGCTGCCTTACCGATTTCTGAGGGGCTCTATTCTCTCCCTTTTATCCTTAACGAATTTGTAAAACCCCTCTGGATTCTCCTTAACCATATTTGCCAAAGCTATCTCATGTCCCCTTTTTGCCCTCCTGATTTCCCTCTTAAGTAAACCCATATTGCCTTTATACTCTTCTCGCTCGAACTATCCTGTCTATACCTAACATATGCTTCCTTCTTTTCATAACCAAACCCTCAATTTCTCTCGTCATTCAGGATTCCCTGCACATACCAGCCTTTTCTTTCACCCTAATGGGAATATACTGCCTCTGGACTCTCATTATCTCATTTCTGAAGGCTTTCCATTTTCCAGCCGTCCCTTTACCTGCGAACGTCAGCCCCCAATCAGCTTTTGAAAATTCTTGCCTAATACCATCAAAATTAGCCTTCCTTCAATTTAGAAGTTCAATTGTTAGATCTGGTCTATCCCTTTCCATCACTATTTTAAAACGAATAGAATTATGGTCGCTGGCCCCAAAGTGCCCACCAATACCCCATACCCCCGACCCCACTGACACCTCAGTCACCTGACCTGCCTTATTTCCCAAGAACAGATTAAGTTTTGCACCTTCTCTAGTAGGTAAATCCACATACTGAATCAGAAAATGTTTATATACACACTTAACAAATTCCTCTACATCTAAACCCTGAACACTATTCATAGTCCAGTTTATGTTTGGATAGTTAAAAATCCTCTACCATAATCACCCTATTATTCTTACAGAGGACTGAGATCTCCTTACAAATTTGTTTCTCAATTTCCCGCTGAATTTTAGGGGTGTATAATACAATCCCAATAAGGTGATCATCTCTTTCTTATTTCTCAGCTCCACCCAAATAACTTCCCTGGATGTATTTCCAGGACTATCCTCCCTCGGAATAGCTGTAATGCTGTCCCTTATCAAAAACTCCACTCCCCCTCCTGAACAAAACCTTTTCAGATATTAATATTGTGCTGAAATTATGCACAAATTTCCATTAAAATTTATGAAATCCTGAAAATCTCATGATTTCCTTTAGGAACAGCGAATTCTGTTAGAAACTACTTTTACTGTCCTTGGTAACACTTGTCTTTGTCCTATGGTATATCTGATTAGATTACTTACAGTGTGGAAACAGGCCCTTCGGCCCAGCAAGTCCACACCGACCCTCCAAAGAGCAACCCACCCAGACCCATTTCCCCCTTCACCTAACACTATGGGCAATTTAGCACAGCCAATTCACCTAATCTGCACATTTCTGGATTGCAGGAGGAAACCAGAGCACCCGGAGGAAACCCACGCAGACACGGGGAGAATGTGCAAACTCCACACAGACAGTTGCCTGAGGCAGGAATTGAACCCGGGTCTCTGGCGCTGTGAGGCAGCAGTGCTAACCACTGTGCCACTGTGCCGACCATGGTGACTTACTCTTGCTTTTGTGAATTCACTTTTGGCTAAATTTATTACTAAGCCAGTCAACTATAAACAGGTCTTTGACTAGTAACAGCTCCTGCTCACGTGCTTTCTCCATGAGTTACTATATATGATTGCACTGTTTGCACCATCGCATAAAATAGACTACTTCAGCTATGACTTGATTCACAAGTCTCTGGAATGTAGCCCTTCTTTCCTTATATACGCCTAGGGTTTCATCAGTTCCGATCCTCCTAGACTTTACGTATGTGTGCTTTTTCTTTTTGACAAAGGTGATCCAAGGTTCATGTAACTTGCCATATCTATCCTTCATTCTCACAAGAATGTGCTGCTCCTAAACTCTTATCAACTGCAGTTTGAAATATCACACATGTCCAACTTGCATTTACCCTCAAACAGCCACTTCTAATCAAAATTCTCCAGTTCCTGCCTAATAATGTCCCCCAATTTAGTACCTTCACCTGAGGACTGCTGTTATCCCTACCCATGAATACGTTAAAACTCACAGTATTATGTTCACTCGGTCCGAAATGATCCCCCCCTGAAACTTCGCTCACCTGGCCAGGCTTATTTCTCAAAATCAGGTCCAGTATAACCCTTGGAGAAAGTGAGGACTGCAGATGCTGGAGATCAGAGTCGAGAGTGTGGTGCTGGAAAAGCACAACAGGTCAGGCAACATCTGAGGAGCAGGGGAATCGATGTTTTGGACCTGATGACGGGCTTATGCCAGAAATGTCGATTCTCCTGCTCCTCGGATGTTGCCTGACCTGCTGTGCTTTTCCAACACCACACTCTTGACCCAGTATAACCACTTCCCTGGTTGGATTGTTTACAAACTGTGTCAAGAAACCCTCCTGAATGGCCCTTACAAATTATGCCCCATCCAAGCCACTAGCACAAAGTGAATCCCTGTCGATATAGGGGAAATTAAAATCACCTAGCACAACACCTCTGCTGTTACATATTCTCTCCTCTATCACCCACTGATTTTTGGGAGGCCTGTAGTATACTCCAAGTACTGTGATTTCTCTTTTCTATTTCTGAGTTCTATTCCTATTGCCTGGGTGCACGAGCTGTGTGATGTATGCTTGGGTGTCGTGTCCAGCTACATGGATCACTAAAGCAGGTACAGGAAATAATCACAAAGGCAAATGGAATGTGAGAATAAAAGGGAGCTGAAATTATGCTTCAACTATACAAAGCTCTAGTCAGACACACATGAAAGAATCTGTAGCAGTTTTATGTGACATCTAAGGATTGATAAATATTGGTTTTGGAGGGAAAGCAGCATGTACTATAATGATAACTGAACTCCAATGATCGAATTATGATGAAAGATTTGAACAAGGAAGGTTGTAATCAGTGCAAAGATAAGGGTAGTTACAGAGAAACCACTTCTGCCTGCTGGGGTATCTAGGGCGAAGGGACATAGTCAAAAATGTTGAACCAGACCTTCTAGGAAAAAAAATGAAGAAACAGTTCTGAAAACAGAAAGTGATACTAGTTTGGAACTCTCTCCCACAGGAAACAATTACATTAGGTCACAGACCAGCCGTGGTTACACTGAATGCTAGAACAGGTCCTAGTTATAAAATGAACTTCTTCTGTTTCTTTACTAAATATATATCAAGAGCTGTACAAGTTTATCAATGCATATCACCGTGAGGGAAACTTCAAAGGAATTGCAGTTTGCCATCCCATTCATTACTTTGGGTCATTAAATTGTGTAATAGTTTTGTAGATGGCCCAAGGTTGAAGGTAGGTACAGTCATAGAGCAATTGGGATAAATTTGAAGATGTACTATAAGAGTGTTCTGTTTAACCCTCCAAATAAATTTATTTTACTTTCAGTTCGTTACTGGCAGAAACTGGTGTATCAATTGACAATTGATCCCAATCTGAGATGTGTGACATAAAGGAAACATTTATCTTGGATCCTGAGTGTTCCTGAAAAGAAAGAATTGCCACTGAAGCCTTTTACCTTGCACTGATCAGAACAGAATTATGAGAATATCACATCTCAAAGGGAACAACAATTTATATCACATGAGAAAAGGATGCTAACTTATTGTCAAATGTTGGTTAGTAGAGTTGTTACCATGGAGACTAATCAGCACCCACTCATAAACTAATTAATATCCTCTTCTTAAGTTGTATAAGTTGTTGTTCCCATTGAGATTTGAGACTTTTGCAATTCTATCCTGATCATTGCAAGACACAAGCTTCAACAATCCAACTCTTCTATCAGCAATGCTCAAGTTCCATTCTTTCAAGTGACTATTAACCAGATCCTTTTATTTTTAAAATTTATCTTGCGATAACATCACTGACAAAGTTGGTATTTACTGGCCATATGCAATTGACCATGAGAAAGAGTGACCCAGCAACCAAGATGGCATGGTGGTATTTTATAAATATCAAAGTTGGAATGGTGTGTTAAGGGGAACATGGGTGAGATGGTTTTCCCATGCTGCTACCTTTTCTCTGTCTCAGTGCTAGGTCGTCAGATGCTGCAGTATATACAGGCACACTTACCGATGTAACTGACAATGGCACTTTCACCGATTCCAATTCAAGTAAGCTCTTTCTGGTCTTGCAGATGCAGGTAATCCACTTGCTGTATTCCGCCCTTATCTTAAGAGGTTGAAGCAAAGGAATTTATTAAATTTTGCGGCTGATAAATTAAGATTCTGCACATAATCTTCTAATCTATTTTTTACAGAAAAGCATGATGCACAGTTTAGAATAATTGACTGGTTCCACATTCTTTGGTGGCCAATATTGCTCCCAGTATTCACAGGTTAAACACGGAGCATAAACTAAAGTTCAGCTTACAGTACACCCAGCTCTACCTTAGAGGAAAATCATTATGAATTAGTCTATTCTCCTATACCTGGGCCACAGATACTTTGTAGTTCAGTATCAAGATGGTTGGATTTGAAGCTGATGCAACCTCAGATTTGTGGTGAAGTCATACTCAGCCTATAATGCAGGCGAACATGAAGGAAAGGGAAAGTGAGAACTCCTACTTATGTTCCAACCTCCGCATGACCCAAAGTAGATATTTTTGGCACAATAAAGTGAAATATAATGGCCAATTTTTACACAGGCACATCCCACAAATGGCACTGAGATCACGAACCAAAAATCTGTGATAGACGAGGGATGCCTATTGGCAGGGATACCAGGAAACTTATGCTGTGGTTTGAAATAATGTTATTGCATCTTTCACTGAACAACAGGAGGAGGCCATTCAGCCCATCAAGTCTGCTCCATCATTCAAATAGATCATAGCTGGTTATGTACCTCAATTTCCCCATGCTTTATCCATATCTCTTGATGTCATTAGCATCCATAAGACTACTTCTGCCTTGAACATGCTCAAAGATTTACCGACAATATTTGTATGAAAGAGGAAACAGACCTTTCGTTTAATGCCTAAAACAAAAAACAGCCACCTCTGATGGCGCTACCCTCCGTCAGTATCATGCTGAAGCATTAGCCTGGACTATATGCCCAACATGCCTGCAATGGGATTCAAATCCTAACCCCATCAGATGCACAAGTTGGGGTGAGCCAGAACTGAGAGACCAGCGTCCACGGGTAATTTACATCCTTGGTTCTCAGCTTTCAGCATTTTGCTGAGGTTAAATGGGAACCATGTCTCCCAAAAACAGGGCAGTTGAGGTCAAAGGTCAATTGAAAATGTCAAGAATAAAATTGATTTTTTTTTGTTCTGTGAGAGGTCATGAGGGTCAATGTGGGTAGATGAGCTAACTAAATGGTGGAACATTTTTGAAGACTGAATGTCTGACTCTAGTTCCTATGTTGTGACTTATTCCATTCTAATGCAAACCTCAAGTACAATACCACATGCCTTGGGATTTAACACACAAAGGATGATGAAGATGAAGGTGCCTTGAAAACTGTTGACAATTGTAAATAAATAGGCCATCACGATTGTTTCCTCCTGAAAATGAAACAAGCCGAGAATCCAAGTACAGCCCAGGATAAAGATTTGTCCAATGGCTTTAAACGTCAGCATCCTGCAATGAGGGGCAAACTATTAGACATGGTAGTGACGGAAACACTTATGAGCTCTACCAGACTCTGAGATGAACTATTAGTTTTTAAATATATCTAAACAATATACCTATCTTGCTCAGCAGCGAAACTGGGAAGAAGGTGGCAATGCACCCACCCATGCTCCCGGGCCACAGCCAAGTGATGTAGGGGGAGGTATGGAAGCTTGCTGTCAGCAAGAGAGGGAGTTTGGTACACATTTTCCCAATGCCAGATCCTGCAATAAGACACTGGTACACCTGTGAATGAAGCACTCAACAGGGTTTGCTTTTTGCGGTCCCATAATGATGGTTAACCCCAATCATTACTGGCTGAATACAGCCAGAACAGCTTTGGGTGTTCTTTTGATAATCATAATATGTTCTACTGTTCCTTTCTTTCATACTACCCCAGTCCTTCATTCCATTTGAGCATTCATTAATTAGCCTAGCACCACACAGACACCACTAACCCTCCTCCAGAAAGCCATTATTGATTGCAATGAAATCATAATTTCATATCTTCAGAACAAGGCCACCTGCAAGGATGTGAATGTACAATCTTTTTACTTGAGTTTAATATATGTGTCTCTAAACTTCAGTTCAGGTACTTCTAATTATTCTTTTGAGAGATGTGGACAATGCTAACTAGGCCAGCATTATCGTCCTTATTGCCCTTGAGAAAATACTGGTTAGTTGCTTTCTTGACCTGCTGTAGGCCATGCAGTGTAGATACAGTTACAGTGTTGTTAGGAAGGGGGTTCCAAGATTTTGACCCAGTGATATTGAAGGAATGGTGATGTACTTGCAGGTCAGAATGGTGTGTGGCTTGGGGGCAAACTTGCAAAGGGTAGTGTTCTTATGTACCTGCTACTATAAGGTAGAGATCATGGATTTGAAAGGAGCTATTGAAGGAACCTTCGTAAGTTGCTGCAGTGTATCTTGTAGACGGTATACACTGTAGCCACAGTATACTGGTGATGGGAATGTATGTTGAAGATGGTGTATGTGGTGCCAAACAAGTGAGCTGCTTGGACCTCGATGGTGTCCAGCTTCTTGAGTATTTTCAGAACTATACCTATTCAGGCAAGTGGACAGTATTTCATCACACTACTGACTTGTGCCTTGTAGATGGTTTTGGGAGGCTGGGCAGGAACAGAATTCCCAACCTGTAAACAATGGAATGAGGGAACAGGGTAACAGGAACTGCCCATCCAACTCCACATTGATGAGGTCCCAGTCGTTTAGATCAGGACTGATTTGTACCTGAACTCCATCTAACCACCTTGCTTCTACATCCCTTACTTAAAGAAAAAATATTAATCTCATCCTTGATATTTTTGCTGATCCTCATCATGGCTCTCCTCCAAGACTCAGAAACGTTTTTTGGAGGGGGGTGGTTGAGAGAGTTTCAGATCTCCACTACTCTTTGTGTGAAGCAGTGCTGCCTGATACAGCCCTGAGGTGGCCAACTCTAATTTGAAGGTCATTCCCCCTTGTTCTGGACATCTTCCCTTGCAACCTCACCTGGTGTCCTTAATTTTTGAGACATTCACATCACGATTCGAAAGTTCTTCATTCAATATGCAGACAGTTATGGTGAACAGGAACGTATTCATCTGTTGGATTATTTGAGATGTTAGACTAATTGATCCAGAATACAGTAACATAGTCTAGGCATCTCTGAGGAATCTGAACTGCAGTCTTCCACCTCACCTAATTTAGTTGATGTTACTGAGCCAACTCTATTCTGTGCATGTTTATTTCTTACTTACTGGTTTTGAAATCTTGGAAGTTTGGCAAAACACTGTAGCAATGAGAAGGCACTATTTCAATAAGCGACTCTGTTTCTGATAAGCCCATTAGTTCTTTCCGAGCAAAAATAATAAACTTGTTCAAGAATTGGAGTAATATTAAAAATGCCAGATAAATGCAGGTTTTTGTACTTGTTATTGAAGCAGATTTGAATTAAGAGCAGAATATAAATCCCGCTTCAAAATCAGCATTCATGATTCAAATTAAATGCAGTTTGGATATAATACAGTGAATTCAGTGGCAGCATCTAAATGAGGCAGAAACACAAAGTGCTTGAACTGTCCACCACTCAATCAAACCCACACTCTGGCCAGATTTGGAAAGCTTTGATTGGCACAGTCTTAATGACACCAAGTTGCACTGTCAGTACGTCTCTTCCTCAGTACTGCACTGGAGTGTAAACTTAGATTTTGTGTTCATGTTGAGAATTGAACTTACACCTTCAGACTGAAACACAAGACACCACACCTCTATAGATCAATTCATATTACAAAAAACTGCTGGAATGATAAGCTCGCATCAATAAGGCCAGAGTCTGAGATTTGCTGCTGATTTGTGAACTTCATTGTAAAGTGTCATCAGGTTTAGCGGTAAACAATGCCTTATACATAGGATAGATTATATTAAAATAGAATTACCAAAATGATCAAATAGACTGGTCCCAAGAAGCTCCAGATAAACCCATTCTCCACCAATAACCAGCAGCTGGAAATCAGAAGGAAACATGCTGAGGTAAGTTGGTTTGAATTCAAAGATTGATACTCATTAAAGCTGTGAGGATGAGGTTTCTGGGCTGATGCATCATTGACCTCTTGGACTTCTATTTTGATTCATCTCAGAACAGAATTCTAGGAGTAATTCAGGAGACACAGCAGAAATTCATCCTGAGGAATAAGAAACATGGTAGATGGAGGATGAGGCAACCATGGCTGAGTAAGGAAGTCAGGGATAGTATAAAAGCAAAAGCATATAAAGTAACAAAGAACAGTGGGAACCCATACGATTGGGAAGCTTGCAAAGACCACAGAGAGCAACAACAAAAAAATAAGGAAGGAAGAGATTAAATATGAGGGTAAGCTAGTCAGTAATATAAAGGAAGACTGTAAGAGTTTCTTTAGACATATACAGGGCAAAAGAGAGGTAAAAGTGGACATTAGGTTGTTGGAAAATGACACAGGAGAGATAGTAGTGGGAATCAAGAAAATGACTGAAGAACTGAATAATTACTTCGTGTCATTCTTCACAGTGGAAGACACGAGTAATTTCCCAAAAATCCAAGAGAGTGAGGGGGCAGTATGGTGGTCATCACCAAGGAGAAGGTCTAGAAAAACTGAATGGTCTGAAGGTGGATAAATCACCTGGACCAGGTGGACTACACCCCAGAGTTCTAAGGGAGATAGATAAAGAGATAGTGGAGGCGTTAGTGGTAATCTTTCAGGAATCACTCAAATCAGGGAAGGTCCGAGAGGACTGGAAAATCGCTAATGTGACACCCCTGTTTATAAAGCGAGTACGGCAAAAGACGGAAAATTATAGACCAATTAGCTTAACCATGGTCATGGGTAAGTTCCTGGAATCCATTGTGAAGGATGAGATTTCTGAATATTTAGAACTGTATGGTAAGAAAGGGCAGAGTATGCATGGTTTCATCAAGGGGAGGACATGCCTGTCAAATCTGCTAGAATTCTTTGAGGAAGTAACAAGCAGGTTAGACCAAGGAGAGACAATGGATGTTAACTACCTGGACAAGTGCTGCACAGGAGGCGACTAAGTAAGATAAGAGCCATGGAGTTAGGGGCAAGGGATTGGCATGGATTGAAGCTTGACTGTCTGGCAGAAAGCAGAGAGTGGGGATAAAAGGGTCCTTCTCAGGATGGCAGCCGGTGACAAGTGGTGTTCCGCAAGGCTCAGTGATGGAACCACAACTTTTCACTTTCTACATTAACAATCTAGAGAAAGGAACTGAGGGCATTCTGGCTAAGTTTGCAGTTTGTACAAAGACAGACAGAGGGACAGGTAGCATTGAGGAGGCAAGAAGGCTGCAGGAGGATTTCGATAGGTTAGGAGAGTGGACAAAGAAGTGGTAGATGGAGTACAACGTGGGAACGTGTGAGGTCATGCCCTTTGGTGGGAAGAATAGAGACCTGGACTATTTCGGAAGTCTGAAGTGCAAAGAGACTTGAGAGTTCTATTCCAGGATTCTCTCAAAATAGCCTTGCAGGTTGAGTCAGTAGTTAGGAAGGCAAACTCTATGATGGTATTTATTTTGAGAGGACTTGAATATAAAAGCAGGGATATAATTCTGAGGCTCTATAAGGCTCTGGTCATACCACATTTGGAGTATTATGTGCAATTTTGGGCCCCATGTCTCAGGAAGAATGTATTGGCCCTGGTGCATGTTCAGAGGATGTTCATGACAATGGTCCCAGGATGAACAGCTTGACATATGAGGAATATTTGAGGACTCTGGATCTATGCTCGATGGAGTTTAGAAGGATGAAGGGGGATCTAATTGAAACTTACACAGTACTGAATGGCCTGGACAGACTGAATATTGGGAAGATGCTTCCATTGGTAGGAGAGACTAGGAACTGAGGGCACAGCTTTAGATTAAAGGGAAGACCTTTTGGAACAGATATAAGGGGAAACTTCTTCAGCCAGAGAGTGGTGAATCTATGGAATTCACTGCCAGAGAAGGCTGTGGAGGCCAGGTCATTGAGCATATTTAAGATGGAGATGAATAGGTTCTTGATTGTAAAGGGGATCAAGGGTTACAGGGAGAAAGCAGGAGAATGGGGTTGAGAAACTTATCAGCCATGATTGAATGGTGGAGCAGACCTGATGGGCTGAATGGCCTAATTTCAGCTCCTATGTCTTATGATCCTATGTTGCCTGCTGAAAGGCAACTGGTCGAGTGCTCAGTGGTTGTCATGTAGACATGAGTTGAGATCACAACACAGCTGCCCCCTTCACCCCTTGGCGCAGTTAGGATCGCTCCTTCAGGAGACAGAAAGTACCACACTGGTGTGTAGCCTGTTAAAGCTGGGGTCGGCACATCTATCACTTTATCTGAGTGAGGCAATCATGTTCTGAGGTTGTCTGTGTCACTGTTTGCAGGTTCTTCTGGCAAAACAGTAACTGTGGAAACTAAAAATGATTGGCTAAATCATCACAGCAGGATAGAGGAGAAATCAGAAGCAGCTTACTTTCTGTGTGAACCGTATCCATTGGGGCAGGTGGCTGCAGAAATTGCCACGATCAATGCAGGAGGCCCATACCCCAAAGGGTAGATATACCTCCCAATGTTACTGGAATGGAATACCCTCATGTTCTTCAAGTTCCTGACCATGAGGTGAAGCTGCAATGTCTCCAAGCTCATCCAAGCAAATGCTGTAAGGAACAAATAATGCAGACATCCCGCTACGATACCACACAGCTTCTGGAAACAAAAGCCAATAGGTAAAACTTCAAAGCAGGAACACACAGAAGCTATTCAACCAAACAAGCCTGCCCTGCCAGTCAAATAGATTGACCGTGACTGTTCTGTCTTTCAATGCCAACTGCCTACCTTCGTCCCATATTCCTTGTTACCCACAGTAGAACTGTTGACTTCAGACCTGAAAGTGTCACTTGTCCACCAACATCCACTTACTTTTTAGGGAGAGAAATCCTGAATGCTCTGAGCATTCAAGAAATAAACTTCTTCCTGATTTTCCTTGTAAACATCCTGACTCTAATCTCATGATTCTGTCCCCTACTGGAGGACCGTATCTACCTCATTGAATATTTAAACACCTCTTTCAGCAATCTTTCTGTGTTTTGGTTAAAAAGAAAATGGTTGGAAATGCTTTTGAGGTGGCATAACCCAGAAGGCTACAGGCCAAGAGCTGGAAGGTGCGATTACACTGGATTGTTCTCTTTCAGTCTGCATGGACACAGTGGGCTGAATGGCTACCTGCAAGAAAATCCATGTATTTCTAAGCTTCCTTAAACATTGACCAGATCACTCCTGAGTCTAGAGTCAACAAGTACTGTGCAGGAAAAGCATCCGAAGAGCAAGAGAGTCGACGTTTCAAGCATAAGCTCTTTATCAGGAATGTCCTGCTCCTCGGATGCTGGCTGACCAGCTGTGCTTTGCCAGCACCACACGTTTTGATTCTGATCTGTGGGCAGCACGGTGGCACAGTGGTTAGCACTGCTGCCTCACAGCGCCAGAGACCCGGGTTCAATTCCCGCCTCAGGCGACTGACTGTGTGGAGTTTGCACGTTCTCCCCGTGTTGGCGTGGGTTTCCTCCGGGTGCTCCGGTTTCCCCCCACAGTCCAAAGATGTGCCAGTTTAGGTGAATTGGCCATACTAAATTGTCTGTAGTGTTAGCTAAGGGGTAAATGTAGGGGTATGGGTGGGTTGCGCTTCGGCAGGGCAGTGTGGACTTGTTGGGCCGAAGGGCCTGTTTCCACACTGTAATGTAATGAAATCCCCAGCATCTGCAGTCTTTGTTCACTCTCACCCCTGAGTCTACTGTGCTCAAGGCAGTAATAGCCTTACCTATTCAGATCAATTCACCTTCAAGAATCTATCTCTCCTTTGAATTAAGTGGCATCATCATCGCTGGATTCCTTAATATCAGCATTCAGGGGTTTACGAGTATCTGAACTGGACCTGCTATATAGTTACTGTGGCTGCAAGACCCAGCCAAAACTAAAGTATTCTGAGGTAAGCAGCTCACCCCCTGATTCCTCAAAGTTTGTCCACTATCAACAAGGGGTTGTAGACACTACTTGTGTCACTGAGTCGAAATATTTACCACTCTCTGTATAAACAATGTTGCCCATCAAGTCTTATTCAAAACTTTCTCCTCTCACCTTAAAAATATGCTCCCTAGATTTGAACTTCCTCACAGGGAGTTCAAAATAACTTTGCTATTCATCTTAGCTATGTCCCTCATGATTTTATAAAACTCGATAAGGTCACCCCTTAATTTCCTGCACTCCAGTGAAAGAAATCTCAGCCTATCCAGCATATTTTAATAATAGTGCTGTTGGGAATAGAGGCTTTCTGTTATAAAAATATGCTGGGATCGGCTGAGACTTTTCACCGGAGTGCAGGAGATTAAGGGGTGGCCTTATAGAGGTTTACAAAATCATGAGGGCATAGATAAGGTGAATAGCAAAGGTCTTTTCTCTATTGTGAGGGAGTTCAAAACTAGGGAGCATACTTTTAAGGTGAGAGGAGAAAGTTTAGAAAAGGACTTGATGGGCAACTTTTTTAAACAGAGAGTGGTTGATATGTGGAATGAACTCCCAGAGGAAGAGGTGGCTGCAGGTACAGTTACAACATTTAAAATAGATTTGGATAGGTACGTGAGTAGGAAAGGTTTGGACGAAATGGACCAAACACAGGCAGGTGAGACTAGTTTAGTTTGGGAACATGATTGACATGGATTAGTTAGTCTGAAGGGTCTGTTTCCATGCTGCATGACTCTATGACTCCATAACAGCTTGATGGAAGCTCTGGATTTTAAAAAGCATGTTAAAGGAGGTGAGAGAGGTGGAGAGGCAAAGATTTCTGGGGGAGAGTGCTTGAATACGATCATGGCTGACTTGATTATGGCCTTAATTTCCAGTTCATTGCCTATCTTTGATGGCCTCTGAGTGCCTTCTTAATCAAGGATCTAACTATTTCTCACCTTGAAAATATTCAATGACTCCATTTCCACTGACCATGATTCAATTTATTTTTAATCATTTAAGGAATAAGAATGGTCTGTTGTTTTAATGTTCATGGGATATGAGTGTTACTGGCTAGGCCAGCATTTATTTCCTATTCCCAATTCTGTTGCAGCCCATTTGGCGTAGAGTTAGTGCTGTTGGGAACTATCTCAGTGGAAATTAAGGCAATAATCAAGTCAGCCCATGATCGCATTTAAGCACTCCCCCCCAGAAATCTTTGCCTCTCCACCTCTCTCCCCTCTTTAACATGCATTTTAAAATCTAGAACTTCCATCAAGCTGTTATGGAGTCATAGAGTCATGCAGCATGGAAACAGACCCTTCAGACTAACTAATCCATGTCAATCATGTCCCCAAACTAAACTAGTCTCACCTGCCTGTGTTTGGTCCATATACCCCAAACCTTTCCTACTCACGTACCTATCCAAATCTATTTTAAATATTGTAACTGTACCTGCAGCCACCTCTTCGTCTGGGAGTTCATTCCACACATCAACCACTCTCTGTTTAAAAAAGTGCCCATCAAGTCCTTTTCTAAACTTTCTCCTCTCACCTTAAAAATATGCTCCCTAGTTTTGAACTCCCTCACAATAGAGAAAAGACCTTTGTTATTCACCTTATCTATGCCCTCATGATTTTGTAAACCTCTATAAGGCCACCCCTTAATCTCCTGCACTCCGGTGAAAAGTCTCAGCCGATCCCAGCATATTTTGATAACAGAAAGCCTCTATTCCCAACAACATCCTTTTGTGAACTCTCTTCAATTTAATAATACCCTTTCAATTTAAGTGTGATTCTCCAAGGACCCATAACTATGAGCAGTTAAAGTGCGAGATTCCTCCACCCTAGGAACAAGAAGAGTCCCACATAAACCATCCATTACAACACATCTACTTTTAAACTAGCATGAATTGAGCAACATAAAACATAAGAATTAGGAGCAGAAGTATGCAATTCAGCCCTTCAGCCTGCACTGCCATTCAGTACAATCATGGCTGATCCCATTTCGGCCTCTTTTCTGCCCGCTGTTCATAACCTTTAACCTATTACTAGTTAAAAAATCTCTCTATCTCTTCCTTAAGTGAACTCAATGCTCCAGCATTAACCATATTTTGGGGTAGTGAGTTCCATAGATTCATGACCCTTTGAAAGAAGTAATTTTTCCTCATCTCTGTTTTAAATCTGCTACTCCTTATCATAAAATTATGATCTCTCATTCCAGATTGCCGTACACGCGGAAACATCCTCTCTACATCTACTTTGTCAATCCCCTTTAGCATCTTATGTGTCACAATTAGACCTCTTCTCCATCTTCTAAATTCAAGTGACTACAGGCTTAATCTGCTCAATCGGTGTTCATAAGAAATCCTCATCTCTAGAATCAATCTAGTCAACCTTCTCTGAACTGTCTCCAATACAACTACATCTCCTCGTAATTAAGGAGGCCAAAATTATTTGGCAACAGTCCAGTATGGTTTCACTGTACTGTACAGCTGCTGAAACACTTTCCTGCTTTTATTCTCTATTTCTTTAGCAATAAACACTGAAACTCAATTCGCCTTCCTTACTATCTGCATATTAGTTTTCTGTGATTCATGCACAAGGATACCCAGTTCCCTCTGCAACAAAGCACACTGAAGTTTCTCTCCATTCCTCTGACCAAAATCGAAAAAGTCATACTTATCTATGATAACATTCATCTACCAAATTTTGACCCATTCCCCTAATCTATCTACATCCATTTGTTAATTTTTTATTTCTTCATTGCAACTTTTTCCCACCTGTTTTAGTGTCACCTGCAAATGTGACATTGGTAATTTCTAGCCCTGCATCCAAGTAATTAATATAGTTTATTAACAGCTGGGAGAAAGTGAGGACTGCAGATGCTGGAGAGCAGAGTCAAGAGTGGGGCTTTTCCAGCTGTTAATAGCTGGAGCCCAAGTTGGATTGTTTATCTTTAGGCAATGAAATTTTGCTTGATTATAGAATCACAGAATACCTACAGTGTGGAAACAGGCCATTTGGCCCAACAAGTCCAACCACCCCTCCGAATAGTATCCCACCCAGACCCATTCCCTTACCCTATTACTCTATATTCCCCTGACTTATACATCAAACCTATACATCCCTGAACATTATGGCCAATTTAGCATGACCAGTTCACCTAATCTGCACATCTTTTGGACTGTGGGAGGAAACCAGAACACTCAGAGGAAATCTAAGCAGACATGAGGAGAATGTGCAGACTCCACACAGACAGGCTGTAATCGAACCCATACATTCATCAAAAGTTGCATAGTTGTACATTTTTTAAATTATGTGTGCTAAGTATCATGAGGAGAAAGTGAGGACTGCAGATGCTGGAACTCAGAGTCAAGAGTTTAGTGCTGGAAAAGCACAGCAAATCAAGGCAGTGTTCAAGGAGCAGGAGAATTGACATTTCAGGCATAAGCCCTTCATCATGATTTTTACATTTGGACACGACTCAAAATCTCTTGGTAATCTTATTAGTGTAAGATGCCATTGATAAGATTGACAGACATTAATGTCGCTGTAATTTTAACATGTACTGGATCAAAGAAACTGCAGAGTCGAGATTGTGGTGCTGGAAAAGCACGGCAGATCAGGCAGCATTCGAGGAGTGGGAGAATCGATGTTTCGGGCATAAGCCCTTCATCAGCATTGGTCAGCCCAATTTCAGCATAACCAGTCAATATCCTGGCTGTACAAAGTATGCCAGCACAGTTTTTTGCTTCTCCTTGGGTCCTGACTGAATGGCAGTCACTAAATGTGGAACGCAAAACATTTTAGCTAATTTATCATCAAAATATGAAACTAAATACAGTATTCAAAATCTTTTCCTGTATGTGCATAACCACAAATGAAAATGCTGTCAGTGCATTGCATTAATTGGCACAAAGTATTTTCTGTTATCTCTGTGCCTGTGTTGGACTGGGGTAAACAAAGTTAAAAATCACACAACACCAGGCTATAGTCTAACAGGTTTATTTGGAAGCACTAGCTTTCGGAGTGCTGTTCCTTCATCAGTTAGCTGTGGAGTATAAGATCGTAAGACACAGAATTTATAGCAAAGGTTTACAGTGTGATGTAACTGAAATTATATATTGAAGAAGACTTGTATTGTTTGTTAAGTCTCTCATCTATTACAATGACCATGTTGTTTTTAGTTCTTTCATATGTAAATCCTAGAACGTTTTTAAAGTTACATTTTCAAGTGAACTTTGACAATAAATGCCGTGTCAGCCCAGATAATGCATTGAAGGTGTGAGGTGCCCTGTGTGAGGCTGTCTATGTCCCAATATTCAGACTGATTCTAATCTAAAAAAGGGATTCACATAATCTTACATGGATTCATGCTGTTTTTCAGCAAAATAAATTGTAATTCTGCAAGTACAAATTCATCCCACAAACTTATATTTGTGTAGTGCATGTGGGTGTGTGTGTGTGTGGGTGTGTGTGTGCGAGGGAGCTATGAGTGCCTGTGAGACAGTGTATGTATGTGTATGTGTGTGAGTGCAAAGGGTTACAAGATTGTGAGAGGATGCATGTGTGTGTGTGTGTTTAGGAATGTCTGTGTGTGTCTGTCTGTGAGTGTGTGTGTGTGTGTGTTTCTATCTGTGTCTGCGTGCGTGTGTGTGTAGTGCAGTGGGGTCACCTGTAGTGTGACCTGAACCCAAGGTCCCCGTTAAGGCCATCCCCATGGATACCAAACTTGGCTATCAGCCTCTGCATTGCTGCCTGTCCTGAAGTCCACCTTGGAGGATGGTCACCTGAAGGTTCGAGGTCGAATGTTCCAGACTGCTGAAGCGTTCTCTGATTGGGAAGAAGTTCCTACAGACACACACACACTCCTACAAACACATACACTCACACAGACTCTCTCTCATACACAAGCTCTCTTTCACACACTCACATATATACTTCCACCCTCACATGCACCCTCTCACAATCTTATACCCCTTTGAACTCACACTCACACACATACACACACTCTCTCACAGATACTCATACCCTCCCCGCGCACACACACAGGCACAGATATACACACACACACACGCAGGCACAGATATACACACACATGCACAGGCACAGATACACACACAAATTTGTGGAGTGAATTTGTATTTGCAGAATTACATTTGATTTTGCTCAAAAGCTGCATGAATCCATGTAAGATTCTGTAAATCCCTTTTTTAGATTACAATCAGTCTGAGTGTTGCGGCACAGACAGCCTCACACAGGACACCTCACTCTTTCAACGCATTAATTGGGCCGACACAGCACCTAATGTTAAAGTTCACTTGGGAATGGAACTTAAAAAAGAAATTCTAGCATTTACATATGAAAGAACTGAAACCAAAACGGTCATTCTAAAAGATGAGAGACTTTAACAAACAGTCCAGGTCTTTTTCAATGTATAATTTCAGTTACATCACACTGTAAGCTTTTGCTATAAATTCTGTGTCTTATGATCTTATACTCCACAACCACCTGATGAAGGAGCAGTGCTCTGAAAGCTAGTGCTTCCAAATAAACCTGTTGGATTATAACCTGGTGTTTTGTAATCTTCCAGTGAAACAGTGTTTACTCATACTTCTTTAAATTTACTTTTATAAATGCACATTACATTGTTTCCTGTATATCTTTGAGGGTCAAATATACAGTCAGTAACTGCTTTGGTGGAACACCCTCCATTCAGGCCAGAAATATGAATAATATCTGCTGTTTTCCTGTCAGTTTAATTCTCTGTTTCATTTCCACTCTGACATTGGCATCCTTGACCTCTGATACATTTTCAATAAATCTCAACCTAAGCCCAACAAGCAGCAGCTTTTGCTAGACAAGAAGTTGATTCCAAAGACTAATGAGCATCACAGGAAATCTTTTGCTCTATCTCAGTATTAAAAGGGCAATGCTTTATTTTTAAATACTTATCCCTAGTTCTAGATTCTTCTATCAGAGGAAAAACTTCTCCATGTCCACCATGTTAAGTCACCTCAGGATCTTACATTGTACAATCCAGTCATCTTTTTGTTTTCCAGACCCCAGTAAATAAAAGCTTGATGGGTCCAACCTTGCTTCATAGGACAGCCCGCCCACCTCAGGTATTAGTCTAATAAACTTTCCCCAAACTGCTTTCAATGCAACTACAGCCTTTCTTACATTAGAAGACCATTTTGTGTACAAACCTCCAGATTTGCTGTCACCAGTGGTCTGCATAACTGAACCATAACTTCCCTACTTCCATAATCAACTCCTGTCACAATAACAATCCATTAACATTCCCAATTACTTGCTTTCCTTGCATATTAAACTTTGTGATTAAATCATTAGGACACGATGATCTTTCTGCATTTGAAAGATCTACAATCTCGCTCCATTTAATCCTACTGCCAGATGGACTATTTCACATTTTCCTACATTACACATCCATGCTCTTCATAACTTATTTTGCTGTCTATCTTAACGTCACCAGCAAATTTAGCAATTGTACCTTCTGTCTCTTCATCCAAATCCCCTGTAGTTTCCCGCTTATTGTCTTCATCCCTTTTTGAACAAAGGAGTTACATTTGCTATTTTCCAATCTAATGTAATGTTCTAATCTAGGGAATTTTGGAAATTTATAACCATGCATCAAAATCTCACAAAGCGCCTTGTTTAAGACTGAGCAAGAAGCCCATCAGGAACTGTGAACTTGTCAGCCCACAGTTTCAACAATCTCTTCAGTCCCGTTTCTGTGGTGATTCTATTTTTCCTGAGTCCCTCCTTCTCTTCTTTTCCTTGATCTACATCTGTTTCTGGGATGATACTTGTATCTTCTATAGAGAATACAAACCAATTCATCTGCCAACTCCTTAATCTCTGTTATCTTTCCCAGACTCATCTTCCAAAGGACCGACACTTTGAGTTATCTCATATTTCCAAATGTTTTTCTCTGGTACTGTCATTTTTGTTGTTTCTCAATATTTTAGTGATTCTTTGTTGTTCTTATATTGACTGAACTGTCGCCCAGCTCTGCACAACTATACACATTTTCTTTAAGTTTTATAGTATTATTGATGCTTTTAAGTATCCATGTCAGGTTAGTCCTTTTCTTGGAATTTTCCTTCACATCAGAATATATCCATGCTGTTTACTCTGAAGTGTTCCCTTACATGTCTGACTCTGCCACTGCATTTGTAGTGACCATTCCAATTTGCCTGTTCATGCTTTCATGCCCTTCCTTAAGTTTCCTGTTCCCAAACTTCTATTCCTAAAATGGTAAAATTCTATCATAATATGATTGCTGCTACCTGGGACTGCCTCCACTGGGATTATTAATTAATCCCATTTCATTATATGATATCAGCCTGCTGTTTGTTTGTATCCACTGTCGTTCACAGAAACTATCCTAAAATCATTCGATGAACACCTCATCCAAGTTATCGTTGTCCAGCAGACATTTCTAGTCCATAATTATTGCCTTGTAGTTCTGTCAAGCTCCCAGTGTTTATTTCAAAATTGTCCGCCCTCCTGTGTGGTTCAGATTAAGGGGTCTGGACATCACTTCCACAAGTAACTTCTTACCTTTAATGTATTTCAACTTAACTCATCTCAAAACCACTTCTGTAGTCCAGTTTCCTTAGGTTGTTCCTCTCTTGTGTTAACGTGATCATTAATTAGGAGCCAGCTTTTCAATTTTTCTGAGCTTCCTGTCTATAAGACCATAAGATGTAGCAGTGGAATTCCACCATTCAATCATGGCATATGTGTTTTTCAACCTCATTCTCCTGTCTTCTCCCCATTATCCCTGATCCCTTACTAATCAAAATCTTATCAATCTCTCTCTTAAATACACTCAATGACTTGGCCTCCACAGCCTTCTACGGCAATGAGTTCCTCTGGCTGGAGAAATTCAAAGAACAAAGAACAAAGAAAATTACAGCACAGGCCCAGGCCCTTCGGCCTTCCAGATCCTGTATCTAAACCTGTTATCATCTATTTTCTAAGGATCTGTATCCCTCTACTCTCTGCCCATTCATGTATATGTCTAGATACATCTTAAATGATGCTACCGTGCCCTCCTCAACTACCTCTACTGGCAACGCATTCCAGGCACCCACCACCCTCTATGTAAAGAACGTTCCACGCATATCTCCCTTAAACGTTTCCCCTCTCACCTTGTACTCGTGACAAGATTAGAGTAGCACTGGAACAGCATAGCAGGTCAGGCAGCATCCAAGGAGCAGGACCCCGTGACCCCTAGTAAGTGAGTTCCGCACTCTGGGAAAAAGCTTCTTGCTACCCACCCTGTCTATACCTCTCATGATTTTGTAGACCTCAGAAAGGTCCCCTCTCAACCTCTGTCTTTCTAATGAAAATAACCCTAACCTACTCAACCTCTCTTCATAGCTAGTGCCCTCTATGCCAGGCAACATCCTGGTGAACGTCCTCTGCACCCTTGCCAAAGCACTCACATTCTTTTGGTAATGTGACAACCAGAACTGTACCCAATATTCCAAACATGGCCAAACCAAAGTCCTATACAACTGTAACATGGCCTGCCAACTCTTGTATTCAATAACCCATCTGATGAAGGAAAGCATGCCATATGCCTTCTTGATCATTTTATTGATCTGCGTTGCCACCTTCCGGCTACAATGGACTTGAACACCCAGATCTCTCTGTACATCAATTTTCCCCAGGGCTTTTCATTTACTGAGTACAGTAGTTCCCCCTTATCTCAGTTCTGAAGACCTTCACCCTCAGACTGTGCCTCAGGTCCTAGTCTCTCCTAGTAGTGGAATCACCTTCTCCAGTCCACTCTATTAAAGCCTCTCAATATTTTATAAGTTTCAGAGATTCCCCCTCATCCCTCTAAACTCTGTCAAGTGCAGATCCAGAGTCCTGAACCACTTCTCATGTGACAAGCCCTTTATCCCCAGGATCATTCTTGAAAGCCTCCTTTGGATGTCTACAATGCCAGCCCATCCTTCCTTAGGTAGAGGGCCCAAACTTGCTCACAATGTTCCAAATCCAGTTTGACCAGAGTCTTATACAGCCTCAGCAGTAAATCTCTGCTCTATAATTCTAGCCCTCTCAAAATGAATGCTAACATTGCATTTGCCTTCCTAGTTGCCATTTGAACCTGCATGCTGACCTGAAGAAAATCCTGAACTAGGACTCCCAAGTCCCTTTATGCTTTAGATTTCTGAAGCCTTTCCCCATTTAGAAAAAATTCTGTGCCTCCCTTCTGCCTACGAAATGTATATCTTACACTTTCCCACATTGTATTCCAATTACCACTTATTTGCCCACTCTCCAGCTTGTCCAAGTCCTTTTGCCGCCTACCTCTTTTTTCAACACTGCCTGGCTCTCCATCCATCTTTGTGTCATTTGCAAAGTTAGCAATACTGCCCTCACTTCCTTTGACTAGCTCATTAATATATAATATTGTCGTGCCAACACTATCCCCTGCAGAACTCCATTAGTCATTGTCTGCCATTTATCCCCAGTCTCTACCTTCTGCCAGTTAGCTAGTCCTCTATCCATGCCAAGACCTTGCCCAAATACCATGGGCTCCTATCTTATTTAGCAGCCTCCTGTGCAGCACCTTGTCAAAGGCCTTTGGAAATCCAAATAGATCGCGTCCTCTGTCCTCCCTAAGGGTAATGTGCACTTCAATATTCAAGTCCCAAACTATGTCTTTATGCAGTCACATCATTGTAAAGGCTGGCAGATCCATCATATTTCTTTTCTGTTCTTTTCTTGATCCAATCTAACCTTCATGACTTGGCGATGTGTTTGAATAACAGTACTTTTGTGAATCATACATTCATACAGGTCTACAGAATAGATAAAAAGATCCTTCAGCACATCAAGTATGTTTTCCAGCATTTTGACCGTAACCTGGTATGTCTTGGCACTACAAGTGCATTTCTAAATACTTCTTAAATGTTCTGAAGGTTTCTACCTCTAACACCCTTATGAGCAGTACAAAGTTAAAAAAATCACACAGCACCAGATTATAGTCCAACAGGTTTATTTGGAAGCACTAGCTTTTGGAGTGCTGCTCCTTCATCAGGTGGTTGGAGTAGTGTTCCAAAAGCTAGTGTTTCCAAATAAACCTGTTGGACTATAACCTGGTGTTGTGTGATTTTTAACATTGTACACCCCAGTCCAACTCCGGCATCTCCACATCATTACTTATTATGGGCAGTGAGTTCCAGATTGCTACCAACCTCTGGATGATAATAGTTCCTCACATCTCCTCTAAACTTTCTGCCCCTTACCTTAATCTGAGCCCCTTGGCCATTGATCCCTCCACCACAGGGAAAAGACCCTTATTTCTACCCTGTCTATGCCCCTCATAATTTTTTACATCTCACTTTAGTTAGTCTCACCCTCTTAGTCTCTCTGCCTGAAGGAAAGCAACTCCACTCTGTC
This sequence comes from Chiloscyllium plagiosum, assembly GCF_037043375.1. Lineage (NCBI taxonomy): Eukaryota > Metazoa > Chordata > Chondrichthyes > Orectolobiformes > Hemiscylliidae > Chiloscyllium > Chiloscyllium plagiosum. The sequence continues at coordinate 18,221,851 of NW_028270183.1, forward strand.
CACACAATCAGAGCAATCACATTGAGTTGTTTACTCATTAGATACACAAATCTAAATGGCAAAAGTGAGGACTGCAAGTGCTGTAAGTCAGAATCGAGATTAGAGTGGTGCTGGAAAAGCACAGCAGGTCAGGCAGCACCCGAGGAGCAAGAAAATCAACTTTTCGGGCAAAAGCCCTTCATCGATTTTCCTGCTCCTTGGATGCTGCCTGACCTGCTGTGCTTTTCCAGCACCACTCTAATCTAGACACAACTCTAAAAGGCCAACTACTGTTGGAGAGTTTCCAAATTAATCGACTCGCACCTCGCCCGGTGGTAGGGTCTCTTACCTGGTTTCCGGTTTTGTCAATGCCCATTATGAAGAGCAGCTCTGCCAGGAAGAGACTTATGCAGAGTTGTGTGTGAGTGGCCGTTACAGCATTCTGAGCCTGCGAGCAGAAGACAAAAGTGCCAATAGCCAGTGCAAGGCACGCCAGAGATATCAGGATTCCAATGAACGTGATTACAGTCAGTGGCTTAATAGAGTATTCCTGTAACTGAATGGATAAGAAGCATTCAATGCCAGAACGGCTCAATGGGGAGATGTCATACAGTCATACAGCACTGAAACAGACCCTTCGGTCCAAGCCATCCATGCTGATCCAGTTTCCCCAAACTAAACATGGCACAAGGAAGGTAGTACAATGAAGGGTATGTAGGTTCGCCTGATCTTAGAGTAGGATAAAAGGCCAGCACAACATCACAGGCCAAACGGCCTGTACTGTTCTATGTTCTGTGTTCTAAACTGGCACCATTTGCCTGGGTTTAGCCAATATTCCTCAATGTTCCTGTCCAAATGTCTTTTAAATGTTGTAAAGGTACCTGCATCTACAACTTCTTCTGACAGTTCATTCCACCATGAACCACTCTCTGTGTGAAAAGGTTGCCCCTCAGAACTCTTCTAAATCTTTCACCTCCCACTCTAAAATTATGTCCTTTAGTCTTGAACTCCCCTATCCTGGGGAAAAGACCTTTGCTCTTCACCGTATCTACGCCCCACATGATTTTATAAATCTCTATAAGGTCACCTTTCAACTTCCTATGCTTCATGGAAAAAAGTCCCAGCATATCCACCCTCTTTTCATAACTCAAACCCTCTGGTCCTGGTAACACCTTTGCAAATCTCTTCTGCTCCTTCTCTAATTTAATAATATCTATAGCAGGGGGACCAGAACTGCACACAGCATTCTAAAAGTGGCCTCACCAACATTCTGTACAACCTCAACATAACATCCCAACTCCTTCACTCAATGGTCTGAGCAATAAAGGCAAGCATGCCAAACGCCTTCTTCACCACCCTGTCTACCAATGATGCAACTTTCTAGGAACTTTGGACCTGGACCTCCATGTTCATCAACATTCCCCAGGGCACTATCATTAACTATCCTGCCCTTGTTCATCTTACCAACATGCAACTACGCATTTATCTCAATTAAATTCCATCTGCCACACCTCAGTCCATTAGCCTAATTGATCAAGATCCCATTATAATCTTAGATGACCTCCTTCACTGTCTCCTAAGCCTAGTGAAAATCTACAGGCCCACCAACATCCTTGCTGTGCATCTTCCCTGCTCAAATGTCATCAACGCCAATTGGTCAAGAGGCCTGCTTTGTGTTGGTACTGCTGAGGACTGAGCTACTAACATGGATCCAAGAAGTTTCTGCTTGTCTCATTTAATGACTTATGAAGACAGACTAGGTTGGACAGGACTATATTCTCATGAGATTCGAAGAATTAATGGAGATCTCACAGAAACCTGTAAATTTCCAGCAGGACTAGACAGGGTAAACGCAGGAAGGATGTTCCCAATGAGCTGGGAGTCCAGAACCAGGGGAGTCTAAGGATACGGGTGCGTCATTGAGGACTGAGATGAAGAGAAATTTCTTCACTCAGGGAGTGGCAAGCCTATGGACTTCTTTGTCTCATAAAGTGGTTTAGGCCAAAACTCTGAATGCTTTCAAGAAGGAGTTAGATATAGTTCTTAGGGCTAAAGGGATCAAAGGGAATGGAGAGAAAGCAGGAACAGGTACTGAGTTTATGATCAACCATAATCATGTAGAATAGTGGAACAGGATCAAACAATTGAATGGCCTCCTCCTACTCCTATTTTCTATGGCTCTATGTTTCCTCAACAATGCTGACATCAATGATTGAGACCACATAGGCTCAGTCAACCCAGAGGATAAGGAGGCAATGAGGCTCCCAAGCACTGAGGATGTCACCTAGACAGGGGACGAAACGTCTGCAACACAAATTCCCAGCTCGGCGAACAGAACCACAACAACGAGCACCCGAGCTACAAATCTTCTCCCAAACTTTGAGCTCTCTATCCTCTTATTGTCTAGTTGAGAAATAACCAAGGACAGATAAAAGAAGCAGGGAAACATGCAAGCACACAAATAAAATAATAGCTGGTGCTATCTGAGGATTTAGCTTACGTACAATTGTTAATGGGATCTCTACATTCAGCAGATAATGTCCAAGATTCAGCCCCTTTTGCTCTCCCTGTGGTTTTCCTTACATCAGAAATCAAACATTTACTCCTGAAAGGGGCAGAGACATTCCAGCAGCTAAATTAGTCACATATGGCCTGCCTTTTGCAAATTTCTGTTGACGTTCTTTGATCACTTGTCCAAGGGACTAAGCAACTCTATTCCAGTTGTGGCTCCTGGACTCTGTCAATGTCCACTGGGAGCTCCTACGTATTCTGTCTCTGCTCTAGTTGTGCCACCACCGTTGACAGGTGTCTGAACTATACCAACATTTTTATGGTTTGCACTAGCGAAATGAGGCATGACTCCCTGAGTTGGCCATTCTGATAATGAAAGTCTTTAAATGGAAAGAATCCGAAAATGGGTCTTGAAGATTTTGAGGGATGGGGCTATGTTCGTTTCCTTTGACAGCTTGTTCAACTAAGGGGCCTTCCTTGGGAAGGAAAGTTGTTGATAATACTGTCTAGGAAACAAATAGTGTTTGAATATTGTTGAAAAAAGATATACTTTATTTAAGGTTATCATCTTGTACTCATCAGGACCATTCACAAGAATACCAGTTCAAGGGGAAAAACCAATGTATATACTACGAAAGTACTGATTGGTTGGCATACAATTCAGATTAGTAGAGGCATTGCCATGGATAAACCAACAACTAATGATGATTGACAGTTAACAGCCAGTTTGTTTAAATTCTACAAAGGTAGGTTGACTTTGATTGGTGGGAAATGCCTTAAATGAATGAATCATCGAATGGTTGTCACCTATTTTGTTGAGTTGAAATATTTTCTTTATACATTGGTATTTGTGGTCTGTGTGGATAGATGACCTGTGTTTTGTAATTAGAGGAGGGCACTAGGGACTTGTTTCCATCTATTCCAAATTGGATAGAACCCTGTCAGGGCATTTTTTTCTCCCTCCTTTGCTGTACTGATTCCCATTCCAAACCTTGGAACAAGGATGTGCACACTGGCGAATCTCTCAGGCTGGTTTGTGAACAGTCATTCAGTATGTCTTTGTGTTGCTTCTAACTTCTTTATTTCTCTTGCTGTGTAAGGATCCCTTCCAACTTGCATGCTCCAGGACTGGATGAATAAGTGGAAAGCTAGAACTCTGATGTATTTTTGTTGCACTATCAGAAGTTTCTTCTCAGAAATCTTGGACATTATCTGCTGAATGTAGAGATCCCATTAACAATTGTACGTAAGCTAAATCCTCAGATAGCACCAGCTATTATTTTATTTGTGTGCTTGCATGTTTCCCTACTTCTTTTATCTGTCCTTGGTTATTTCTCAACTAGACAATAAGGGGATAGAGAGCTCAAAGTTTGGGAGAAGATTTGTAGCTCGGGTGCTCGTTGTTGTGGTTCTGTTCGCCGAGCTGGGAATTTGTGTTGCAGACGTTTCGTCCCCTGTCTAGGTGACATCCTCAGTGCTTGGGAGCCTCCTGTGAACCGCTTATGGGATATTTCCTCCGGCATTTATAGTGATATATCACCTAGGATGTCACCTAGACAGGGGTCGAAACGTCCACAACACAGCTCGGTGAACAGAACCACAACAACGGGATAGAGAGCAGAGAAAGGGGACAAAGATTGCTTACCTCCTCACTAAAGGCCATCAAAATGGCAAAACTGGACAAGTGATCACATTGACATGTGGTATGTGTGTCATTGGAGCCCACCAATTCACAGCCACTTGGGGACCAGTGGCCTCCATTTGTTGTGTGCATCCAGTAAGCACATAGCCTCCTCCGACCAACTGAGGTATCCTGTGGAAGATGAAAACCAGCCCATTATTTGTCTGTACAGTTTTGAGTGGGACTTTTTCACTGGAACAATGCTTTGCTACAGCAAATAGCTGGGTTGAGGATCATCTCAACAGTTACTGGTCATTCAAACTCCCAAGACCGTTTATACAGATAAAATAAAAGGACAAACAATAAGGTGGGTGTGCTTCACTTCTGAGCGAGGAGTTTGATTCTAAGCTCCACACGAGCTTTAAATTAAGCTGATGAACACATGCTGGCAGTGCTGAACTGTCAGAGGTTCCCTCTTTCTCCATTAAACATTGAATGTCAACATTCTAATCACTGTTAGAATGTAAGAAACATAATAAGCTCCTACCAGCAGCAATGCGATGAATAATTAGAAAGTGTGTATTGTGCTGATTGAGGGATAATAATTGGTTTTTGTACAGTAGGGAGTACCTTGGTCTATATCAAAATTATGCCCTCAATCTTTTAGGTTACGTCTGAGGCTAGAAGGAGCCTCAGTTTAATGTCTGATCTGAAGACAACATTTGCAATACTGTTGCACTCACTCGGAACTGCACTGACATGTCTACCTTCAACGTGGTGCTCAATGTCACAAGGCCTGGAATATTCCCTTGACCCAGTGTACAAACATAGACATAGAACATAGAACATAGAACAGGACAGCACAGTACAGGTCCTTCGGCCCACAGCGTTGGGCCGACCTTTTGTCCTACTCTCAGATCAAACTAACCTACATACCCTACATTTTACTATCATCCACCTATCCAAGAGTCGCTTCAATGTCTCTAATGTCTCTAGTTTACTACCACAGCTAGCAGTGCATTCCACGCATCCACCACTCTCTGTATGAAGAAACCTACCTCTGATAACTCCCCTAAACCTTCCTCCACTCACCTTAAAATTATGACCCCTTGTGATAGGCATTTCTGTCCTGGGAAAAATTCTCTGGCTATTCACTCTATCAATGTCTCTCATCACCTCTATCAAGTCACCTCTCATCCTTCTTCACTCCAATGAGAAAAGTGTAAGAAATAGGCAGGGTCTCCCTTGTCCTTGATTTCATCGAAATGAAGGTATCTCCCTACAATATACAGTTTCACATTTGGATGCTCTGCTAGAATAGGATTGTGGCATTTAATTCATGGAAAGCATTTTTATTCACAATATCTGTCTTTTAAGCAAGACAGCTATCAAATAGGACAAAGGCAGATAAATATTTTAGGAAAGAATCATTTGACCGTAATCTTTAACATATTCCTGCTTTGTGTAATCCCAGCATTGATGACCATGCTTTCAAGTATCTACCATGGGCCCTAAACTCTTGAATATCCTTCCTATTTCTAGCTCTCTCTTCACCCCACTCCTCTTTCAGTTTGTCTGGTACTGAAATCGTCATCTGTACTTTTATTACTCTAGATGTGATTATCCTAGTACAGTACTGAGTAGCCTCATATCCTGAAGCCTCCCCAGTAAACTTCCAAAATTCCTGTATCTCAGTTCAAACCAACTCCTGACCAGGACCTTTGGGCACCACAGCCACTAATCTTTTACATGGCTTGGTGCACGTTGTATGTGATAACTGTTTCCTGTGGGGCTTTCTCTCTCTGAAATGAAGTCTTACAGTAAAGGGCACATAACTAGGGCAGCATGGTGGCTCAGCGGTTAGCCACTGCTGCCTCATAGCACCAGGGACCTGGGTTCGATTCCAGCCTCAGGTAACTGTCTGTGTGGATGCTGCACATTCTCCCTGTGTCTGTGTGGGTTTCCTCTAGGTGCTCCAGTTTCTTCTTCCAGTCCAAAGATGTGCATGTTAGGTTGATTGGCCATGCTAAATTGCCCCTAGTGTGCAGGCTAAGTGGGTTAGCCATGGGGAATACTGGGGAAGGGGTGGGTCTGGGTAGGATGCTCTTTGGAGGGTTGGTAAGGACTTGATGGGCCAAATGGCCTGATTCGACAAGGTAGGGATTCTTTGAAACTGTATCAAGCCGCAAATGCTCTTACAAATGCATCTCTACAAACAATAACACTCCTAGAAAGTGCCTTGGCATAGCTAATTATGCCCAAGGTATGACCTTGTTCCTGCAATCTTGAACTGGTCACTTTAACTCCACAAACCTCTTTATGTTTTAGACTGAAGCTGACAGCGACAGATAATTTGTAGTTGCCTGAGGATCCCACAGCTGCTGAAATGACTCTGGACTGTAGCTGGACATCTTCATATTTCTGGCTGGTTTCCTTGTTTTTGTAAGATGCTCCGCGAAGGATGGAACCCATGTTGTGATATACGATGAAAGCAACCGCAACAGAGCCTGGCATCAAAGGAGTCACATAGGTTAGCGACATTAAACCTACAAATGGAGTACAGGGATAGATGGGTACTATCCATGGCAGTAACTTGCCAAGGCTCCATAGTAGCACCTCCCAAAACCATGCCCTTCATTACCTTGAAGCTGAGGAATAGGAACACCACCTCAGATACATTCCCCTCCAAGCAGCATGCCATCCTGACTTGGACTTACATCACTATTGCTTAATTGACACTGGTTCAAAGTTCTGGATTTCCTAACCTAGCAACATTCTGAATGTACCTACACCCTCTGGACACCAGTGGTTCAAGAAGGAGATCTGCCATTGCCTTTCCAATGGCAACTAGACACAATTAATGGCAGGAGAAAGTGAGGTCTGCAGATGCTGGAGATCAAAGTTGAAACTTTATTGCTGGAACAGCACAGCAGGTCAGGCAGCATCCAGGGAACAGGAGATTCGACGTTTCGGGCACATTCCTGAAGAAGGGCCTGTGCCCGAAACGTCGAATCTCCTGTTCCCTGGATGCTGCCTGACCTGCTGTGCTGTTCCAGCAATAAAGTTTCAACAATTAATGGCAGCCTTGCCAGTGATACCCATAACTGGTGAATGTATAAAAACAATTGAGAGAGAGTAAGACAATGGGATTAGTTTCATATTGCTCTTGAAAAGTGTCAGCATAGTCACAATGGCACTCTTTTATGCTGTAACCTCCACATTTTACATTGATTGGGTTACATTTAGAAGTGGGTCAAGTCAGAATTATTCCCTGGAACGGGAGATCAAATAAAGGGCAAAAATCTAGCAGATAAAGTATAATATTGGAAATTATTAAGTTGGCTGGAAGAAAATAAATGGAGAATGACTGCAGAATCCTGATGTGTGGTGTATTAGTCCCAAATAAAATTAGCATGCAGTGATTAACAAGATTGTTGTTGTCATTCAGGATCCCAACATGAATGTGTCTGGGATAAGGAGGAGATAACCAAAAGGGCCATTCTTGACTTATCCAGTGACCCCCTGCTGTGGTAAAGGGGTGAAAACATGGTGACAGCGTGGTAAAGCCACCCCCAGTTGAATAGCACAGTGACATTAATGACTCAGGCTCACAAAGGCAAAGGGGCTACTTGTAACCTGGTCCGATGGTGACTGCTGGCCCCCATGCAGCCCAACCTGGAGCCCAGTGATAGGACAGAATACCAAGGTGTATAGCTGAGTGTACCGGTAATTTCGGAGCTGGTGGCTGGTTTCCAGGAAATGTCTATCGTATTGCCCTTGGCTTCCAGGCTCACTTTATCATCCATGCTGTTCATGTCAATAACTCGCAGCTGAAGGTCTGAAAGCAGAAGAGCACAAAATGGATGTGGATGAAATGATGGTCCTTTGGTTCTGCTGCTCCCACCTATAATGAGCATCAGCCTTTTCTACTTTCCTATGAGTCCACTGAGCTGCCTTCAAGGTTCACACTAACGCTGTACATACAGCTCTATGTTGTTGAGTCCTTGTGGATTCTGTCACCATGAGACCTCTGTTCTGGCTTGCACTGTAGCAGCTGCTCTCTGAGACAAGACTGTCTCAACTGGATACAGAATATTTAAATATTTTGAAGGCAGAGGTACATTGATTATCGATGACAAAGGGAATGAAAGATTAATGGGGAGGATGTAGAGTCGAGGTTAAAAACAGATCAGCCATGATCTTATCGAATGGCAATGCAGAATTGAAGGACTAAATGCCTATTCTGCACCTAATTTGTGCACTCACATGTATGTCAATCAGAATATTCAGTTTGCCAATTCTACATCACATACAGTATAATGATCAGTTGAAGGAAGTGTCATTCAAAAAGATGAAGAGAATGGTATTTATCTGATTATCAAAGGAGAACAAAATGGAAGGACCGAGTGGCCTACTTCTTGTTTATATATTTGAACGTAATTCTGAGTCTGCTGCATCTTCACCTCTGCCTTATCTATGAGTGACTACTGTCGAGAGTGTGGTGTTGGAAAAGCACAGCTGGTCAGGCAGCATCCGAGAAGCAGGAGAATTGACGTTTCAGGCTAAAGCCCTTCATCAGGAATGGATGGGCTTTAGCCTGAAACCTCAGTTCTCCTGGTTCTCAGATGCCGCCTTACCGGCTGTGTTTTTCCAGCACCACACTCTTGACTCTGATCTCCAGCATCTGCAGTCCTCACTTTCTCCTCACTACCATCTGATATCCAGGTGTTCCAATTCCCTTGTTTCAGTTATGTGTCAATGAACAGAGTACTGAGCTGTGTGTAGCTGCTCCCTTCTGGAACTCTTCCATTTCTCTCAGAATCATGATAACACATGATTACTGATGTCAGAGTTATATCATCTCATACATCAACATATCGCTAACATTTGCCTTCCCATTACAGTAAGAACAGTAAATATCAGTCATGTGCAACAGGTATCAGCCTATTTGCTCTGTGTTTGGTAGTTTCTCTCCTCTATGTGCTGTTGGATGTTGGGTACATTTACTGCATGTGCTAGTTATATCTTCATTCGAACAATTTGGAAAAAAAACTGTTGCACTAATCCCACACCCAAAGTTAGTACGGCCGATCAGAAAAATAAAGGATTTTGGAGCCAAAGATTGAGAGTCTCCTCTTAAGCAATATTAACTATTGTAGACTATCTAGCTACAAATCCAACTCACATATAAACATTACCATGAGTTGGTTTCTGTTTTTCTTTCAGACAGTCTATTAATTTAACTTAATAAAACTGTAATGTCAATTAGGTAATAGAACCAGTGGTGACACAATGGGCTGAAAGGCCTCCTTTTGCATAATAACAATGCTCAGATTCTATGATTCAATTAGTTCTGTACCGTCTCCTATGCATTGTCAGGCTGCTGCATGTTTACCCATTGCCTTGTTGGTGACGTCTTTCAGTTCTTGACCCTTTGAGTTCAGGGCGAGCATGATAGCAGCTCTCTCCACGTCCTGCAGAACCTGAGATGCTGAGTTTAGCCGCTCCTCCTGTGCTTTAGCCTTCAATAGGGAATCCTCTGCAAACAGCAATGTTGTGAGAGAAGTGATATCCTGTGTGAGAAAAACTCACGTTACTATTTCAGGCAAAACAGTGAACCTTCAGCCTTTTCAGCTGGACGTTTAAGACTCGGTGACTTTAGATTAAAGAAGAGAAATGGTTCTCTCCTGTATTTCTTGGTGAGCATTTATTCCTTATCCCACTATCACTCAGATTATCTGGTCAGGACTGTGCGCAAATTGGATGCTGTGTTCCTGCATTGCAAAAAATGAATGTACTTCAAAAGTAATTCATTGACTGCAAAGACCCTGAGGATGGGAAAGTCGCAATAAAATTCAAGTATTTCTTGATGAAAACAAAATAAAGACATCCTTTAGATAATGGGATATAAATCAACTTCTGTGTGATTATGTTAATTTTGTGGCACCTTGTTACTGCACAGCTACAACTGGAAACAGTCAATCCTTTTTAGGCAATTATTCTAATATGGTCTTTTGTAATCCTGAAGGTCTCCAACCTACAATTAGTACATCTTCAACCTCAGAGTATGGGAAACATTGGCAAAACTGCTAGTTGCTGCCAATTCCTCCTTGCCCTGGAGAAGGTGAAGACGAAAGAGCAAATTACTGCAAATGCTGGAATCTGATCTGAAAACAAAAATGCTAGAGATTACAATGGGTCAGGCAGTGTCCCTGGAGAGAAAAGCAAATTAACATTTTGATTCTAGATGACCCTTCATCAGGTGTTGGCGAGCTGCCTTCTACAGAATTGCTACAGTCCACTTGGTATTGGGACACCCACAATGTTGTCAGGGAGGAAGTTCCAGGATTTTGACCTCGTGACAGTGAAGGAATGGTGATAATAGTTCCAAGTGAGGATGGTATGTAGCTCCAAGGGAAACTTGCAGATGGTAGGGCTCCCAGATCTACTCAGCTCGAGGATAGAAAGGGAGACCCATCTGCAGACACTGGAATCAGGTTTGACCATAGTCACCTAACCTTCTGGAATATTCTTTTGAACTTCGCTACCCTGGTTCAGACACGTATTTTCCTATTGGGAAAGGAGCCAAAATACATTGAAGGCTGTAAACGATATCTCACCAAGAAAGGTTAGAGTATACCCAGGTAGCGGAAGATCAGAAGGACAAACTTGAGATAAGTTTCCTGAAACACTTTGGGAAAATCTCACGGCCTCAGTGATGAGAGGAAACTTATTAACGCAGTACTGGAAATGAGGAACATCGGTTATGTGTGGACAGACTGGATAGTGAGTCTTCCTTGAGCAGAGGAGAGATTTAACTGAGGCATCCAAAATCATGAAAGGTTTGACAGAAACATTAAGAAGGTACTGTCTCCATTGGCAGAACAGTTTGGTAACCAGAGGACACACATTGAAGGTGAGTGTTAAAAGAGGTGGCAATGAGGAGACCATTTTTCCACAAAATGAGCTGTGATCTGGAAAGCACTGCCTGAAAGGATGCCATCAGAAATCATGCAACACCAGGTTATAGTCCAACAGGTTTATTTGAAATCACAAGCTGTCAGAGCACTGCCCCTTCATCAGGTGAAGTCACCTAAAAGGATGTCAAGTGTAGGTTCAATCATAACTTTCAGCAGGACAAGTACATAAAGGAGAAAAACATTGTCCAGCAAAAGAGAAAGGACACGGCAGAGGATGGAATGTCTAATTGGATAGCTCTGTCAAAGGGCCACCACAAGGACAATGGGCCAAATGGTCTCCTGTTGTATTGTCCTGTCAATTCATGATCACCAGCTTCTCAAGACGAGTCACAGGCACAAGCATGTTGTTCTGAATTCTACACACAGAGTTACAGAGCATTACGTTTCTCATCACCTCAATTAATGATCCATTGGCAGGGTTCTGGCACAGTTCACCAAACAACCTGTTGGTGTTAGTCATCCTAGAACAAAATAATTCCACAGGCGAGGCTGTCTATGGAAAGAGAAGAGAGAAAAGTCTTAGTTTAATCATGCCAAGCTTGAATTATTGCTTTGCACTATCCACTCTGTGGTCAGTCATCAGCTGTACATTGCAAAAGATGTTCAGTTACTCTGGTGTTCATCCTCTGTGCAGCTAATGTCAATCATTATTGCAAGAGCATTTCCTGCTCAGGTTAGCTAAGGATGTGATCTCTGAGATACTTGAAGCATTGGTGGATAAATAAGCAACACTTTCATAATCCCAGCAAATTCTGATTTGCAACTGGGCGAATAGAATTAAGTTAGTAACCAGTGAGGGGAGTGAATCGAAGAGAACTGATGGTCTTTGATCCCTGGTCCCACCCATGATGGTGACCAAAGACACCCCCATCCCACCCCAAGAAATGGGGTTAAAACAGTCAGTCCAAATTCCTGATCACTGACCATTGTCCCCAGCTGACAAACATTCTCATGCACTGATGAGGATAGGATGGTTCAATTACCCCGTTATCTACATTGTCAGCTCTGGCCCTCATTGCCTAAGATCACGGTTGAGAATTAATCTCTTGGGTTTGGGAGGCTGCCCCAGAGTTTTTAGAAGGACACACCGTTCCTGAGATCCTGCAGTTAAATGATACCTCACCTGCTCTGATGCTGTTGACAAGCTGGGGTCAATTCCAGCGGCTCCAACAGCAGAGACATTGTTGCCATTAGGGTCAGTGGGAAGCTTAGGAGACACTACAGGAGCTGAAACAACAACATATTTGAAATACAGTTGAGTAACTTATCATAATCTTATGGTGCTGGCCTTTCTTGTAACTTGTATAAGTCAGTGGTATGTGAAAAGGTTCTATCACCAGATACACTTTCCCTGTTAGGATAGAAAGGACAGTTCTAGAGCTGTCCAGTGAGTCCAAGTTGCAAGTGCTAGTCCCATGCACCTAAGCAGGAACGTGTACTGATTCTAAAGTCAAGCCTGATTTCTTACAAAAAACTCTCGAATAGTGAGTTTTGAGAAGATTTGTAGCTCAGGTTGAGGTTCTGGATATAAGTTTGCTCACTGAGCTGGAAAGTTCATTATCAACTGTTTCATCAGCATACTAGGTAACATCACCAGTGAGCCTCCGGTGAAGCACTGGTGTCAGTGACCCGTTCACTATTTATGTGTTTACCAAGGAAACCTAAACACATAAATAGAAAGCGGATCACTAACACCAGTGCTTCACCGCAGGCTCATTGATGATGTTACTTAGCATGGTGATGAAACATCTGAAAACTAACCTTCCAACTCAGTGAGCAAACTTACATCCAGACTCTCAGATGTAGTGTAACTAGTTCTTAAGTTACTATCTAATAAATATAGTTGATCCAACAAGTTTGAGCCTCTCCTCTTCCAAAGACTTCATGTGGGCATCCTTCCCCACTTGGTATCAGCAATAGTGACTAGTGCCAGTAAGAAGAATTGGGAGCATGAATCTATCTAAACTCTCTCAGATGGTAACCGGCGCATTTGACCACAACATAAACCAGGAAGTGATTGAGGACCCTCATGACAAAGTGGTAGTGTTCTTGCTTCTGAGGCAAGAGGCCTGGGTTCAGATCCCACCTGTCCCCAAGTTGTGTCATAACATCTCAAAACAGTCAGAAGTTACATAACATGAGTTTAAAGTTCAACAGGTTAACTTACAATCACAAGCTTCCAGAGCACTGCCTCTTTGTTGGGTGAAGTGGACCGGGCCGCAAAGGCCCAGAATATGTAGGCAGAGAGACAATGGCAAGATCATTCCAGGTAATTAAGAATATCAACAGATAAGTACAAACAGTGTGAGTAGAGTGTTGACAGGCTGAATAACAAGGGGATCAGGAGTGTCAAATGGTGTGACTAAAGTGTCAACAGCTGAATAGCAAGTGAAGGGATGACTTATGATCTGATTAATTAAGGCAGTGAGATAATTACAAGTAATCAAAAGGAAGATGGTGCTAGAGACAAATCAAATGGCTAGAATTACATGAGTAGGAATCAAAGTAGACTACTTTGGTTACACCATCTCATGTGACTCTAGTGTCTCCTCATGTAATTCCAGCCATTTGGTTTATCTCTAGCACTATCTCACTTTTGAATATTTATAACTATCGCTCTGCCTTCATTAACCAGATCGTAAGTCATACCTTGACTTGTCATTCAGTTTTGACACTGTACTCACACCGTTTGACACTCTGATCCCCTGCAAAGACTTGTTATTCAGCCTGTTGATACTCTACTCACATTTTTATGCTTATCTGTTGACAGTCTTAATTACCTGGAATGATCTTGCCATTGTCTCTCCGCCGACATATTCTGTGCCTGTGCGCCCCTCTCCAATTCATCTGACAAAGGGGTAGTGCTCAGAAAGCTTGTGATTGTAAATAAACCTGTTGGACTATAATCTGGTGTCGTGTGACTATTGATATTGTCCACCTCAGTGCAACACCGGCACCTTCATATCATCTCAAAACAGGCTGATTTGGAAAGATCTCCACCAACAATTGGGAACTAAGTGGCTGTTAAAATGGGGGAGGTGTCTGTAAGAAATGGAATGATTTGTGTAAATTAGGAACGTTAGTTGGCCTCACGGTAGCGTAAAGGTAAACTGTCTTCATTCTGTGGGCAAAGTGCCTCAGCCACTCCCTTCCCTTGTGTGTCAGAAGCCTCTCGCTCCTGCTCAAGCACCTTCTTTTTCTCAGGATGCAGTTGTGAAGAGCAGAACTGCCTCTGGTTGTGCCCTCCCTCCCAAGTTCCACTTGACACACACCTTCTTGAATCATTAACAGTCTGTGTGGTGCCCCCATTATACTGTTCTGGTCAAGCTTCTGTAGCATAGGGAAGGAAAGAGCATTCTAACTCCAAGTCAGGATGGTGTGAGGCCTGGAGGGGTCACATGCCCTATGTGCCTGCTGGCCTTGTCCTTCAAGGCCATGGAGGTGATGGCAGTTGAAGGGCTGCTGAAAATGCTGTGGGATTCCTGAGGGAGGCAAACAGCCGAATACCTTCTGCAGACACCCTCACTGAGGGCCATGTTGCACTTCAAAGTTGACCTGTTAGGGTTAATTGAAAGAACATTTATATGTTTCCACCCACTGAGATATAAACGACGTTTAGAGTAATAGAATCCCTTTAGTGTGGAAACGGGCCATTCAGCCCAAAAAGGTCCACACTGACTCCGCAAATAGGATCTCACCTAGACCCAACTCCCTTCCTGTAAACCTTTCATTTCCCATGGCTAATGCACCTAACCTGCACATCCCTCAACACTATGGGCAACTTAGCATGGCCAATCCACATCCACATGGCTGCATATCTTTGAACTGTGAGATGAGATTAGAGAACCCAGGGGAAACCCACGCAAACAGGGGAGAATGTACCAACTCCACACAGACTGTCACCTGAGGCTGGAATTGAACCTAGGTCCCTGACCCTGTGAGGCAGCAGTGCAACACACTATACCACCATGGCAACCTTGCAAGAAGAGCTAGACAGTGCATTTTCTGTTTGTCAGTGGTTGCTCTGTAGTTAGTCAGTAGTCAGTCTCCAGTCGTATGGTGTAGACCTAGTTACCAGTGGGCTCTTGAGGTACTTTTGGTAATGTCCCTACTGCTGAGCCAGGAGACCCATGTTCAAGTCCTATCTGCTCCAGAGATGTGTAATAATATTCCTGAACAGGTAGGTTAGAAAATGTCGAGACCTAGTTTCTATTTCTTAGGAGTTGCCAATTTTACCGACCAAGTATAATAGTTAACCAAATTATTACTAATTTGTGAAAAATCATTTTGTTACTTAAGTTTATGCCTTTTCTGCTGAAGCCTCACCAGTAGTTAATCTTTCACCACTTAACACAAGTAAGCCTCTTGGACGAGTATTACACAAAGGATAGGCATGGCCTCTTGTGGTGCAGTGGCAGTGTCCTGACCTCTGAGGGGTTCAAGTCCCAACTGCTCCAGACGTCCATCCTACCATGCCTGAACAGTTTGATTGAAAATATCTACAAGATGAAGAGATGACAGCACATCTACCCAAAGTGATCCTCTCGCCAACTGTAGGCATTTCTTAACCAACACAGAGGTTGGGGTGACAATTGGCCAAACTTAGATCAAAACATTAACTCTTAAAGCCATTAGCATGAACTTCCAAAACTCATCTGTTGGGCTTGAGGTCAATCTAAGGGCCTAGCAATGTAAAAGCCATTATCAAATTCCCCCACATTAAGTTAAACAGCGAAGATTATAACTGTTGTTTTAAAACCAAGTCGCTTTTGGAATACTGCATTCAATTCTGGTCTCCCTGCTATAGGAAAGATATTGTTAAACTTGAAAGGGTGCTGAAAATATTTACAAGGATGTTGCTGTGTTTGGAGGGTTTGAGCTATAGGGAGAGGCTAAATAGGCTGAGGCTATTTTCCCTGGAGGGTCAGAGCTGAGGGATGACCTTATAGAGGTTTATAAAATCTTGAGGGGCACAGATAGGGTGAATAGCCAAGATCTTTTTCTGAGGGTAGGGGAGTCCAAAACTAGAGGGCATAGGTTTACGATGAGAAGGGAAAGATTTAAATGGGACCCATGGGGCAACTATTTCACACAGAGGGTGATGCGTGTATGGAATGAGCTGCTGGAGGAAGTGGTGGAGGCAGATACAATTATAACATTTAAAAGACATCTGGATGGTTATATGAATAGGAAGAATTTAGAGGGATATAACCCAAATTCTGGCAAATGGGACTGGATTAATTCAGGATATCTGGTCAGCATGGACGAGTTGGATTGAAGGGTCTGTTCCCATGCTGTACAACTCTTTGACTCTAAGTCATAGGTGACAGAATAGTACTTTGACCTTAAATTGAAAAGAATCATTTTTAGCAGTTGGAGTTTACCTCAATAATTAATAAATAAACAAAACCATTTCCAAGTAAAATCTAAAATCAAAAATCCTCCAGTTGCAAGGAAAGATGCAAACCACAAGCAGTGTCTAGTCGAGCTATGAGTCAAAGTTTAACTTATTACAGTGAGGCAGTCTTTCCCTGGGCCACAAGAGGGAGACTGACACAAGGGAGAAGAGGTAAAGGGAAATCAACCTGTGAATGCTCTAAATCTGAAATAGAAAACAGAGCACCAGACTTACATAGCAGATCCTTCAGGAACTAAACAGCCTGAGGACAATCTGAACTACATATTCCACACTCAACTGAGAACCTTAAACATTGGTACGTGGAGATCAGCTAATGTTCTTTTTAAATATGTATAAAGTACAGCGTAGAGATAGGCCAGTGCAGATTTTTGCTGATATCCAGAGACACACTGGTATAGAGTTATGTCACTGGATTAGTAACTCAAGAGGCCTGAACTAAGGTCTTGTTGGAATTTGTTGCTATGACTCCTGGTGAAATCTAAATTCAGCTAATGACTCTCACAAGTAAAATAAGGATCTGAGGGCTTCTGCGGTGTAGTGTTTGTGCCTCTACCTTGGGGCCAGGAAGTCTGGGTTCAAATCCCACCTACTCACGTGGTGTATCATAACATCTCTGAACAGGTTGATTACAAGGATCTAAAGCTAGCTGCTCTGGTGGTGACTGTGCAGAGCCTCTTACCTCTGACAGAAGGTCTGTTTTTCTAAGGATTGGGCTATGAGAAGGGAGGGATGCTGGATTTTCCTCATCTAAGTCAATTCTGATTTTGGTATTATGCAAAGCTAAAGCCTCAGATCAGAAACAAAAGATAGTGCAATCTTCAGACTTAATGAGGGATTATATAAACAAAGATTTTCTATTTCTCCTTACTGTACATTAATTAAACCCCAGTTAAACTGAATAGATTGACTGTGGTAACTGATGTGGTAACGTCTAAACAGTTCAGTATGTTCCTATTACCATGGACAGGGGCAAGAGTGTCTCTAATGCCAGGATCAGCTTCGTCTCCATTAACAGAAAGCGATATATCACCACTAACAGGAGTAGACACAATTCCAAGAACAGGAGCAGACACAGGAGCGGGTGTGATTCCATGATCAGGAGCAGGCGCGATTCCATAATCAGGAGCGGGTGTGATTCCATGATCAGGAGCGGCTGTGATTCCATGATCAGGAGCGGGTGTGATTCCATGATCAGGAGCGGGTGTGATTCCATGAAGTGGAGCGGGTGTGATTCCATGATCAGGAGCGGGTGTGATTCCATGAAGTGGAGCGGGTGTGATTCCATGATCAGGAGTGGGTGTGATTCCATGAACAGGAGCGGGTGTGATTCCATGTTCAGTAGCGGGTGTGATTCCATGATCAGGAGCGGGTGTGATTCCATGAACAGGAGCGGGTGTGATTCCATGATCAGGAGCGGGTATGATTCCATGATCAGGAGCGGGTGTGATTCCATGACCAGGAGCAGGCGTGATCCCATGAACAGGAGCGGGTGTGATTCCATGATCAGGAGCGGGTGTGATTCCATGAACAGGAGCGGGTGTGATTCCATGATCAGGAGCGGGTGTGATTCCATGAAGTGGAGCGGGTGTGATTCCATGATCAGGAGTGGGTTTGATTCCATGAACAGGAGCGGGTGTGATTCCATGTTCAGTAGCGGGTGTTATTCCATGATCAGGAGCGGGTGTGATTCCATGAATAGGAGCGGGTGTGATTCCATGATCAGGAGCGGGTATGATTCCATGATCAGGAGCGGGTGTGATTCCATGACCAGGAGCAGGCGTGATCCCATGAACAGGAGCGGGTGTGATTCCATGATCAGGAGCGGGTGTGATTCCATGAACAGGAGCGGGTGTGATTCCATGAACAGGAGCAGGCGTGATTCCATGATCAGGAGCGGGTGTGATTCCATGAACAGGAGCGGGTGTGATCCCATGAACAGGAGCGGGTGTGATTCCATGAACAGGAGCGGGTGTGATCCCATGATCAGGAGCGGGTGTGATTCCATGATCAGGAGCGGGTATGATTCCGTTATCAGAGGCAGGCATGTCTCCATCAACAGGAGTCGACGTCATTCCATTAACAGAAGCAGGAGTGATTCTATTAACAGGAGTAGCTGTGATTCCATTAACAGGAACAAATGTCATTTTATTACCAGAGCTGGGTGTGTCTCCATGAACAGGAGCAGGTGTGATCCCATTAACAGGAGCAGGCATCATTCCATTAACAGGAGTAGGCATTCTTCTATTACCAGAGGCAGGTGTGATTCCATTAACAGAAGCAGGTATCCTTCTATGAACAGGTTTAGGAGTGTCTCTATTAACAAGAAGAGATATCATTCCTTGAACAGATGCGGATCTATTTCCATTATCAGGCATTGGTATGATGCCACTATGACGTACCTCCCGCTGTCTGAGACTTGAATGTTCACCAAGTGAGAGTTCTGTGGAATTTGAAAATGAAAAAGCGAAATCCAAGTTCAGGATTTACACACCCAGTTTTATCATCATGGTTAATTCAGTCTTATTGGAAAGTGTGATGCTTTAAATAAGGTTACGTCCTTGAGACCAGTTAAAAGGTTATAAATAGATGAAGCATCCAATTTGACATTTACATGAAGTATTGGTCAAAATTGATCCAAAGTCTGCCAAATACAGTAATACAATTTACATAGAACATCCGAGACAGGGGCATAAAGTCGAAGAGTATGGAAATAATACTAAACTTGTATGAAGAACTCTGTTGCTTTCTGAACTGTTATATTGCATCCAGTTGTGGGACCACACTATTAGCAAACATCTGAAGTTTTTGCAGTGAGTGCAGAAAATGGTCATTAGAATGGCTTCAGAAATAAGGAACTTCATGCAAGGTTTGTGAAGGTTTGTAGCTCAGGTTGAGGTTTAGGGTGTAGGTTTGCTCGCTGAGCTGTAGGTTTGATATCCAGACGTTTCATTACCTGGCTAGGTAACATCACCAGTGGCGACCTCCAAGTAAAGTGAAGCTGTTGTCTCCTGCTTTCTATTTATATGTTTGTCCTGGATGGGGTTCCTGGGGTTTGTGGTTTGAACAGGAAATGACACCACTACAAATCCCAGGAACCCCATTCAGGACAAACATATAAATAGAAAGCAGGAGACAACAGCTTCACTTCACTTGGAGGTCACCACTGATGATGTTACCTCGCCAGGTAAAGAAACATCTGGATATCAAACCTACAGCTCAGCGAGCAAACCTACACCCTAAACCATAAAGAACTTAGCTACATTGGTAGATTAGATTCCCTGCCATGTGGAAACAGGCCATTAGGCCCAACAAGTCAACACTGACCGTCTGAAGAGTAACTCACTCAGACCCATTCCCCCACCCTATATTTACTCTTGACTAATGCACCTAACACTATGGGCAATTTGGCATGGCCAAATCACCTAACCTGCACATCTTTGAACTGTGGAGGAAACCAGCGCAACAGGAGGAAACCCACACAGACACGGAGAATGTGCAAACTCCACACAGGCAGTTGCCTGAGGCTGGAATTGAATCTGAATCCCTGGTGCTGTGAGGCAACAGTGCTAACCACTAAGCCACCATGTCACCCCACAATGAAGTTTGGACTGTTCTTGAAGAAGCTAAGGTTGAGAGGAAATTGATTGAGGGTTTTCCAATTCATGAGAGGCCTAGACAGAGAAAATGGGTAGAAACTGTACTGACTGGTTGAGAGATCAGAAACCAGAGGGCAAAACATTTAAGGTAATTGGGAAAAGAAGCCATTGTGACATGAATGTTCTCATCCAGCGAGTGGTTGGGATCTGGAATTCATGACCTGAGAGTGTGGTGGAGGCATTTAAGAGGGAATTAACTTCTTATGTGAAAACGGTAGAACATGGAGAGTAAGGGAAGAATGCACAAGCTAATTCGTTCTTCTGCAGTGTCAGCAGATATGATCGACCGAAAGGCTTTCCTTTGTGCTGTAAACATTCTGTAAATAATAATCATTGGAGCAGTAGAAAAATTTAGCTGAAGACCTAAAGGTACAATTTCTTTTTCAAATACTTATCCAGTGCTCTTTTTATTCATTCAAGCACAGCATGAAGGCTTCGCTGACTAGGTCATTTATTACCCATCACTAATTGCCCAGAGGACAGTTAAGAGTCAATCACATTACTGTGGATCTGGAGTCACAAACCAGATCAGGTAAGGATAGAAGTTTCCCTCCCTAAAGGACATTAGTGAACCAGATGCATGTTTCCAATAATCAACAATGGATTCATGGTCATCATTAGATTCTTAATTCCATTTTTTTGGAAGTTCTTATTGGATGTGCTTTTTCATTCTCTTAAACCTTCCAGGTATAATATCTCACAATGTTAAAATGTTGCTCCTCTTCTTTGGTTCAGTCATCAATGACCTCTGACCTTGTACCCTCCTGCCACTTGGAACAGTTGTCTCTAACCACGCCATCAAAACCCTTCAGTATTTCGAGTACCACTATTAAATCTCCCTCAATCCGACCAACCTGATTCCTGCTCAAAATGGAATAATGTAGCTCCTCCATGAAGAGAAAAACAGTTAATGTTACTCATCTGGTATGACTCCCCTTCTGAATTAAGAAAGGGTTAGGGTCAGCATTTATGCTGAAAAAGAGTCGTATTGGGCCCAAAATGTTAACTCTGTTTCTCTCCCTATAGATGCTGCCAGACCTGCTGAGTTTCTCCAGCATTTACTGTTTATATTTCCAATTTTATTTCAGATTTCCAGCATCTGCAGTATTTTATTTTTAAGCATCAGTTTCCCTTGTGTCTCTCTCTCTCTAATTGAAGTCTCTCACCCCCCCGTAAGATTGAGATGATTGAAGGGTTCCATGATGTAGGAGATCCTGAGGCAAGAAAGTTAGTGTGAGACAATTCAGTGAGCTCAAGGGGATGCGATGAGCAAGAAAAATGTGTAGAATCGCGAGTCTCACCTTGATGCTGATCTTTAGTTAAATTAAAGGAATCAGTCACTCCTGCAGTTTCGAATGTTTGGTTCCTGGAGCAGTTGTAACTTCCTACTGTGTTAAGACAAGTTCCATTCAGTCCACATAATTCATCACTATTCTTGTCAACACAGTCATCAATGTCTGAAATAAATGACAAATTAAGATGGAATTTTGCTGTTACAAAATACAAAATACTTACAGTGCAGAAACAGGTGATTTGGCCCAACACCTAATTTAGTCGAACCCAATGAAATTTTAACCACACAAACATCTCTTTCTCCTTCATATACCTATCTAGCTTCCCCGTAAGTGTTTCTACATTCGTTGCTTTACCTATGGGAGTGCGTTCCACATTCTGGGCCGAAGGGCCTGTTTCCACATTGTAAGTAATCTAATCTATCTGGATGGCCTCCTGAATTGCCAATTGGGTTTATTGGGGCTGATACATCCAAACAGATCATTTAATGAGCCTGCCACGTCTGGAGAAAGGAATTGCATATTTATATTCTTTATCACATGCTTATGCTTCTTAGTGTGGTCTCTCCCACAAAGAGAAGCATCCCCTCTATATCTATTTTTATTCCTGATGAAGGGCTTTTGCCCGAAACGTCGATTTCGAAGCTCCTTGGATGCTGCCTGAACTGCTGTGCTCTTCCAGCACCACTAATCCAGAATCTGGTTTCCAGCATCTGCAGTCATTGTTTTTACCTCCCCTCTATATCTACCCTATCCAACCCTTTCATAATCTTAAAACCTTCTGTCAGGTTACAGTCTTCATTTTTCCAGTGAAAAAGAACCCAAGTCTGTTCCATCTGTCTTGATGGGTCCAACCTCTCAGTTTTGCTTTAAGAATACTAAGATTTCTTTGCTCATTTTTCAATGTTGATATCCAGTTTTTATAATATGGATGATATTTTCACAAGCTCTTTTACAATATCAATCCACCCATTGCCCACCCTCGCTACCTTGACACCCCATTTCATGGGATCATAGAATCCCTACAATGCGGAAACAGGCCATTTGGCCCAACAAGTCCACACCAAACCTCTGAAGAGTAACCCATCCAGACCTATTCGCCTACTCTATTACTCTACCTTTCCCCTGACGAATGCATCTAACTTACACATCCCTGAACATTATGGGACAATTTGGCATGGCCAATCCACCTAACCTGCACATCTTTGGATTGTAGGAGGGAACTGGAGCATTGGAGGAAACCCACACAGACCCAGGGAGAATGTGCAAATTGCACATAGACAGTTGCCCGAGGCTGAATTTGAACCCAGGTCCCTTGTGCTGTGAGGCAGTGCTAACCACTGAGTCACTGTGTCACCCACCGTGGAGCCACCTTTCTGAGCAAGATTCTTGGGATTAAGGACTTGGGAATACTTTAAGTCAGCAGCAAGTGCCTTGTGATATGCACCCTCTACCACTACCAGTTGAACAACAGGCATCAAACATACTGAAAGAGCTTGCTAAACAAGTTCAGGCCAAATCCACTGCCAACAGAGCTCGGTGGTAGTACCAACCCCTTATGCACTTGTAGAGAGACAGCAACAACATTATTTATTACCAAGGTGTACCCCTCTCCAGGCAAAATAGTGGTGCCTCACCTTAAAGTCAGAAAATGAAGATTGAATTGAAATAAATAATTCATTCTCAGAATGTGAGTGCCCTGGGATTGTTGAGACAATTGTCCATCTCTGGTGCCTCTTGAGAAGGTGGTAGTGACCATTTTCTTAAACCACTGCAGTTCATGCTGCAATATTCACGAGGCACTTAGCAAGTGAATAGAATATCACAGAATTGTTCTTGAATGAGCCTGATGAATTAATAGAATTCTTCTGTCTTTTCCCTGTACCTCCGTTCATTGTGTCTATCCAAACAATCACCATGCTTTCTTGAATGCCTCAAATGAACCGCCTCCACCACATTTCCAGGCAGTGTGTTCCAGACCCTAACTACTTGCTGGGTGAGAAAGATTCTTTTTCTTCTCACACCATATTTGTTATGTTTGCAAATCACTTTAGATCTGTGCCATTTCATTCTTCATCCTTTTATGCCTTTTCCCCTGTCTACTCCAAACGGACCTCCCATGATTT
Organism: Chiloscyllium plagiosum; assembly: GCF_037043375.1. Taxonomy (NCBI): domain Eukaryota; kingdom Metazoa; phylum Chordata; class Chondrichthyes; order Orectolobiformes; family Hemiscylliidae; genus Chiloscyllium; species Chiloscyllium plagiosum. Next base: position 18,245,435 of record NW_028270183.1, read on the forward strand.
TGAAAACTACCATCAGATATTCCCTGACCCTTCTACTGTCCAAGGAGAACAGTCTCAATCCCTCCAATTCATCCTCATAATGAAATTTCTTATCTCTGGAATCACTTATGTAAACCTCCCGTGCTCTTTCTCCAACGTGTTCTCAACCTTCCTGTAATGTTTATGCCACAATACTGAATTGTGTCACAATACTGAAACCGAGGTCTAACAAGTGTCTTGTATAAGTTCAACATAACCTCCTTGCTCTTTATGACCCCACTAATAAAGCTCAGGATTAAGTATGCTTCACTGACTGCTCTCTCCACTGTTCTGCAACCTTCAAACATCTGTGGACACAGACAGCTAGGTCCCTTTGCTCTGCACTTCATTAATGTATTGCACGCCCTGCTTTCTATTGTCTATCCTCATCTTTCCTACCAAAATGTGTCACCATTCATCTTCATCTCCCACCTATCTGCTCACTCCACCAACTTTTGGAGTTTTACACTCTCCTTTTCAGTTTAAAATTCATTTAAGTTTCTTCTAAGTTGAAATTGCCCTCTGCACACCACCTGAAATTTAATCTAAATCAGGAAAAACAAGAGTCCCTTTACTGGGCCCTGGGGAAACTTCATGACAGGTGTTCCTGCAACTTGAAATATATTGATTGACCACTACTGTCTACCTATAGAGTCATATAGCACAGAAACAGACCCTTCAGCACAACTTGTCCATGTCAACCCGGTTTCCCTAACTGACCTAGTTCCACTTGCCTGCACTTGGCCATATCCCACTAAACCTTTCCAATCATGGAAACTGTCCAAATGTCTTTCAAATGTTGTAATTGTATTCACCTATACCTTTTTTTTAGCAGCTTGTTCCATACACACAGCACTCTCTGTGTGATGAAGTTATCTGTCTGGACCCTTTTAAAACTTTCCCCTCTCACCTTAAACCTATACCCTCTAGTTTTGGACTTCTCTACCCTGGGGAAAAGACCTTGAGTATTTACCTTATTTATGCCCCTCATGATTTTATAAACTTCCGTACGGTCGCCCCACAGTCTCCTATGCTCCAGGGAAAAAAATCCCAGCTTATCCAGCCTGTCTTTATAACTCAAACCCTCCAATCTTGGTGACATCCTTATAAATCTCTTTTGCACCCCTTCCAGTTTAGTAACATCTTTCCGATAGCAGGGCAACCAAAAGTGTACACACTACTCCAAATGTGGCCTCATTAATGTCTTGTACAGCCTGACTCCTGTACTCAATGCTCTGATGAATGAAGACAAGCATGCCAAATGCCTTCTTCACTATCCTTCACTACGAACTATGCACCTGCACCCATGGGTCAGTTAATTTTGTCTCCACATTGTTATTGTTCCTTTATTCCAGGACCTAAAGCTTAGCTGTTTGTTGTGTGGTACTGTAATGAGTGCCTTTTGAAAGCCATTGTACAGAGCATCAGCAGCATTAACCTCACCAAAACTTTTATTACCTCTTTGAGAGTTTGTGAAACATGATTTCCCCTTTAGAAATCCATGCTGACTCTTCCTAAACAACCCACCTGTTTCCAAGTGACTAACAATTCTATTAGGAATAATTGTTTCTAGAAGTTTCATAGCTTCTGAAATTAAACCAACCAGTTTAGGCTTATTCTGCAGTCCTTTAGAATAAAGGTGCAATGTCTCCAAGTCTCTGGTGCTCTGGTACCTGAACCTCTGGTACTGAAAAGTATGGCCAGTACAACCTGCAATTTCTAATCTCGCTTCCTTCATTATCCTTAGATGCCTCTCATCTAGTCTTGGTACCTTGTCAACTTTAAGTATCGATAGTCTGTCCAACTCTTCCTCCTCATCAAACTTGGATCCTCCTAGTGATGAAACCTCCTCCGGTATCACTATGGCTTGGGTAACATTTGTCTTCTTGGTGAAGACAACTGTGGAGTATTAATTTAATACTTCAGACATTCCTCTTGTCTTTAAGCATAAATCACTCCTATGATCCCTAATTAGTGCTACTCCTCCTTTCACCACCTTTTCACTGAAGATGTTCCTGCAGCAGACTTTGGAATGCTCCTTTAAGTTGATTACTAATCTTTTTTCATGATTCCTCTTTGCCCATCTAATATATGCTTTCACTTCCCCTCTGAATCCTTTACACTCCTCTTGGTTCTTAATTGTATTTTCTACTTGACTCCTGTCTTCTGCCTATATGTGCCTTTTGGGCTTTTCCCTAATTTGGCAGTAACCTGGTCATCTCACTCCCAAATATGGCAGGATGTATTGGTGAGTGAAATGCAAGTGTGAATATTAGAAGCTACCTTAATGGGTTGGAGCACTAATGCAGGTATTGATGGGACTGTACTTTACTTCTGACAGTGTCACATCAGAATTGGGACATGAAAATTTCCAGCTCTAGAACACTTTATCAATCTGGTGAGTTTACACGTGAGATAAATCATTCAAATTAAGTGATTCTTACTGAAACAGTCTGTCTTCTGATCAGAGGTTGTTTCATCGGCAGTGGACATAAATCCTGTTTTACACACACAGTGATTTCTGGAAAATAGCTTGAACTGTGCAATGTAACACTGTACGTCCTCACCACAATCTCCATAAAAGGACGGCTCATCCATATGGCAATCACCATCTGCAACAAAGCATATCAACAAAGTGGCCCTTTTCTCATCAATCCATTGTAAACACACTCTGAATGCCATCGGTTGGCATGTCACAACAGGCTGAGCACAGAGCCTTCCATGTCCTTTGCTATCTCCATAGTCAGTTTCTGTAAGCTGTTGCTTTTAACCAAAAAGTCAGAGACTTTACAATTTGCCTAATTTCCAAGAACCCCATGTCCAGTAGTGCATTCTTTTCAGGTGGACATTTTTCTAAAACATAATCTCAGATTGCTCGCCCCTCTCCACCCTTAATTCTACACTATCGCAATCTATGTTTAGGTACAGTCTGTTCTGCTATCACATGTGTTTCTTCAGTGCAAATTGGCTCTAAAGCGATTGAAGAATTTAGACCGTTATTTGTGGAACACAAACTTTCCTTATCTGTATAGGCTATAATGTGACTTTAGTCCCATTGGTTTAAACGGTGCTGCTATTACGCATTTTTCTTATAACACAGGATTGCATAGGAATGGAACTATCGCATTATATCAGATCAGACTGCAGTTAAAGACCCTGATTACAACCACTCTATAATGTTGCTTTCTTTCTGTAATTTACTGCAGAATTGTTTCTTTATATAAACAGATCATCTTCTGTTTAGTGATGTGAGTTGATGCAAAACATTGGATAATTTCCTCTTCTCTCTTTCCAAATGTGCTGGGTAATCTTTTACGTTCACCAGGAGGGCAGACTGAGTCTCTGTTTAGGATCCCATCCAAATGCCAGCACCTCTGACAGTTCAGCACTTCTTTGGTACTGCACTGGAATGTCAGTCTGGATTACAAACTCAGGTTCCTGGACTAGGATTTGAACCCATGACACAAATTGCATGAGTGCTAACTCGTGGACCACTCATTGGTTTTATCCATGATGGGACAGAAATCTCTGTATAGCGGCTGAAAGGACTTTCTGTTTAATGTTCCAAACCAACCCTGTGTTGGCTTTGAACCTCAGAGTCGGATCAAGACTGCAAGTACCTTTTGGATTTAGGGCTTTTCCCTAATTTGGCAGTAACCTGGTCATCTCACTCCCAAATATAACAGGATGTATTCGAGTGTCAATAGTCGAAGCTACCTTTATTGGTTTGAGCACTGATGCAAGTATTGATGGGACTGTACTTTATTTCTGACAGTGTCACACCAGAATTGGGATTGCCTGGTCCCGTGGCAAGGCACCAACTTGAAAATTTCCAGCTCTAGAAAACTAGATCAAGCCACTGAGTTTACAGTCATTCAAATGATATGATTCTTACCAAAACAGTCTGTCTTCTGATCAGAGGGGGTGAATTCAAATCCATCTTCACATATGCAGTGATTTCTGACAAATAGCATGAACTGCGCAACGTAACACTCCATGTTCTCACCGCAATCTCTGTAAAGGGGCGACACATCTGTATTGCAATCGCCGTCTGCAAAAAAATAGAATGTTCCCTTTCTTGTTAACCCATTGTAGACACACTCTGAGTGCTATACCTCCGTTGTGTTCAATTGTTGTGTGAGCATTGAAGTCTGCTAACCAATCTATGCTGACTGTGCTCAATTGATTAAGCTTGGGTGTGGGTTCAGAGCAAAGCAAACAGACACCAAAGAAGCTCGAGTTGGAATAGGCATGAGTGAAAGCATTTAATGATTGCAGAGATATTTTAAAATACTTGCAAATTGAGAAATTGTTATCCATTAAGAAACTAAATCACACTCTGGATTGTACTGAAACACATAAACTATTCAATAGCCTCAATTAAATCATTCTGCTACACTCAACAGAATGATAGGCTCATCCAAGCAACATGTCCTTGTAATTTAACTGTGTCACTTTTTGACCCTTCATCCACAATTTTAATTATTCAAAAATGGGAGCTATTTTCTAAGCGCAAGGCAATAACATGCACAGACAGTAAATGCGATTGTACTGCATCTGTACCTATGTCTAAGCGAGTGTGGATTTGTTCAATGTATGCAAACATTGTCCCCAGACAACTCTGAAGGTGTTAAGTGTTAATAAGAGGTTGCTAGTTACAATTTCCCTTGGTAATGAACAAACTTAGTACAGGGCAACTCCAGTATCCGAGGGTCCTGTTACCATGGTTTCAGTTACCTGTGGTTTACTGCAGCCCAAACATATTACAGGGACATTCCAGAACCAGGGATTGGGGGCTGCCAGGAAAGTAAATTTCCCATTTAAATGAATGGGTTTGCTCCAACCTGGGCTTTAGGGCTTCCGCAGAAGGTCTTAGAATGTATCCACCATGGGTATGGGGGAGTCTACTGTAATGGGTTCTTATGGGACATTGATAATGTCCTTACCTTTGGACCAGAAACCCTGGGTGCAAGTTCCAACTATTCCAGGGATGTGCAACAGGTTGATTAGAAAAATAACACTTATTGCTAAATAGCCCTCTTATGGTGCAGGTAGGGTGCACCGCCCTCATGACCTGTCCTTCCTGCCTATCTTCCTTTCCATCTATCCACTCCACCCTCCTCTCTGACCTATCACCTCCATCCCCACCCCTATTCTCCTATTGTACTCTATGCTACTTTCTCCCCACCCCCCTCTCAATTATCTCTCCACTCTGCAGGCACCCTGCCTCTATTCCTGATGAAGGGCTTTTGTCCGAAACGTCGATTTTCCTGCTCCTCGGATGCTGCCTGACCTGCTGCTTTTCCAGCACCACTCTAACCTAGACTCTTATGGTGCAGGCATAGTATTCCTACTCCTAGCTCAAGATGCCCAGGTTCAAGTCTCACCTGCTGCAGAAGTTCCCCCTGAACAAGTCGGTTAGAAAAATAGGTTAAATAATAATAAAAACAGAAAAGAAAACTCAGTAATGGGCTCTTGAGGCACAGTAGTGCTGTCCCTACTTCTAGACCTGGAGGCCTTGTTCACGTTCCACTTGCTCCCGAGGAGTGTAATAACATCTCTGAACAGGTTGGTTAGTAAAATATGAAACAAACTTAGTAAGAAAAGGACGTTCTGGAGTGGAACTCACCAATGCAATCTGGGTTCCTATTTAAGTTGTCTTCCTGTGGACAGGGTTGAGTTGTAACTAGCGACAAGATGGCAAGGGAACCAAGATAAAGTGCTGTCAAAAACAGAAAATGATCGATTGAAGATTTCGAAGAAAAGTTTTATTCTTTGACTTGTGGTTGAGGACATGTGTTGTTGTTCAGTTAATGCCAAAATTCCAAAGTTCTCGCCTATATTTCTGAACTCCAACTTGGACTTGCCTTCAGTTGTATTACCATCATTGAATCACCCACTTTGAACAAACTACAGGTTACCATTGGCCAGAAACTGGATTGGATGTACCATATAAATTCTGTGGTTAGAAGAGCAGATCAGTGGCTAGGAATGCTGCAGTGAGTAACTCACTTACTGATACACGAGACAATCATTTACAGCGCTTAAGTCAGGGGTGTGCCAGGATTCTCCCCACTTTCCTGTAAGATATCAGTTCCAACAACACTCAAAAATCAATTATACTGCTGTAAGACTGAAATCATGTTTACTCCGACTTCTTCCATAATAAGCATTCATGAATCAGTTGGTCATATTGTGACAATAGGTGTCATTAGGCAAACTTCTTTTGAAAAAAATTCCAGATTTTCTGTTGAATTCCAATGTCACCATCATAATCGTGGAACCTGAACCAAAACATAGCCTAGGGTTCTGGATTACTAATCCAGTGAAGTTCCCCTTTTATTACTGGATTAAATCTATATGATCGGAAGTAAAGGATTCAATAGGACTGGGTAGAATCACTCATTGAGTTGACTGAACATTACCTATCGAAGCAATTGTAAGGATTCTCATGAGAAAATGTTTGGGGATCAACAGGGTGGAGCGGGCTCCATGATTAATTGCATTTGATCTATGGAGGGTGGTTAAATAGCACAGAATGGATAGACTGTATATGATTTATAGAGAATCATAGACAGAGGATCCTACAGCATAGAAACAGGCCCTTCAGCCCACCTGTCTGTGCCCGCTAACAAACACCAAATGACCCGAATCCTGTTTACCTGCATTTGATCCATAGCCTATGATGTCCTGGCATTTTAAGTGGTCATCTAGATGCTTCTTGAACCTTGCAGAAGTGTTTCCACCATCCTCTCAGGCAACACGTTCCATACTTCTACCACCCTCTGGGTGAAAAAATGTTTCTCAGAACAACTCTTCACTACTTGCTTCTCACCATGGAGCGGCACAGTGGTTCAGTGGTTAGCACTGCTGCCTCACAACCCCAGGGACCTGGGTTTACCTCCTGCCTCGGGTGACTGTCTGTGTGGCGTTTACACATTCTCCCCATGTGTGTGTGGGGTTCCACTGGGTGCTCTGGCTTCCTCCCACAGTCCAAAGATGTGCAGGTCAGGTGACTTGGCCATGCTAAATTGCCCATAGTCTTAGGTGCATTAGTCAGGGGTAAATATAATGTAGGGGAATAGGTCTAGGTGAGTTGTTCTTCAGAGGGGTCAGTGTGGACTTGTTGGGCCAAAAGGCCTGTTTTCATACTGCAGGGAATCTAATCTAATCTAATGTAAATGTATGCCATCTGGTCTAAGACAAATCTGCCATGGGGAAGAGATTGTTATGATATATTCTCTCTATACCTCTCATAATGTTTATATACCACATACTGCACCTCCCACACCCCTCCACCCCCCAAACCTGGCTGAAAGGAAAACCCAGCCTATCCAGTCTCTCCTCATAACTGAGATTTTCCATTCCAGGCAACATCCTAGTGAACTTCCTCTGCGTCCCCACCGTGCAACTCCATCCTTCCAAAAGCATGGCAATGAGAACTGCACACAATATGCCATCTGTGGCCTAACCAAAATTTTATAAATTTGTAATAAGATCTCCTCGCTCTAAGTCTGAAGCTTTTGTTGAAGTTCATCCTGAGCAGCTCGGTGATGCAGGACACCAAGACAAACGTTGACTGCGCCTGAGAACCCATCAACTCGGTGAGAGGTGTCCTTTGGACTGCATGAAAATTGTTACTCTTCCAAAACAAGGAGTTGACTCAAATGAATGTTGCAGACTGGCACATTCCAAGGTCCAGGACTGCATGCTGTGGGATGGACTAAAGTTTGGGGCAGCTGCTGCCAAGGCGCAGTGGGGAAAGACCGCCATCTGAGGTCTTCCTGCTGAAGGTAAATGAAGGTCCATTCAGTTACTGGACCCTTCCCATGCCTCAAAGGCAAGGAATTATAGTCTTATTTAAGTAAGAGATGTTTCTGGTTTGTTTGTTGGATAGAGTCAAACTCCAGTGTTTGTTTCCTAGATGCAAAATGCCTCACATTGCACTTATAAGAAATAAATTAACGTTCCAGCTCAGAGTGGGGTGTGGCTTATATTGCAGCATGCAGCTGGTGATGTTCTCATACATCTGTTGCCCCTGTGGTTCTATCTGTTGGAAGTTTTGGATGAGTTGTCGCAGTGCAGACTGCTACTACTGTGCATCGGTGAAGGAATAACTGTCGAAGATGATATGTGGGGAAATAAATGGGCTACTTTTTCCTGGATGTCATTAAGTTTTTTGAGTGTTGTTGGAACTGCACTCATCCAAGCAAGTGGGGCGTATTCCAATCACACTCCTGGCTTGTGCCTTGTAGAAGCCCGAATGTTGCTCAGATCTTGCTGAGTGTAGGCATGGAGAGCTGCAGTATCCAGCAAACATCCTGACTTCTGCCCTTATGTTGAAGGTTAAAGTCAAATTTCTACGGAGGAGAGGACCACATAGCTTTGCTGAAATTACAGGCAGAACATGATGATCAGGATAAAGGTCAATATCGCAGCTCCAAAAGCAAGCAACACGATCAAAGGCAGGATAGTTTCACAGTAATAAAATTAAAATGTTTTTGTGACATTAATAACTTTTAACATAAAGTCACTTTCATGACAGGTGAAAAGACCAAAGAAAGTAACAGGAATATGTCAATGACCTTTCTGAGTACGATTTTGAGTAACTCAAACTGAACATTGCGTGTCTTCCCTTCTTACTATTGACATCCTTTCTTCTACAATATCCTGATATTCAAAACGTCCATGTGGTGAATAATTAGCCGAGATTTTTTTTTGATTTAATTTCCTTTAGATTCTTGGAAGCTCCAGTTAGATCACATCATGGATACCAAACTTCCTAAGAAAACATAGCTCATCTCCTTAACATTTACCTCTAAATGCACTGCTTCCCTCTAATCTCATTCAATAATGGAAGTAACCAACTTCCTGTGTAACCAGACCAATGCTTATTGTACCGGATACATTTGAACAATAACTGCTGGACTCAATATCAGGCGTTCATTGACAAATGTGTAAAAATCTATTTTTAAGAAATATTTTCATAAGATGGGCCATCACTGGCAAGGATGCCATTTGTTACCTACCCCTAATTACCCTCAAACTGAGTGACTTGTTGGGGTCATTTCAGTGGGCACTTAAGAGACAACCACATTGCTGCGGGTCTGGAGTCACATGCGGGCCAGGTACAAGTCAGCTGAGTTCCTTCCCAAAAAGACATCTGTGAACAAGACTTTTGCAACAATTGATGGTAGTTTTATGGTCATCTTGACTGAGACAAGCTTTACAACCCTGGAATGATTGATTTTAAATCCAAATTCTACCAGCTTCTGTTGTCAGATTTGAATCCATGTCTCTAAAGTTAAGCCTGTGTCTCTGGAGTACTACTCCAGTAACATTACCAGTTAGCCAGCATTTCCACAAGCTTGTGGTGCCAGGGCTGGGTATTTCGTTGCATGAAATCAGTTTCCTTTCACCACCGTGGAATCACACAACATGGAAGGAGGCCAGTCATCCCATCATGCTAGTTCTGGCCCATTGCAAGAATGACCCAACTAGGCCCCACTCTGTTTCTCCATAACCTTGCAATTTTATTTTCCGCTTTTGCTACTTTTTATCCAATGCTTTTTGAAAGTCACTGTTGCCACCAGCCTTTCAGGCAGCGATTTCCAGATCCTAACAACTTCCTTGGGTTCTTTGCACATTCTTAAATCTGTCCTCTGTTTTCCAAAGCTCCTGCCTTGGTATGGTTGGCAGTCACTCTGAATTAGGGCGGCACTAGCTCATGGCAGGAACCTTTGATGGAGTCACTTATTTTCGGTGTCTGCTGTGCTTCAGCACCCACCCAGTTTCTGCTGACCAGGAATCTCTTGCATTCTTACTGCCTGCCATAGATTTCCTTTTACTCACCTCAGGGGATGAGGGAATTGCTGGCTGGGCTAGTATTTATTTCCAAAGCCCAGTTGCCCTTGAAAGATGGTGGTGAGCTACCTTCTTGAATCGCTGCAGGCTGTGTGGCTTAGCGACAACCACAGTGCTGGTCAGGAGGGAGTTATAAACCCATAGAGGGCCTTTGACCCGTTGGGTCTGCACCGACCTATTGACACTAATCTCACTTTCCAGCACTTGACTCATAGCCTTGAATGTTCTGACATTTCGACTGCTCATACAAGTACTTTTTAAAGGTTGTGAGGTTTCCAGCCTCAACTATCCTCCCAGACAGGGCATTCCTCACTCCCACCATCATCTGGAGGAAATACATTTTACATAATGCACAGTAAACTTCCTACCCTTCTGAAGTTTATGTCCTAGGAGAAAGTGACTCATTCCTGGTGAAAGGTTTATGCCTGGCATGGCACGGTGGCACAGTGGTTAGCACTGCTGCCTCACAGCGCCAGAGACCTGGGTTCAATTCCTGCCTCAGGCGACTGACTGTGTGGAGTTTGCACATTCTCCCCGTGTCTGCGCGGGTTTCCTCCGGGTGCTCCAGTTTCCTCCCACGGTCCAAAAATGTGCAGGTAGGTGAATTGGCCATGCTAAATTGCCTGCAGTGTTAGGTTAAGGGGTAAATGTAGGGGGGTGGGTTGCGGGTCAGTGTGGACTTGTTGGGCCGAAGGGCCTGTTTCCACACTGTAAGTAATGTAATGAAATGTTGATTCTCCTGCTCCTCAGATGCTGTGCTTTTCCAGCATCACACTCTTGACTCTGAAGTTTATGTCCCCTTGCTATTGACACCTCAATTAAGCTGCCTCTGATCCATCCTCTCCATCCCCTCACAATTGTATACACCTCAATCAGGTTCCCCCACCAATTACATACCAAACTGAAGACACTACACTGAAGTACATAGTGACTGATGGTGAGGCAAGTACATTTAGACCAGAACGTCACATGTTGTGAAACATTCTTAAAGGTACAGGCCTCTTTGGCCATAATGCACCAATGAACAATCGATAGGCTGCAGTATAACATATGCTTCATGGCCACCAAGTTTTGAAGTGAGGCTCAAAAGTAGAGCTGAAAATGTGTTGCTGGAAAAGCGCAGCAGGTCAGGCAGCATCCAGGGAACAGGAGAATCGACGTTTCGGGCATAAGCCCTTCTTCAGGAAAGGGATTATGCCCGAAACGTCGATTCTCCTGTTCCCTGGATGCTGCCTGACCTGCTGCGCTTTTCCAGCAACACATTTTCAGCTCTGATCTCCAGCATCTGCAGACCTCACTTTCTCCTCAAAAGTAGAACGTCAGGCCCAAAGGTGGGAACACTACCTCAGGCTGCGTCACCGTTTTGAACACCACTAGTAAATATCCCCTTAATCCCTGCTGTGTGTAGAAAAGCCCAGTTTTAACTCATTGTTCACAATCACATCTGGGGGACAAACGTATCTTCAAGTTGCCGTTGTCGATATTGTGCTGAAAAGAAATTTTCTATCAATGTTTCATGCAGTGATCTATGAGAAGAAAGGTGGATGGGAAAGGAAGAAGTCCTTTGGAGGGCATATAGTTTCCACAGGATAAACTTGTTGTAAATGTGTCTTCACATCTGTAAATATGTGAATGCCTACCCAGAACTACAATATCGAGGTTACAGAGCCAAGCCATGCCCAGTACATCAATGTTTCATTATGCAAGATGTGAAGTGAGCAGGTTCTGCCCACAGGGCTATGAGACTTCAGAATGTTTTTGCTACTTTGGCACCTAGGGTGAATCTTTCCAGTATGGAATGCATTAATTGTGCATCGCAGCTTGAATGGCCAAGAGTGTTTTGGGTCAGGATTTGGTGTTCCCACTGCGTGTAAAGTTCACTTATAGCATCATGTCTTTAGCTGTTTGTTATTGCTCCCTGAAAGGCCTCGCAGTTCACTTACCTTTCATAGACAGAAATGATTATGCAGTGTCGACATTTCATGTTTCCATTTGTAATCTGACCCACATGGAATTTCATGTTGTTCCAGGAATAAAGGAACAGGAAGAAGGGTGTACAGCAACTTCAACATGTTCAGTCTTTTAAGCAGCTCATGACTGATCAAAATTTGATTTCCAATTGTCATCTGAGTCAGTCGATGGCACTCTCACTTCTGAGTCATGTGGAATGAAGACCTATCCCAAGGCCTGAACACGTCAGTGCAGTGCTGAGGAGGTGCTGTGCCTCAGTCACTGAGGACCCACCTGCCCTGTAAACAATCCCATGGCACTATTTCAAGCAAGAGCAAAGGAGTTTCAACACCCCACATCCTAGTCAGCTTTTATTTCTCAATTCACATCATGAAAACAGCCTATCTGTTCATGGGAGCTTACAGTCCGCAAATCGGCTGCCATGTTTCCAACATTGCAACAGTGACTGCATTTCAGAGAACGCTTCATTGTAAAGTAATTTGAGATGGTCATGAAATTATTGAATGGAGAGCAGTAGTTCATTCCACCCATCTCTCTGGGACGGTTAGAAAGGGCTGCATTCCAGAAGAGCACCTGAGATGTAGGAGTGACCTCAGTGAAAAAGTGGAGCAGGGTTGCTCTCAGTTAATTCCACGCAAACCAAAGCTCTGCCTTGTTGGAAGATCAATGTTACTGTCAATCATTGGGGGGAAAAAAATACAATTCAGTTTTAAAATGTAGGCTTTTGGGCCTGGATTTGGGTCAGGGATGTGTGGACAACTGAGAAGAGAGTTCACCCACAGAGATCTCAGCCTCAGGCAGGAGTCATTTTGTAGGTGAATGCTACCAGGCCACAAGGCGTTTTCATTCAGAGTTGGCCTCACCCTCCCTCACTTGCCTGCACTGTGCGGGGGGAGAGCTGGGCCTACTTGAGATTCAGAAATGGTAAACTGAGTGACCTAGGCTAGAATGAAGCAACCCCAGTCTAGTTTTAACTCCATTTCCTCCCATGGGCCAAAATGGGGGGGGTCACTTAAAATTGAGCCCAATTTATAAACAACCCACAGGAAAATGAACAGGCTGCACCCCTACAACTAAACTAGGATGAAACAAAATGTGTGCTTCAAAATGTCACTTTAGTATGACCCATATGTTCATTCCCAAATATTAGTGGGTTTTTTTGCTGGCTTTCCCCTCTGAGAAACATAGAGTAGAATGCCCAATATGTGAGGTAGACTCTTTACACAGAAATCATAGATTAGAAGCTTATTCGTACTTTAATGAAGCAGAAATTCAGTGTCTTAAAATTACCTATTAAACGCAATGAAACGGAGTAAGGAACAACATTATGGAATGTAGAGATATTAAAAACAGAATTCAGATTGGAGAGATGAGGAAAATGATTTCTTTGTGCAGCAGTAGGTCTGGGTCTAGGTAAAAGAAACAAGGACAAGGGTAACTTTCAAATTAGACAAGCATTTGAAAGGTAAAAACTTTCTCGACATTCGAGAAAGAGCAAGTGAATGGGAGCAACTCACTAAGCCTCTTCTGACAGCACCTTCCAAACCCGGGATTTCTACCATCTACAAGGATATGGGCAGCAGATACATGAGAACACCAGCAGCTTGTAAGTACCCCTCCAAGCCACTCACCATCCAAACTTGGAAATATATCACTGTTCCTTCAGTGTTGCTGGATCTAAATCCCAGTACTGTGGATCCATCTGCACCCTATGTACTGCAACAGATGATGAAAGTGACTCACCATCACCTTCTCCAGGACAATTATGGAAAGGCAATAAATGCCAACCCTAACAAAGACCACATCATGGGATAAATGAAGAGAGAAAAATTGGATAGCATTTTCAAGAACTTGCACAGATTCTGAGGGCCAAATGGCCTTCTCTAAATATTATGTTTCTATGATTTTTGAAGGTTCAAATTATGTCATTGGTGAATGAGAAGGAGAGGTCCAATGAATTGGGTTGATGGCCCTTGCTCCCACTCTTTTACTACATATATGTATGTTCTTAGTTGTCTCTTTTAGAGACAGTGAGCCCAAACCCCTTAACAACACTTTACTGACAGCTGAGGGAACTCTATAACTCTGCAGCCGGGACACTGGATCAGAAGCCTGTTCTTCCAGCCAGATTAACTTTTCACATGGCTGCAGGAGACAGTGGATAATTGCAATCTATATCTATCAAGGCTTGGTTTCCCATGGAGTTGGGAAAGGACGGACAACGTTCAGCACTATATTGAAAATTGCAGGCTGCATTTTTTTCACTTGAATCTGCTATAGACAAATGTACCAGCAGAGGGAGTCTGAATAATAAAGAAAATGTAAGGAATGATAAAGAATCCATGTTTATTGGACTTAATATCTCATGTTAAATGTCTCTGACTAAATAGAGAACTGATTCTGTTCCAAGAACAGATTCTGACCCTTTGTGTCAGACAGTACAGCGGTCAGGAAAACCTATCAATCACAATGGCATTGAGCCTTATGAGGAATATTCTTCTCTAACGTCCTTCCATCACCTTGCAGAAGGAGATGTCCCTAATGGGCTGAGCTGAGCCAGGTAGGTGCTGATGGGGTCCACAAATTATGTGGCAATTGCAAACCCAATCCTACCCTCTCCTCATGCAGCACAAAATTAAATGATTGCAATCAGGAGAAGGACCCCTGCTGACTTTCTTCTCAATGGTAGTAATGCTGTTAACCCTCACCATCCTTTCTCGGGCCCAGTCTCTCTTGGTTGAGATCAGCAAACTCAGCATCAACTGGGAATCCAACCCAGAGACTGATGGTTGGATCCACTCCTGGGGTAGCTCCCTGAGGTGCAGAAAGACACACTCTCAGAATAAAGGGTTGGTGAATTTGCTCTCTCTCTGTCTCTCTTTCTGGTTGTCCCTCGTAATGAGATAAGGGGTTGCTCAGGGCTAAGGCCTGCACTTGGAATCTTTTAACATGGAGAGGCTGCACCACTGCAGCTACCTCAGGATTCAGGCTGACCAGAAAACTCTCCTGCCTGCCATATCGGAGCAATTCACAGACAGATAATCAACCCTGTTTGGTCATGTAATGGAATAATTTCCATGCTCATCAAGCCCTGGGGTGGGACTTGAACCTGGCCTGGAGGTAGGGAAGGTTTGTACTGCATCACAAAATATTCCTGGTTCAGGATCTGAGGAGAAATCCTTTCATTCAAAGCTTTGTCGGATTGTTGGAATTCTCTACCCTAGAGAGCTGCGGAAGGTCATATCAATTAGTAAAATCAAGGCAGCGATGGATCAATATTTGAACAGGAATGGACAGTGTGGAAGGAAGTAGTTGAGGTATGGAGTTCAGTCATGATCTTATTGAATGATGAAGCAAGCTCAAGGGTGGAACAGGTCCTAATGCTCCTTTTTTTTGTTCAGTTCTTGAAATTGTTTGCCTTTAAGTGCTGGGAGCAAGTGCAATTTCTCAGAGCTGGCTAGCTAGGTATTCGGTCTATGTGTAGGTTTCACTGTCAAACTATAAGCAGACCATAAACAAACCATTCCAGAAAGTTACTGAGAAGGTGGGAAGTTCCTGTTTCCGTTCATTGTTGTTTGAAATATGTTTTACTAAACAAACTCTGAACCTGCATAAAGAAATACCTGCCCCTCCCAAACCATTACAGCTGACGATTACGTGGGAGAATGTTCCTTCTTGTTTCTCTACAGTCAGATACTCCGGTGTTACTCAACGCAGTTTAAAAATAGATTTGCCTCCACGTATTGAAAGACTATTAAGGAGCTGGCCTGAGAGAAAAATACATTGGGCGGTTCGATTCCAAGTGGAAAAAGAATGAAGGTTAAAGATTTGGCAAAGCAAAAACAGTCAAGGACTTCTTTATGTGGGATGGCCATTTCCACATAAGATAGCCAGGGAATGCAAAAGGCATCTTAGTGACCCTTGTGTATTTGACAAACAGAGTAGTTCTTCAATTTTCTGAGGAAGGGGAATATCAGTCATGCTTTCCTTCCCGGTCACTGCTCAGCAACCTTTCACACACTGCTAGTGCATTTGCAAGTATGAAAGTACTGGGTTCAATTCAGAACTCTGCATCTCAAAGAGGTCCGTGCAGGGCAGGGAGAGTGGGGGCAAGGCAGAGGGGCAGTGGCATATGAACTGATCAGATCTATAAATGTTACATTTTGAAGCCGGGATCCAAAGTCTGGGGTTGTATACTCCAGACTATAGTACTTTAAATACAAGAGCAGGTCAGAGGCTAGGTGTTATGTGTCAGCTAACTCACCTCCTGACACCCAAAGCCTGCCCAACATCTACAAGGCACAAGTCAGAAGTGTGATAGAATACTCCCCACTTGTCTAGATCAGTGTAGCTTTAACAACATTCAAGAAGCTTGACACCATCCAAAACAAAACAGGCCACCTGATAGGCACTACGTCCACTTATTCCCTCATTTCCTCCACCACCAATGCTTAGGTGGTGTGTGCCATCTATAGCATGCACTTACAGAAATTCACCAAGACTTCTTATCAAGTACCTTCCACAACCATAACCATTTAGAAAGGCAAGGGCAACAGATGCAAATTCATCTCAAGTCACAAACCATCCTGGTTCGGAAATTAGATTACTTACAGTGTGGAAACAGGCCCAACAAGTCCACACTGACCCGCCGAAGCGCACCCACCCAGACCCATTCCCCTACATTTACCCCTGCACCTAACACTCTGGGCAATTTAGCATGGCCAATTCACCTAACCTGCACATTTTTGGACCGTGGGAGGAAACCGGAGCACCCGGAGGAAACCCACGCAGACACGGGGAGAATGTGCAAACTCCACACAGTCAGTCGCCTGAGGCGGGAATTGAACCCAGGTCTCTGGCGCTGTGAGGCAGCAGTGCTAACCACTGTGCCACCGTGCCACCCGCAATGTTATTGTTCCTTCAGTGTTGCTGGGTTAAAATCCTGGAACCCACTGCCAAACAACACTGGGGGTATCCCTACAGCATGTGGACTGCAGCAGTTCAAGATAGCAGCTTACCACCACCTCCTCAAGGGCAACTAGGGACTGGAAATAAATGCTGACCTAACCAGCAAAATTCAGATCCTGCAAACAAATAAATAAAACTGATAAAGAGGTGATCTATTGAGGAGATCTGACGCAAGGGGTTAAGCATGTATTTCCTCTCATGAGAACAATCTAGAACAAGTGAGTAGCACTTAAAATATTTTCACAATCAGACATTTGAGTTAAGCTGTTCTGAGGTGACTCAAGTAATGGGTATCCAGAATTCTCTTCCCCAAAAAGAGAAAGCCAACTGAATGATTTTTGTTAGGCAGTTATTAAGTGAAATGGACCCAAGACAGGTAAATAGATTAAGACAGGAAGTTCTCCTTATGCTTGAATAGGTCTAAATCATGATGACTAACAACACACCATGAGATGGTGTTGCCCACTGACCATCAGGTGACATCACCATCAACAGGTTATTCAACACCTTCGTGACTACCTTATTCACTTGTGTTGTCACTTTCAGGGAACTGTGGACCTGTACACTACATCCCTCTGTACGTTGATGCTACTAAGGATTCTGCTGTTACTTCCCTCCTGCATTATGTCTCTGAAAATGCACCACCTCATAGTTGTATGGATTAAACTCCATCTGCTATTTCTCCACCCAATTCTCAGGCTTATCTATATCCTGCTGTATCCTCTGGAAATCCTCCTCACTTTCTGTAGCTCCCCCGATCTTTGTGTTGTTCACAAATTTACTAATCAGGTTAACTACATTCCTCTCCAAATCATTTATATATATTTCAAGCAACAGCAAAGCCAGCACCGATCCCTGTGGAATTCTATTAGTTACAGATCTCCAATCTGAAAAAATCCCTTCCACTGTTACTCTCTGTCTTCTACGACTAATCCATCTTACCAGCTCACCGCCAATCTCACTTGACTTCACCTTTTGTATTGGTCTGTCATTAGAGACCTTGCAAAAGGCCTTGCTAAAATCCATATCAAGAACATCTACTTCCTCAAAACACTGAGTCAAGTTTGTGAGTCACAACCTTCCCTGCACAAAATGTGCGGTGATATTTGAATTCGTCCACTTGTTTACACGGAAAGGTCTCACGGTGTTGTGGTAATGTTCCACCCCCTGGACCAGAAGGTTCAGGTTCTAGTCTGAGGTATGTCATACCTGGTACGAAGAAGTTGATTAAAAACATCTACACCACATTAAGAGTGATGTTTGTTTAGGTGCAACAGTGAGGAATTGCAAATGCACTGACAGCAGAGGAGGTGTTTCCAACCTGTATGTTAAACATGACAATAGGTTGCCAAAGGAATGAATGATTTTGAGAAGAGTCCATGACTCCTGTTAGCTGACAGATAAACAATGATTTGCATTTATATAGCACCTTTGACAACATCAGGCCACCTCAGAATTTGGAATTCTCTACCCAGGAAGAAGTGAATGGTTAGTTAATGATTTATTAAGATCGCTCGATTTTCTTTAGTCCATAAGGCGTGTGCAGATAGTATGGGAAAGGAGAAGATCACTATGGTCTCATTGAATAGTAGAGCAGGCTCGAAGGACCGAATTGCCAGCTCTTAGTTCTTATGTTCTGACATCCATTGAAGTGAAGTCACTGATTATAATTTGGGAAATGTGCCAACAAATTTCCCGGCAGCCTGCCCCTACACCAGCAATTAGTTAATAACCAGGAAATCTGTTTTAATGATGCTGAGGCTAAAATGGGACAGAGTGCATTGGAATGTCTTCTCTGCTCTTCTTCAAAAGAGTACCATGGGATCCTCTGACATTTACCAGGCAGATGGAAACTTGGATTTAATAGCTCTGCAATAGTGCTGCACTCCCACAGTACTGCCCTTGGAGTGACAGCTCAGACTGTGCGCTCAGACCCCTGCAGTGAAATTCAAACCCCAAACTTTTTGATTTACTGGCAGAAATGCTATCAACTTAGCCACAGCTGACACAACAGGCAGAGAGATGGTCACATGTAACAAATAGTTCAATAATAGATAAATGAAGTTTCTCATTTACAGAGTGCTTTTTGCAACCTCAGGACTTCCCAGAGTAGTTTGTAACCTTGTATTCATTACTGTAATGCAAGAAATACAGCAGCCAATTTGCACAAAGCACACTGGAATATTATTGTTGTGGTTAATTAACAGATAGAAAACTTATTAGAATAGAGGAGAGTGAGGAGACGGTATGTAACTGCAGAAAGCAGCTTTCTCTTTATCACATTTTTTTAATAATCACATTTTGGCTCAGAAAAGGAATACTTACTCAATCCCTGACCGTACCATCCCCGCTCCATACTTTTCTCAAGTATAAGGCTCTTGCAGAATCGATCTAATTACTTAATACAATATAGCCCTGATTTAAAACCAGCGTCTGCTAACAACCTCTTCATTTATAGACAGCTTGGCCCTATATCAGGAAGCATGAATAATAATCAGGGTGGGACAATTCTTAAAACTGCGCAACATTAATAGAGACCAGACTTTTCAGGAACTGTTACGTTTTTATATTTACAGCCTTTATGCACAGTTCAAAACAATGGCTTGCAGAAAAGATAAACCTAGTGACTATAATGTGCAAAACTTTGGTCAAAAGGTTAAACTTGGAGCTTGCTTTATACTCTAAGCAAATAAGACATACTGAGCGCTACAGATTAGTCTTGAATGACTATCTTATGGTAAGGTCTTTTATTTAAAATAACAACGGAAGGGAATGGAAAGTTTTAGGTATAGAACTGGACTGGAAAGGCTGGGACTATTTTCACTGGAGCAAAGGAGGTTGAGGTGTATAAAATCATGAGGGGTATAGATAAGGTGAATGACAAGAGTCTTTTCCTTTGGGTGGGGGAGTTCAAAACTAGGGGAATATTTTTAAGATGAGAGAAGAAAGATTTAAAAAGCACATGAGGGGCAACGTTTTTATACAGAGAGTGGTTCGTATGAGGAATGACTGCCAGAGCAAGTGGCGGGTGCAGGTACAGTTACAACATTTAAAATACATTTGGATAAGTACACAAATAGGAAAGGTTTGGAGGGATATGGACCAAATGCTGGCTAGCTTATTATGGGAACATGGTTGGAGTGGACTGGTTGGACTGGTCTGTTTCCGTGCTGTGTGATTCCATGGTTCTAAAACAGGGAAGCATCTTCTTTAATCTGAGTTGGGGATGGGCTTGCTAACCTTTATCAATCAAGATGGAAGAAAGACTTTAAGACCTTGCACTTACATAGCACCTGTCGTGATCACGCAACTGCTTTACAGCCAATGAACCACCTCTGCAGTGAATTCATTGTTGTAAAGCAGCAAGCTCCCGCAAACAGCAATGAGATAATATCCAAATCAACCACTTTCTTTTTACTAACTGGGTAGGAAAGAAATATTGGCCAGAGGAGAACTCCACGATTCTTTGCAAAATATGAGCAGGGAATCTTGCACATCCATGGGAAAGGGCCCTATGAGGCCTCAGTCTCGCCTGTAAGGGGGAAAACATTTCTGCTTTCTGGAGGTTTGAGAACCAGAGGATGAGGATTAGGGTCTAGAGTGCATTTGCCTGAGATGGTGGTGGAGGCATGCAAAAAGGGGGGTGGTGGTGGTGGAGGTGGGGAGGAGGGGGGGGTGGAGGGTTGCTTTAGAGGAAACAAAACTGGACCATTGTTTGAACTGAAAATATTTGCAGAGGGTGAGGGTGAAGGAATGGAGATAGATAAGTTGTTGTTGTCAAGAGCTGGCTCCACCATCGGCTTTTCTACAGGTTGATATACATGGAAGGCAGGTCCCAAAAGACTTAGTGCCAGCCAAGCCAATCTGAAATGTGGTCAGCCAGGTGGCAGTGCCCTGGTCTCCAATGACTCTCTGTGTCAGTGGGCGCAAGGCAAGACTTTTCTTTTCCTAGAGGTGTCTACTGTACAAACAATGAAGCCAGATATCAGCCCCTTATCTTCCAGGACTGCTGGTGAAATGGCCAGGACCATTTCAAGCCCGCCTGTTTAGTGCTTCATCATCATCTATCCGTGGTGGCTATACAAATGCTTTTCTTTCTTCATCCACTTTGCAGCTGTGATAATGCCACTCTGAGGAATGTATTCTTGATGCCAGGTGCCTTAAATCCTCTCTTGTTGAGATATCTGAAAAACAGTGATGTATGAGATAAAAATACCAAGGAGAATAGGTAGGGTGAGCTTTTAAAATATAGCCACATTTCTACTTTTGAATAAGATAAAGCTAAAACAAAATATTGTGGATGCTGAAAATCCAATGTTCATCATAGAATCTCTACAGTGTGGAAACAGACCATTTGGCCCAACAAGTCCACACTGACCCTCCGAAGAGTAACCCACCCAGACCCATTCCCCCTATCCTATTGGTATAGATTTATCCCTGACTATTGCATCTATCCTACACATCTCTGAACACTATGGGCAATTTAGCACAGCCAGTTCACCTGACCTGCACATCCTTGGACTGTGGGAGGAAACGGGAGTACCCAGAGGAAACCCACGCAGATATGGGGAGAAGGTGCAAACTCCACATAGACAGTCACCCAAGGCTGGAATCGAACCTGGGTCCCTGATGCTATGAGGCAGCGATTCTAAACATTGAGTCACTGTCCTGCTCTTGTTTCAGATGAAGGTTCACCGGACTCAAAACATTAACTCTCGTCTTCTCTCCACAGACACTGCCAGATTTGCAGAGTTTCTCCAGCAACTTCTTTTGATATTTATATCTACTAATATGGAAGGCCATGGTATGGTGACAATGTTATTAGAATCCAGAAACCCAAATTCACCCTCATGCCACGTTGGTTCAAAGTCAGCCACTTTAGGTGCAATTTAAACTTAATGACAACATCTGGAATTAAAGCTAGCCTCAGTAATGACAACATTTAGCAACTTTATATTAAAAAGAAACATCTGGTTCATTAATGTCCTTTAGGGAAGGGAATCTGCCGTCTGTACCTGGTCTGGCCTACATGCGACTCCAGCAATGTGGTTGACTCTTAATCGCCTTTTGAAATGGCCCCAGGAAGCCACTTAATTCAAGGGCAATTAGGAGGATGGGCAATAAACACAGGGCTTTGCCAGTGACAAAGAATTTAAAGAAACCTCATTCAGTAACATTTTTGCAAGTCAGGCCCGCCAGAAGCCATGTCCTGAGAAGTAATGGCAAGGTGTAATAAATCAGTTAGGGGTCTGCAGTCTTTGAAGAATAGGATTATTTTGTGTAAGTAGAAGGGAGAGTGGCATTGGAGACGGTCCAGAGAAAGTTCACCATGTTGATCCCAGGTAAAGAAGGATTTTCTTATGAGGATAAGTTGAGATTGGGTCTGTATTGATTGGAATTTAGATGAATGAGACAGTGTCTCGTTGAAACATTTTAGAGGTCTTGGCAGGGTAGATACTGAGAGGTGGTTTCCCCTTGTGGCAGAATCTAGGACCAGGGGGCACCATCTCAGAATAATGGGTCATTAAGACAGGGGTGAGAGGAATTTCTTCTCTCAGAGGTTTGTGAATCTAGGGAATTCTTTCCCACAGATGGCTGTTGAGGCCACGTCATTAAGTATATTAATGGACAGATTTTGATTCAGCAAGGGAATGAAGGATTATGGGGAAAAGGCAGGAAAATGGGATTCAAGGATTATCAGATCAGCCATGATTTTGTTGAATGGTGGGGCAGTCTCGATGGGCTGAATGGCCTTTCCTTCCCCTTTGACTTCCAGAAAGGCCAAAACTGACATCCACACTTTCTCATTGCAGTAAACAAATGCCATTGAAGAGTTAATACACACTGGTGTAGTGGCATTATATATTTAGTCATGGAACAGGAACTGGCACATTTTGAGGACCTTCGCTGAAGCCAATGTAAGCAGCAATGACATCATGGCTGTGACTTACTGAGGCATTTCTGATACATGACTGTACACTTGGACACATGTCTCAATAGCATTTTCTTAGAATGGATTGTGTCTTGCTGCAGTTGCATTATCCAAACTCTAGCCACACAAAAATTGGACAGTTTGCTCTTAGGAGATCTGGGTGCTACTCCTGGCAGAGTAAGCTCAGGAGTGAAGAGACCATTCTTAGGTTGATCCTAGAGGAAGGAGTAAGCAAGAGTTCACACACGGGCATATGTGGTGTCACTGGCTAGGCCTGCATTTATTCATTCCTAATTGTCCCTGCATTAAGAGACTTCTCAGGTCATCTCAGAAGGTCACCCACGTTGCAGTGGGTCTGGAGTCACATGTAGGCCAGGCCAGTTGAGGAAGACTGATTTTCTTTCCAAAAGGGCAATAGTGAACCATGATAGTATCTTTACCATGATGCCATTGCTTCCTCTGTGCATTTCAATGACGTGCTCTCAGAATATGATCGCTCAACAATTTCATTGTTGCCTCATCCTCAAAAATGTATTAAAGGCAAAGGATAGATGACAATATTATGTAAATTTAGATTAGATTACTTACAATGTGGAAACAGGCCCTTCGGCCCAACAAGTCCACACTGACCTGCTGAAGGGCAACCCACCCAGATCCATTCCCCTACATTTCACCCCTTCACCTAACACTACAGGCAATTTAGCATGGCCAATTCACCTGACCGGCACATTTTTGGACTGTGGGAGGAAACCGTAGCGCCTGGAGGAAACCCACACAGACACGGGGAGAATGTGCAAACTCCACACAGTCAATCACCTGAGGCAGGAATTGAATCCGGGTCTCTGGCGCTGTGAGGCAGCAGTGCTAACCACTGTGCCACCGTGCTGCCCACTTTAACAGTCAGATGCTCTACCGACTGAGGTATTGGGGCTCCACTCCATACCTCAGTAAAACCTCCATACAAGTCACATGTTTTACATCAAAGGTGGCAAGCCATTGTCTGACTGATGGATGAAAAGCTCCTCCCTTTTCTTACTGGGTAAATACCCAACCAGTGTCTATTGCTGAGCGTTAAGTTCAAGGTCAAAGGCTATTGCCTCTGGAATGAGCCGGATGGCTGAGCAAGCCTGGTAACACAAGACATGGCACTGTGTAAGAGTGTAAGGACACTGCAACAGCCTTGCGATTACATCGTGGAGCTGAGTATAAGTGGCACAGTGTGGGCAGACTTAGAATGCTCCAGAATGAGAGAGTCTTGAGAGCACAGGGATTGACAGCTAGACTTCTCTGACCACTCAGATTCATGACAGCCACAATCAGACAACAACTCACTAGAACAAAAGACCCAATACCCATCATGTGCAGGACTAACATGGTGTACAAGAATCCATGCAGGGACTGCACAAAAACACATTCTAGGACAAACTAGCAGACAACTAGTGATCCACATTCATGAACATCAACTAACCATTAAATGCCATGAACAGCTGTCCCTAGTATCTATACACATAAGGACCACAAATTTAACTGAGACAATACACAATAATAGGACAAGCCAAACACAGGACAGCCAGAGAATTTCTAGAAGCATGGCACTCATCCATGGACTCCATTAACAAACACACAGAGCTAGACCTAATATACCAGCCACTACAATGAACAACTGGAACCTGCAATCAGAAGCAGCGGGAACGAAACCAAATCAATTCCAACCAGAACCAGAACTTTGTGGGCGGCACGGTGGTTAGCACTGCTGCCTCACAGCGCCTGAGACCCGGGTTCAATTCCCGCCTCAGGCGACTGACTGTGTGGAGTTTGCACGTTCTCCCTGTGTCTGCGTGGGTTTCCTCCGGGTGCTCCGGTTTCCTCCCATAGTCCAAAGATGTGCAGGTCAGGTGAATTGGCCATGCTAAATTGCCTGCAGTGTTAGGTAAGGGGTAAATGTAGGGTTATGGGTGGGTTGCGCTTCGGCGGGTCGGTGTGGACTTGTTGGGCCGAAGGGCCTGTTTCCACACTGTAATGTAATCTAAATCTAAGTACAGCAGCACTTCACAGGAGGCTCCACAGCACTAAGCATTTTTAATTTTGCCTTCCCCTGAACCAAACTATTTCGAACCTAAACTCATAGTTAGGCATCAAACCACATGATCAAAGACACTTGACCAATGGCCTACTTACCAAGGTGGTCAACGGCACACTGTTAGATCCAGAATCCGTGAAGCTAGGTTTCTTCCTGATCGTGCACAGCTTGTTGAACCAAGCCCAGTATCCATCTCTCACCTTTAGCCACAAGTCACAAACAAAGGATGTGCTTCAGTTAAGGTGTATTTGTTTTATGCTCAAGGAACTTGTTTGAGAGAAGCCATACCCCTGTCTCTTTAATAATCCACGTCAGACTTTCCGTTTTGTGACCTTTGGCACACTCACTGCTTCCTGCCTCTTTACTCAGAGCCTGCTCTGCCCAATGGTATGTTGATGGGTTTGGGATTCATTATTCCTTTTCCTTGTTTGCCTCCACAGCAATAGGAGAGTTTTAGCAGCCCATTCAGTTTCCATCCAGCAAGCTTGCGACACCATCTCTTACTTTAAATAAAGTATCTTTAACTGAAATTTGTAGCACTTCGAGAAAATGAACAAGGTGGGTTGACCATTGAGTGAGGGTACAGGATGTTGCTGTAGTGAGATAAACGGACACTGTAGAGGGAATGAAAGAAATACATGGGAAAAGATGGAAGAAAGGAGTGGGAAGAAATGAGAGAAGAGGAGGGGAGAGGAGAGGTGGAGATATAAGAAAGGGGAGTGAGGAGGAAAGGATTACTTGGAGAAGGACAAGAAAGGAAAGGAAGGGGACTGGGAAGAGAGCGAAAGAGAGGGGATAGAGCTTGGTGAAGGCTAGGAGGAGTAAGAGAGGACAGTTGAGAAGTGGAAAGAAGAAAGGATGACAAGTAAAGTGACAGGAGAAGGAGAGAGGACTGGAGAAAGAGGGATTGAAGATGAGAGCGTAGTGGATGAGGTGCAGAGGTAGAGCAGGAGAAAGGAAATGGGAGGGGGTAGAAGAAGAGGGGAGAGATTGAAGTAGAGGATGGCAGCTGGGACGAGGGGAGAGAAGGAAGAGGTGAGAAGAGATGCAGGGGTGGAAGATGGAGGGAGGTCTAGAAATTCAGCACATCTACCGGTTTCAATGCAGATTAAAATTGAATGGGGTATGACTAATGCATTTGCCAATTTGTTTTGTATTTTACATCTAAAGCGTTGCAGTGGTAATACACTCCAGGTTGGTAGTTTACAAAAACCTCCGTTGTCACAAATGCCATGCAGCAGCTTATAGCAACTTTGACAGTTACTTGAGTTTTAAAGGAGAAATCACACCAGGAGAAAGTGAGGACTGCAGGTGCTAGAGATCAGAGTCAGAAAGTGTGGCACTGGAAAAGCACAGCAAGCTCATCACTCCAGGCTCAACCAATCAAGCCCCTCATTGCTGGGCAAGTGATAAGACAACCAAATGCCCTACTTTGGCTGGGCCAACCTTCACTAAGGTTCTCCAGTTAACAGGCAAATGATGGGCTTGAAATGTTAACTCTGCTTCTCTCCACAGATGCTGCTAGACCTGCTGAGTTTCTCCAGCACTTTCTGGTTTTGTTTCATATTCCGGGAGACATCACCACATGACGTCCTACCTCCAACTGTTCCTCCCCCACCCGCCAACACTTGCCATTGGTTTCCTATCCTGTCAATCATGGTGAATCCCCCCCACCCCATGGCTTTTCAGTGGGTCCTTATTTACAATTGATTGCCCTCCCCAACGCCCCCCGCTATCTTCTTTTGGAGCATGTCCCTTACCTGTCGGTTTAATAAACAGAGGATGATGAAGATAAAAACTCCTTGTAGACTGTTGACAATGGTGAATAAGTAGGCTGTCACCAACTTGGAAGCCTGAAAGTGAAACAGGCCAAGAAGCCAGGTACAACCCAGGACAAACACTTGTGCAGTGGCTTTAAATGTTAGAGTCCTGGGAAGAGCAGAAGGTGCAAAGAACTCAGAACACACTGCTTTAACTGATTATCTTAATATTGTTCATCGCAACGATAGAAATTTATTTACAGATTTCTAAATATGCTTTTAATTGTCTACATCCCAGTTTGGCTTTTCTTCATGTTTCTCAGAATCCATACCCAGGTTTAAGCAAACAAGCACAATGAGTGTAGATCACTGACCAGACTCAAGGAAGTAAACACAGACCAATTGAATATTGCACTGAATTCAAGAACCTAAAAGCCTGGTCTACGTAATGTAGTCTCATGCTTTAACTATTTTAGCCTGGCTGTTATCCTTGTGATATGTCTCTCAATTTTAATCTCTCCTATGATTAACACTCAGTCATTGCAGGGAAAAGGGTGATGACGCTGGCCATTTGTAACATCATCCAGGCCTCTTAACATGACCAGCTCAGAGTAGGTCATGAGATTTCAGCTGTGGCTGTGGAGTAGTTACTTCGGTTTGTTCCTGGAACATGCTGACTAGGCTAACATTTACTGCCCATCCCTAATTGCCCTGGAACTCAATGGCTTGCTTGCAATGCTTGAGCATTTCAAAGGGCAGTTAAAAGTCAACCAGCCATACCAGTTAGAAAATGCACTCCAAAAACTGGAGAGGCGATGGCCTAGTGGTATTATTGCGGTACTATTAATCCAAAGACAGCAACCGAGCAGCAGGAAAATCGACAATTTGGACATAAGCCCTTCATTAGGAATGAGGTCCATGGCCCAAGGAGGCTTAAAGATAAATGGGAAGGGGTTGGGGCTGGGGGGAAGGTAGCTGAGAATGCGATAGGTAGATGAAAGTAGGTGTAATGGTGATAGTTAGGAGGAGGGTGGAGCAGATAAATGGGAAGGAGGATGGACATGTCAGGAGGGTGATGCTGAGTTGGCGGGTTGGATCTGGGATAAGGTGGGGGGGAGGGGAAATGAGGAAACTGGTGAAACCCAAATAGAACCCACGTGGTTGGAGGGTCCCAAGGTGAAAGATGAGGAGTTCTTCCTCCAGATGTCGAGTGGTTAGGGTTTGGCGGTGGAGGAGGCCCAGGACTTGCATCCAGAGACCTAGGTAATGTTCTGGGGACATCGGTTCAAATCCCGCCACAGTGGATGGTAGATCTTGAATTCAATAAAGAATCTGGAATTGAGAATCTAATGATGACCATGAAGTCATTGCCAATTGTTGGAAAAACTCATCTGGTTCATTGACGTCCTTCATGGAAGGAAATCTGTCATCCTTTCCTGGTCTGGCCTACACGTGACTCCAGTCACAAAGCAATGTGACTTCTAACTAAATGGGCAATGAGGGACGGGCAATAAATGCTTACCCAGCAGAGATGCCCACATCCCATGAATGAATAAACAAAAAACTCACCAAGGCTCCTGAGACAGCATCTTCTAAACTCATGGCTACTACCATCGAGTGGGATAAGAACAGCAGACACATGGAAAAGACAGCTGCAAGATCCCCTCCAAGCCACTCAATGCCCTGACGTGGAAATATATCACTGTCCTCTCAGTGTTGCTAGGTCAAAATCCTGGAGTTTTAACATTTAACATTTCAAACTCCTTGATCTGATCACTTTCTGATCTGTAGAACAGTGTGTACTTAATATACTTGGATTCTCATTCAAGCAATGTAGTGGTGTGCTTTTAAGTGTGCAAGATTTTTACACAATACTTTAAAGTTTCTATACATCATAGGAGTACACCATTCCACCCATCTGGCCTATCTTTCCAGTTCAGGATCTGTGACCTGGGTTTACTTGTCTCTGAGTCCTTACCCGTTAACCAAACAAGCACGTCAGAAGACTGACATTTGTAAGTGCAGAACATTTTATTTATTCATTCATCAGACATAGCTGTCACTGACTGGGCCATTTATTGCCCTTCCCTAGTTGCCCTTGAGAAGGTGGTGGTTGAAATAACTCCACAAAGCCAGCCCCAGTCACCCTTTATTTACACACGAAGAGTCCTTGACAGTGATCCAGCTCCCTCAGAGCCAGCTCTCAGAGTGAAGAGAATCTCTGAAAGTCCTGTTTATAGACGTCAGCCACGGCTCCCTGTTTGGACCAGGTTAACAGCCCTAGTCAGAGAACTCTTATTTTATGACATCCACCTGACTGACCTCTTTATAATCACTACAGTGGTGCACTGCCTTCTTGAACCACTGCAGTCCATTTGCTGCAGATAGATCCAAAATACTGACAGGGATGGAGTTTCAGGATGTTGACCCAGCAACACTGAAGTTATAGTGATATACATTCATGCCTGGGTGGTGAACGGCTTGGAGGCAAATCTACTACCTTTGTCCTTCTAGATGATAGGGGATGTGGATTTGGAAGGCACTGTTTAAGGAGCCTTGATGTGTTGTACACTGCGTTGAACAAAAAGCTGAGACATCCTACCCTTATGACTTAATCTTTATCAGTTCTACTGTCATCCTTGTGAATCTGCATCTCCTTGAAGGTTAATCTGGTCTTCCTGACTGTGTTCCACAGCAATGAATGTGGCATGCTAGAGAGAGCCTAATCAAGGGTCTGAATGACTGGAGCATACCTTGCAGCAACTTCAACTTCAGCTGGAGTCTTAGGTATAGTTGTGGGCAGCATTTTAGAGGAAAGATGTGAATGCACTGGGGAGACGGCAGGAATGAGTTCAAAGAATGGGTCTAGGCCTGGGGAACTTCAGTGAAGAGGATGGATTGAGGAAGTTGGGACTGTTCTCATTGGAGAGAAAAGGGCTGAGAGGAGATCTGAGAGAAGTTTTCAAAATCAGGAGCAGGGGCTGCACAGAGTAGATCAGGAAAGCTGTTCCTAATTGTTAAAGGAGCAAGAATTAGTGGAGCATAGAGATGTGCAAAAGAAGCAAGGTTCATTTCAGAGAAACATTTTGGAATGCACTGCCTGGAAATGTGGTAGAGGCTGGTACAATGGAAGCATTCAAGAGGGGCATTGGATGGTTATTTGGATAAAAATGGAGTGTGATGGCTCATTGGCACTCATTGAGAGATTGGCACTCAGTAACGAAGCTCATTTGAAGAGCCTTTTCAGGCAGGATTGGGGCTTCCTTCTGTGACGTACCAATTTGATGACTCTGGGAAATTTGTTTATCTGAACCTTGGTTCAACATGGAGACAGGTTTGGGGATGATGCCTGTGACAGTCCAATAGCTTGTTACTTAGGGATGTCTGTACTGGAGAAGAGAAGACATGAAAGCAAATTCTGGATGCTGTACATTGAAAAGAGCATTATTTCATGCCAGTCCAAAGTAATGCTTGAGTTTGGAATCTGGGATTTTCACTTGCCTCATGTCCTTAATTTTTGTGACTTCTGCGTTGAGGCGGGTGAGTTGTACCTTCAGTATCCAGAGTGTCACAGCAAACAGCATCATATTAAACTGCAGGGTAAACAGAGCTGATCAAAATCATTTACAGCAATGAAACATCTTAAGCCTTTACGCCAGCAGCAGTGCTCAGGATGCATTGTGGTAGAATTCCCCTGTATTCAGTTTTAGATATTCCTCGTGTCTGATTCGTGTTAGATATTCCTTCTTACCCTCATTTATAACTCCTAATTTTCTAACTTTCTAATTTACTATTCCAAATGTGACTATTCTCACCTTCCCCATAAACTAATTGAGCTTATCTTAAACTCTATGGCCTGCATATATCAAGTCCAGTTTGTCCTCCTGTGCTCAGAGCAAAAGACCTCGGGAGTGCTGATGAAAGAAATGATGGAGATGCAAAATAGATGTGAATAGTAGAAAGCAGGTCAGCTCTGCTGAGAGCCATAGAGACATAGTCGGGGGTGTTGGGTGGGGGTTAGAAACGTGTCATCAAAATGGGACACGGCATTCCTGAAATTAGAATCCCTAAAGTGCAAAAGAGGCTATTTGCCCATTGGATCTGTGCCAACCCTCCAAAGAGCATCCCATGCAGACCCAGTTCCCCCACCCTATACCCGTACCCCCACATTTTTCTCATGGTTAATCCCTGAACACTATAGACAATTTGGCACGGCCAATTTGCCTAACCTGTGCATCTTTGGACTGTGGGAGGAAACCGCAGCACCCACAGGAAACCGACATGGACACAGGGAGTTTGTGCAAACTTCGCATAGTTACCCGAGAGTGGAATCGAACTCAGACCCTTGGTGCTATGAGGCACCACTGAGCCACTGTGCAGCCCATTATATCGAGTATTTTAGGATGCCTTCCAGTGTGGATGGTGCAAGTTGTGTGAAAGAATAAGGTTAAACTTCAGTAGAATGTGATGCTGTCCCCTGAGGCAGGCCAAGTGGACAATTTGGAGGCCTGTGCCACTGTTTCACGTGTAGATGCCACCTCCAACCCTGACTCTAGAACACCCTTGGCTTCAGTCAAACAATACGCCAGTAAAAATGCTGAGAAATGTTACCATACTAATCTTCTCCCTCCCTTCAGTCTAAGATAGGAGTGCAGTTTTGAATGATGGCTTTGTTGATAAAGCTATGCTTCCTTTCCTTAAAGGTCCATAAGAATGGAAGATGTAGAACAGAAATAGGTATTAACCCCATGCCGTCTGCTTTGCTACTCAATGAGACAATGGCTGATTTGCTCATACTCCCTATGGCTCTTCCTTAACTTGGGAACACAAGGAGAGAGGCAGGCTATTCAAGCCCTCAGATCCACTGGGAATCTCCTACCACTTATCATTTGCAAGTGTTGGAAGGATCTGCCAACTTGTTTGGCGATTGAATATACATACCTTCCTTGGGCCGCAAATTCTGAGTGGGACCCAAACCGAGAGCAGGCTCAAAGGCAGGGACATTACCCACTGAATATGAAATGGGCATTCGAGAGAGGGGGAGCACTTAAATATTCTCCAATCTTCAGATAATAACGTAGTTACCAGAATTATCAAGCAGACTGGGCCAATGAAACTCCAGATTAATCCATTCTCAGTCGTCAGCCAGCAACTGGAATGTAAGAGAGACAGAAAAACGAAATAGTTAGGGACATCACTGGGACCGTCTTCATCTTCCTACCTCACTCCTTCCTCATATGGTCGCCCATTAGCTTTATCCTTTAAATATCTTATAAAGTCTTTCTGTGCTATGATGCATTGCTACTTAGGGCTATGTAAAAAAAGTCCCAGAAATAAAACTCAATTATCTAAACTTTCTATTATGCTATGGATACCACCTATAAAATGGATGTCTCCTGTATTCCTGAGTGACCATACAGAGGTGCACTGTGAATGTCTGTGATAAGTTCCCAAGCAAAGTGACCAGCACTTTTACATTTGTTCATCAGATCTGGACAAGGATAGTCCATCTAGAATTGCACAGCAAAGGTGGTTTAATGATGATGCCCTGTCCACAGTATCCATCGTTTTTATCTGCCTTTGTATGTTTATGTATCTGAGGGAAAGCTGATAAGGGACATACAGCTTTATCGTAGAATCCCTACAGTGTGGAAACAGGCTGTTCGGCCCAACAAGTCCACACCGACCCTCCGAACAGTAATTCACCCAGACCTATTCCCCTATTCCTATTACTTTACATTTACCCCTGACTAATGCACCTAACCCTCACATCCCTGAGCACTATGGGGCAATTTATCATGGCCAATTCACCTAACTTGCACATCTTTGTCCTGTGGGAGGGAACCGGAGCACCCGGAGGAAACTTATTGAGACTTGGGGAGAATGTGTAAACTCCATACAGACAGTCGACCAAGAGTAGAATCGAATTTGGGTCCCTGGCACTGTGAGGCAGCAGTGCTGAACACTAAAGTGCCTGGCCACTTTATACAGTAAAGCTTTATGCCATGGGTTCATAACTATAAACTGTATCATAGAAACATAGAACATAGGAACAAGAGTAGACCATTTGGTCCTTTGAGTCTAGTCCGACCATTCAGTACAATCATGGTTGATCATCCAACTCAGTCCCTTGTTCCTGTTTTTTCCTCATGCCCTTTGATCCCTTTTTCCTCATTCCTGAAGAAGGGCTTATGCCCGAAACATCGATTCTCCTGTTCCCTGGATGCTGCCTGACCTGCTGCGCTTTTCCAGCAACACATTTTCACCTTTGATCCCTCTACTCTTTATACCAAACTTCTTCTTGAAACCATTCAATATTTCGGCCTCAATCACTTTCTGTGGCAAAGAATTCCAGAGGCTCATCACTCTCTGGGCGAAGACATTTTTCCTCATCTCAATTCTAAATGGGCAACTCGATACCCTTAGACTCTAACCCCTAGTTCTGGTCTCTCCAATCATCAGGAACACCCTTCCTGTGTTTACCCTGTCTATTCCCATTAAAATGTTGTAGGATTAGAGGGAAACTCCCCCCTCTAAATTTCATCCTCACTGATCCAGACTCTCTTCTTTTGCCTTGCCATTCCAGGAACCAGCCTGGTAAGTCTTCGCTGCCCTCCTTCCGTAGCCAGAACATCATTCCTCAGATAAGGAGTCGAAAACTGCACGGAATATTCCAGGTCCCACCAAGACCCTGTACAATTGTAGGAGAAAGTGAGGGCTGCAGATGCTGGAGATCAGAGCTGAAAATGTGTTGCTGGAAAAGTGCAGCAGGTCAGGCAGCATCCAAGGAGCAGGAGAATTGACGTTTCGGGCATAAGCCCTTCTTCAGGAGCAGCATAAGCCCTGTTTCTCCTGTTCCTTGGATGCTGCCTGACCTGCTGCGCTTTTCCAGCAACACATTTTCAGCCCTGTACAATTGTAGCAAGACATCCCTCTCCCTATACTGGAATCCTCTCACTGTGAAGACCAACATCCCATTTCCCTTCGCCACCTCCTGCTGCCCCTGCAATGTTCCCTTTCGGTGACTGGTGTACAAGGACACCCAGCTCTCACTGCACTGCCCACATTCCCAATCTATCATCGTCAGATAATAATCTGTTTCTGTAGCTTGAGTCTATCTATTTGTAATAAAAAGTAATTTGTGTTAAGTACAGTGCTCCCTGTCAACCTGGGTTGGAACTTGGGTAAATAGGGGAAGTCTTGTTTGCCTGTAACATTCTGGGAATAGCAAGGATCTGCTGCTCTTTTCTGCACATTCAGACATTACTTACTAGCGTTGTGTCCCGTAACCAGTTGGATACGTTGCTGCAGAAACAGTGACGATTACAGCTGGCACTCCATATCCAAAGGGATACATAAACCATGACAGCACTTTACGGGCACAAGAGTTGTTGATTTTCTGGAGGTTCCTGACCATGAGGTGAAGGTGAATTCCTTCCACACACATCCAAGTGAAGGCTGCCAGGAAAAGATAGTGCAAACATCCCGTGATGACTGCACATGCAACCTGGAACAAAGGACATGGGTTGAGTCTCAGCCTCACATGACGTCTATCCTTAACCTGCCTCGACATGTTTGTCTTTTCTGCTTGTAAAACAATCCTGAGGACGTGGACAGCATTGACATGTATTGCGCATCCCTGGTTGCCCTTCAGAAGGTGAGCTGCCACCTTCAATGTACAGTAAAAGTACAGTAAAATGTACAGCATGTACAGTAAAAGTAAACCCATGGTGTTCTTAGATAGAGGGTCCCAAATTTTGAGAATGACAGAATGGGCTAATTGCTTAGAAAACATTTTTCTTTGTCATTTCTGTATTCTTAATTATGGACTGAACTGGGGAAAGAACTGTTTTAAAAACCCAAGGAATGTTGCATGCTTTGAAAACAGGTAACCTGACCCTCATTGCAAGCACTGTTTACACAGCTATTGGCTCCAGCAGTAGTTCATAGAATCCGTACAGTGTGGAAACAGGCCCTTTGGCCCAACAAGTCCACACTGACTCTCCAAAGTGTAACCCAACCAGACTCATTCCCCCTACCCTTCATTTAACCCTTGACTAATGCACCTAATCTATACATCCCTGAACACTATGGGCAATTTAGCACAGTAATTCACCTTAACCTGCACATCTTTGGGAGGAATCCAGAGCACCCGGAGGAAACCTCACGCAGACACTGAGAGAATGTGCAAACTCCACACAGTTGCCCGAGGCTGGGATTGAACTCAGGTCCCTGGTGCTGTGAAGCAGCAGTGCTAACCACTGAGCCACCATGCCACCCGTTGAAATCCCATTTGCAGATGAGCTGGAGCCAAAACGTTGTGTCCAAATGAAGATTTGGTTAGCCACAATCAGGTTTATGGACTAGTGGCCAGCTATCGATTACGAACAGCTTCTACCTGCCAACATGGTGTAATTGGTTCCCAAGTAGCTGAACTACTTGGAGCTGTCAGTAAGATACAGAGAAGGCCTCAGACCTCCACCAGCTCAGGAGTTCTCAATTCTCTGCAGTAAAAGCCACTTTAAGCCTGAAAATAACTGGTTATTTTCCTCCAGCAGTTGCTATAAATTGTGATCTTTGAATTAGTAAGTCAGAGCCATCCTGTGCCTCTTTGCAAACCAGTGGAAGCATCAGGGGAAGGAAGACTGAGAAGGTATGTTCTAACCAGCACAAGGAACATCTCAGCAAATCCTGTGAACAGAGACCACTGAACTACTTTCCTAGTTTACCCATAACACTGTTTCTTAAATCATGTGTGTGTGAGATGTGTAACTAGAAGAGTTACACTCTTCTTATTATGCTGATGGTTTGTAACTGTTACCTATAGTTATTGAGATTTACTAGAATGTTGACTGGCATGGAGGGAAGGTCTGATGAGAAAAGGCTGAGGGTGTTGAGTCTGTTTTTTTGTTAGAGACAAGAAGGTTGAGAGGTGACTTAATTGAGACATGTAAGATAATCAGAGGGTTAGATAGGGTGGACAGTGAGAGCCTTTTTCCTCGGATAGTGATGGCTAGCATGAGGGGCCATAGCTTTAAATTGAGGGGTGATAGATATAGGACAGATGTCAGAGGTAGGTTCTTTACTCAGAGACTAGTAGGGGCATGGAATGCACTAGCTGCAACAGTAGTAGACTCGCCAACTTTAAGGGCATTTAAATGGTCATTGGATAAACATATGGATGAAAGTGTAATAGTGTAGGCTAGATGGGCTTCAGATTGGTTCCACAGATCGGTGCAACATCGGGGGCTGAAGGGCTTGTACTGCGCTGTAATGTTCTATGTTCTATTTGTAATAACTAGTGATTCTTGTTCAGTTCAGAAATTTATTCTGTGCTTTCTATCAAGCTGGGTCGAACAGACAGAGTAATTAGGGAATTCTGTATCCTATTTAAAATCGTTATCACAACTCAGGGAATAACAGGGCTTGATTTCCGGCATGCCACCTCGGTGAGGTGTAACATTATACATGCCATGTGACTTGGGGCCAAACCTGGGGAGTGTGTGAGCAGTGTTCCTATGCTCACTGCCATTCTCCTTCCAGGTGGTAAGTTTGGCAGATGCTGTTACAAAGTTGCTGTAAAGCATTACATAGATGGTATACAGTGCAGCCAGTGTATATTTGACATGGGGTATAGGATACCAACTGAATAGATTATGTTGTCCTGGTGATGCCAAGCTTCTTGAGTGTTGTTGGAAGTGCATCCATCTGAATGGAGGTGCAAGACACTCTTTGTGAAGTTAGGAGATATGTCAATCACTAGGGAATAGCAGATGTAAATGAGGGCCCTGCAACTGGGCTGCAATCCTTCAATAATATGAGCCAGAGCTGAAAATGTGTTGCTGGAAAAGTGCAGCGGATCAGGCAGCATCCAAGGAGCAGGAGAATCGACGTTTTGGGCATGAGCCCTTCTTCAGGAAGGGCTCATGCCGAAACGTCGATTCTCCTGCTCCTTGGATGCTGCCTGACCTGCTGCGCTTTTCCAGCAACACATTTTCAGCTCTGATCTCCAGCATCTGCAGTTCTCACATTCTCCAACAATATGAGCCAGTCTCGCTCATGTACTCAAGTTCTGGTGTGATGAAATCCCTCAATCAAAGACAAGACCACTACTGACTGAACCTAACAAGAATGCATTCACAGTATATGTAGAATAAGTTGGAAGTAAACTTGTAAAGGTGGAACTATGCTGAATTCCTTTCTCCTTTATGGAATGTGGCCATCAATGGCAAGGTCAGAATTGGCTGTCCATCCTGAATTGCACCAGCACTGAGTGGCTTGCTATACTACCTCAGATGATGGTTCACAGTCAACCACAGGACTGTTGGCCTGGAGTTGCAAGTAGGCCAGTCCAGGTAAGGACTACAGATTTCCTACCTGAGAGGACCTCAGTGAACCAGGTGGGGTTTTATGACTATTGCTGAGTGCTTCATGATGGTCATTACTGAAATTATTTTTTTCTTTAAATTCCAGAGGTTTATTAATTTGAATTCAAGTTACATCAGCTGCCATTGTGGTATTTGAACCCTTGTTGCCAGTTTTTGCTCAGCACTTCCTTTTCACTTAAGGTGCCTCAGTTCCAATAGAGGGCCCCCCCACTGATCTTGGCTCAATCCCCATCCAGCTGTCTTTGTAAAGGAAGGCTAACATCCCACATCCAGTCAGCACTGAATGAACTGGAAATTTATACAATGGTTTGGGAGGGTGGTGGTGGTTGAGGTGGGGGTAGACGGGTGTGGTTGTGAACCTTGAAATTTGCTCACCTTGTTGTTGGTTTTGTGAATGCCCACCAGGAAAAGTAGCTCAGCCAGAAACAGGGTGATGCACAGGTTGATGTGGATGGTGTGGTTGTGGCTGGTAACTTGGGTGCAGAACCGAAACGTGATGATAGTGAAGCCCAGGCACATCAGTGACAAGCTGATCCCAACCAACGTTATGATACTGAGGTTCCAATCCAAGTGACCATCCTCCTAAATGAGTAGAGCACAACTCATAACCACCTTCCAGAAATGCAACTGAAACTATGACTTTGCTCTCTTCCCTCCTCTGCTGATAGCACTACTTCCCTGTTGCAATACAGACACATTTCGTATCTTCTTTTAATGGCTATGTGATTAGCAGGACATGTGATAATGGCATTTCCCTTGCTGTCAGTTTCGACTCTATCCTCAGGCCCTCACCTTCCAGGTCACTGAGAAATCGAATTGACAGCATTGAAGGATATCGACTTCCCAATGAAAGTCTTTGCTGAGGCGTGAGTCTTGCTCCAGCGGGTCAAGCCACTAGTTATGGACTATCCCTACTTGTCCTTGAGAAGGTGGTCCTGTTCTTGAGCCACTGCAGTCCTAACATCCAGGTACCCCCAGAGTGCTGTTAGGGAGGGAGTTGCACATTTGTGAAGGAATAGCCAATATGTGTGCTAGTTGGGAACTTGATGGTGTTCCCATGGCCTTGGAGATTTGTGAAGAGTTGGTGTCTATGTTCCATGTGAGCTTTCTCTTCATCTACCATCGAGTGCAATAGCACTCATTCTGGAAGGAGAGAGGTAAAACAGCTCTTCCTTTGGGAAGAGGTAAAATTGGGAATGAAGAGGTGGGACATGGTGAAGCTATGGAACAAGTCTGAGCTCTGTGAACTGTAATGTAGGGATTGAGTCGTATAATTGGATCCAAAACCCTGCACTTACAGCTTGAATTGTAGCTCAGAGACTGACCAGGGAAGAGCTAGGTCTAATTCCAGATCCATGTTGAGAGACCTAGCTTTAACCAATACTGGAGGTAGGCAGTTCAAAATAGTCCCAGTGTCCTTGGACTAGACATAAAGGTAACACTCCCCCCCAACACTTTGTCATAGATTTCTAGAGTTGTAAAACACAGAAACAGACTCTTCAGTCTAACTGAAAAATGTGTTGCTGGAAAAGCGCAGCAGGTCAGGCAGCATCAAAGGAGCAGAAGAATCGATGTTTTGGGCATAAGCCCTTCTTCAGGAAGGCTTATGCCCGAAACGTTGATTCTCCTGCTCCTTGATGCTGCCTGACCTGCTGCGCTTTTCCAGCAACACACTTTTCAGCTCTGATCTCCAGCATCTGCAGTCCTCACTTTCTCCTCTTCAGTCTAACTCCATGCCGACCAGATATCATAAATTAATCTAGTCCCATTTGTTAGCATTTGTCCCATATCCCTCTTCCTATTCATACGTCCATCCAGATGCCTTCTAAAAGTTGTGATTGCACCAGCATCCACCACTTCCTCTGGCAGCTCATCCCATACATGCACCATCTCTGGGCGGCACGTTGGCACGGTGATTAGCACTGCTGCCTCACAGCGCCAGGGACCCGGGTTCAATTCCCGCCTCAGGCGACTGACTGTGTGGAGTTTGCACGTTCTCCCCGTGTCTGCGTGGGTTTCCTCCGGGTGCTCCGGTATCCTCCCACAGTCCAAAGATGTGCAGGTCAGGTGATTTGGCCATACTAAATTGCCCGTAGTGTTAGGTAAGGGGTATATGTAGGGGTATGGGTGGGTTGTGCTTCGGTGGGGCAGTGTGGACTTGTTGGGCCGAAGGGCCTGTTTCCACACTGTAAGTAATCTAATCTCCTTCATGATAAAGTTGCGCCCTAGGTCCCTTTCAAATCTTTCTCCCTCACCTTAAACCTATGCTCTCTAGTTTTGGATCCCTCTACCCAGGGAAAAACCTTGACTCTTCACCCAAACCATGCCCCTTATGCTTTTATAAACCTCTATAAGGTCACCCCTCAGCCTCCGACGCTCCAGGGAAAATAGCGCCAGCCTGTTCAGCCTCTCCCTGGAGCTCAAACCCTCCAACCCTGGCAACATTCTTGCAAATCTTTTCAGAACTCTTTTGAGTTTAACAACATTTCTCCGACAGCAGGGAGACCAGAACTGAACATAGTCTTCCAAAGGTGGCCCGAATAATGTACCTCCACAGCTGTCATGAGAACGGCGAAGCTGGACAGATGGTGGCAGCCACACACTGTGTGGGTCTTGTTTGAAGCGATCATGACACATCCATCAGGTGACCAGTGACTTCTGTCCTCCATGTGGTTCCAGTAAACGCATGCCAGCCACCCATCAGTTCTCTGTGTGAGACAGGAGTTTACAACAGGAACTTGCATGAATTTGAATGGCGCCTTTAGTGTAGTCAGACACTTCC
This sequence comes from Chiloscyllium plagiosum, assembly GCF_037043375.1. Classification (NCBI taxonomy): domain Eukaryota; kingdom Metazoa; phylum Chordata; class Chondrichthyes; order Orectolobiformes; family Hemiscylliidae; genus Chiloscyllium; species Chiloscyllium plagiosum. The sequence goes on from NW_028270183.1 coordinate 18,285,198, forward strand.
CAAGAACACCATCGATCAAGATCTGACTCTGAGCCATATAGTGAGAGATTGGGAAAGTCTGGCTAAAGCAAGTATATAAAGGAGAATGCTCCGGAGGGGTGGAGAGGTTGAGAAAGGGTATCTTGGAGCTTAAAGTCTAGACAGAATGGCAAGACATGAAGAGGAATTTTGTGGTAAAATTGGCTTTACACAGAGGGTGGTGGAGGTTTGGAATGCACTTCTGATAGCTTTGGCAAATAGAATTAAGGAGAATCCAAAGAGTTTTCACAAATACATGAAGGACAAAAGGGTAACTAGGGAGAGAATAGAGCCCCTCAAAGATCAGCACGGTGGCCTTTGTGTGGAGCCGCAGAAAATGGGGGAGAGACTACATGAGTATTGTGCATCAGTATTGGCTGTGGAAAAGGATATGGAAGATATAGACTTTAGGGAAATAGATGGTGACATCTTGCAAAATGTCCATATTACAGAAGAGGAAGTACTGGATGTCCCCATGGGAGACTGATTAGCAAGGTTAGGTCTCATGGAATACAGGGAGAACTAGCCATTTGGATACAGAACTGGCTCAAAGGTAGAAGACAGAGGGTGGTGGTGGAGGGTTGTTTTTCAGACTGGAGGCCAGTGACCAGTGGAGTGCCACAAGGATCGGTGCTGGGTCCTCTACCTTTTGTCATTTACATAAATGATTTGGACACGAGCATAAGAGGTACAGTTAGTAAGTTTGCAGATGATACCAAAATTGGAGGTGTAGTGGACAGCAAAGAGGGTTACCTCAGATTACAACAGGATCTTGATCAATGGGCCAATGGACTGTGAAGTGGCAGATGGAGTTTAATTCAGATAAATGCGAGGTGCTGCAGTTTGGGAAAGCAAATCTTAGCAGGACTTATACACTTAATGGTAAGGTCCTAGGGAGTGTTGCTGAACAAAGAGACCTTGAATTGTAGGTTCATAGTTCCTTGAAAGTGGAGTTGCAGGTAGATAGGATAGTGAAGAAGGTGTTTGGTATGCTTTCCTTTATTGGTCAGAGTATTGAGTACAGGAGTTGGGAGGTCATGTTGCGGCTGTACAGGACATTTGTTAGGCCATTGTTGGAATATTGCGTGCAATTCTGGTCTCCTTCCTATTGGAAAGATGTTGTGAAACTTGAAAGGGTTCAGAAAAGATTTACAAGGATGTTGCCAGGGTTGGAGGATTTGAACTATAGGGAGAGGCTGAACAGGCTGGGGCTGTTTTCCCTGGAACGTCGGAGGCTGAGGGGTGACCTTATAGAGGTTGACAAAATTATGAGGGGCATGGGTAGGGTAAATAGGCAAAGTCTTTTCTCTGGGGTGGGGGAGTCCAGAACTAGAGGGCATAGGTTTAGGGTGAGAGGGGAAAGATATAAAAGAGACCTAAGGGGCCAACATTTTCACACAGAGAATGGTACGTGAATGAAATGAGCTGCCAGAGGACGTGGTGGAGGCTGGTACAATTGCAACATTTAAGACGCATTTGGATGGGTATATGAATAGGAAGGGTTTGGAGGGATATCGGCTGGGTGCTGGCAGGTGGGACTAGATTGGGTTGGGATATCTGGTTGGCATGGACAGGTTGGACCGAAGGGTCTGTTTCCATGCTGTACATCTCTATGACTCTATAAAACCTCACAACCTTTTAAAAGTAATGGGTGAGCACTTGAAAAGTCATAGCATTCAAGGCTATAGGTCTCGTGTGGGAAATGGGATTAGTGTCGATATCGGTGCAGACTTGATCGGCCGAAGGGCCTTTTCTGTGCTGTATGACTCTATCACTGTATGATCTTATGACATACAAGTGGTGGCACGTAGAAAATGGATTGAGGGAGGGGAAATTACTTCAGGAGTCAGGATTGGAACTTTGTATTTGCAGAATTGTATTTGCAGGTACATTCTATTTTGTTCAAAAAGCACACAATCTGTAGGCAGTTAATTTTTTTTTAAATCCATGCGACTTTCTATAAATTCCTACTTTGGAAGTAGAACCAGTCTCAGTCAAGATTGAATACATACAGACTCTAACCTCACACCTTTAATGCATTCTTTGAGCTGAGATGTCACTTTTTTATCTAAAACCTTAAGTTACCTTGGGAATGTGACTTGAAAGAAGTTCTGGGATTTACATATTAATGAATTGAAACCTGCAACCCACTCTAAAAGATGAAAGACAAAACAGCAATCTAGGTTTGTTCAATGCTGTGGTTCTGTTTGCCGAGCTGGAGGTTTTTGTTGCAAACGTTTCGTCCCCTGTCTAGGTGACATCCTCAGTGCTTGGGACCCTCCTGTGAAGCGCTTCTGTGGTGTTTCCTCTGGCATTTATAGTGGCCTGTCCCTGCCGCTTCCGGTTGTCAGTTTCAGCTGTCCGCTGTAGTGGCTGGTATATTGGGTCCAGGTCGATGTGTTTGTTGATGGAGTTTGTGGATGAGTGCCATGCTTCTAGGAATTCCCTGGCTGTTCTTTGTTTCGCTTGCCCTATAATGGTAGTGTTGTCCCAGTCAAATTCATGTTGCTTGTCGTCTGCATGTGTGGCTACTAAGGATAGCTGGTCGTGTTGTTTCGTGGCTAGTTGATGTTTGTGGATGCGGATCGTTAGCACAAAACACTATATAGGACAAACAGGAAGACAGCTAACGATCCGCATCCACGAACATCAACTAGCCACAAAACAACACGACCAGCTATCCTTAGTAGCCACACATGCAGACAACAAGCAACATGAATTTGACTGGGACAACACTACCATTATAGGGCAAGCGAAACAAAGAACAGCCAGGGAATTCCTAGAAGCATGGCACTCATCCACAAACTCCCATCAACAAACACATCGACCTGGACCCAATATACCGGCCACTACAGCGGACAGCTGAAACTGACAATCGGAAGCGGCAGGGACAGGCCACTATAAACACCGGAGGAAACACCACAGAAGCGCTTCACAGGAGGCTCCCAAGCACTGAGGATGTCACCTAGACAGGGGACGAAACGTTTGCAACAAAAACCTCCAGCTCGGCGAACAGAACCACAACAACGAGCACCCGAGCTACAAATCTTCTCACAAAGTTTGTTCATTATATTGCATCAGTTGTATAACACTGTGATCTTTTGCTGTAAATACTGCATCTTATGATCCTACTCCACTAACTACCTGATGAAGGAGCAGTGCTCTGAAAGCTTATACTTCCACATAAATCTGTTGGACTATAAGCTGGTGTCATGAGATTTTTAGAATTGGAGGAGACAGCTGGTAATGTCATTGGACTAATTGATTGGCCCGGGGACCTGGGGTCCTGCATGGCAGTACTGAAATTTGAATTAAATAAAAAATGAATTTGGAATTAAAAGCCAGCTTGATGGAAAATATGCAACCACTGTCACTTGTTATTGGAATCCGTCTGGTTCACTAATGCCTGTTAGGGAAGGAAATCTTCCATGCTTAACCGGTCTGGCCTACATCTGTCTCTAAACCTACAGCCAAGTGGCTGTCTGCCTTCTGGGAACTTGAGGGTTCGGTCAGTGACATGCTACATCCCGTGAACAAATGATAAAGAAACATTTGAAAGAAAGCACAGATTTTGGCGGATTACAGACATAGAGAGAGGACAAAGATGTAGACAGATTGGAAAACAAGGTTGAGAATTTTAAAACGGAGGTGTTGCTGGATTGGTTGGAGTACAGCGAGCACACGGATAATGGAGTGAGTTAGGATATCAGCAGCAGAAGTGTAAATGAGCTCCCATCGCACCAGTAAACCATTAAGTCACTAGTTATCTTTAATCCCTTTGACATGAGGCACAATTTATTCTGCACTCTGGGCCAAATGAGTAGTTGTAACGCCTCTGACCTTTTTATGTTTCAGCGTGATGTTGACTCTTTCACGGAGTTCGTGACGCCTGTGGTTTCCAATTGTGGCCGACACCACTCCCGAGATCAACTGGTAAGGCCTTGTCCTTTCATTCTCAATGAAATGCCCACTCTGGAGGAAATTCAGTCGGTCATACGAGATGAAAGCAATGGCAATGGACCCTGTCCAGGTATTTGTCAGAAAATACAATGCAAATTAGCTCATCTCGAATACCTGCAAGAATAACGAGCAACCACCTACTGACTACAGGATATGATTTACAATCCAGTGGGTAGTATTTGTGCCTTTTGAGGATATTAAAGGTATCAAGGGATATGGGAATAGTACAAGAAAATGGCATTGAGGGGGAAAGTTAGCCTTGAAGGGCCGATGGGCTGAATGATCTACTTGTGCTCTGAGTTCTGTTACATTAGAAGGCAGTGATTTCAAGTCCTACTCCAGAGACTTGAGTGTAAGACCCACTGAGGAGGTGCTGCACTGTCAGATGTGCAAAAAGATGTTAACTGGATCTTCAGTCCTCTGGAGATGTAGGATCCCACAGCACAGATTTGAAGAACAGCAGAGCAGTCTGTTTCCCCTGGCATCTTGACCAATGTTTATCACTCAGTATCGCTAAAGTAGACTAGCTGGTTGCTGTCTGATTCCTGTTAGTCGCATAGAGTCTGACTGTCGTGTTTCCTACATTACAATAACCCATGACTGCATTATGAAGTCTGTGACATTGTCAGGTCACAAACGGTGCTAAATCAATGCAAGATTTTTAACCTTCAATGCAAAGGGCTAACATCATTCTCATTGAAATATTGGCAAGGGCTGATAGCTCCAGCAGCTCCAGGTCTATCAAAACAGGCAAATAGAAAACATTGCCCGAATAAATGAAAGCTCACCACCTGTTTCTCCCTCTGTGACCGTCCGTGAATAAGCATCCATTCTGTTTCCCTTCGCGTGGAGAGTTATTTTGTCAGGTATTTTTGAATGGTCCTGCATTTGGATGATGCGAACATCAAAACCTACAAGTTAAACACAAAGCACATTGATCTGGTCAGTAATAAATGTGATAAACTCCTCTGTTTGTGTCTGTGGGTGATGTGTTCCACAATTGGGTCATCTCCTGGTTGCTCTGACAAGAAGAGAGGCCATGTTGTGTACTCCTGCTGGCCTAGCTTTTACAACCTGGTAATTAATTCACAGCAGCATGGTGGTTAGCACTGTTGCCTCACAGCGCCAGGGACCTGGGTTTGACACCAGCCTCGGGTGACTGTCTGTGTGGAGTTTGCACATTCTCCACCGTGCAGGGTAGGGTGGTTTGGCCAAGCCGGTGTGTGGGGTTTGATGGAAGGACATGGGAGTAAAATTGTTGAACTCAGTGTTGAGTCTGGAAGGTTGGAGTGTTCCCAAGCAGAAAATAAGATGCTGTTCAACAATTTTAGGACTTGAGCACCTTCTCCCATGTTCTTATCCAAACCTCCACATACGCCAGACCTTGTCATAACACGTCGAGAGGGTCGTGCTGGAAAAGCACAACAGGTCAGGCAGCATCTGAGGAGCAGGAATTCCTGATGAAAGGCTTTCGCCAAAATGTTGATTCTCCTGCTCCTCGGATGCTGCCTGACCTGCTGTGCTTTTCCAGTACCACACTCTCGACGCTAATCTCAAACATCTGCAATCCTCACTTTCGCCTTTTCATAACATGGGCTGCTACCACACACTATCCATTGTCAGCCATTAATGGTCCCCATTAGCAGCTATTCATTCTCCCAGGCTGACCTTTACCCAGAACTTTGCCTGTTTTTCTCTCTCTCTCTGGGCTCCATTTTCACTGATTGTTTACTCTTCCCCCTGACCGTCCCAGCCCATTATTGGATCATTCTGACCATTTCCCAGTTACCGGCAGTTCTAAAGAATGATCATTGGACCCAAAACATTAACTCTGCTTTATCTCCACAGATTCTGCCAGATAGGCTGAGCTTTTCCAGCAACTTCTGTTTTTGTTTTGGACTTCCAGCATCTGCAGTTCTTTCACTTTTTTTTGGTTATTGTTTTAGAGATATTGGCTGAGGGAAACATACATTCACTGGACTTGTTTCAAGGGCCTGTATGGTGGAAAGAGATTGATTGGGTTGGACCTACATTCGCTTGAGGTTAGAAGAGTGAGAAATGATTGTATTGACAACTATACCACTCTTTAGGTGGAGGGACAGGTAGTGTTGTGAAAGCAAGGAGGGTGTAGAAGGCCTTATACAGGTTAGTCAAATGGGCATGAAGTGGGAGATGGAATTTAATGTGGGAAGATCTGAAATTATACATTTTAGCAGGAAGAATAGAGGCATAGACTATTTTTTAAATGGAAAAAAGCTTTGGAAATCTGAAGTGCAAAGGGACTTGGGAGTTCTAATTCAGGATTCTCTTCTGGTTGACATACAGGTTCAGTTGCTGATTAGGAAGGCAAATGCAATGTTAGCTTGCATTTCAAGAGGGCTGGAAAACTAGAGCGGAGATGTACAGCTATGGGTGTATAAGGCTCTGGTCAGACCGCATATGGAATATTGTAAGCAGCTTTGTACCCCATATCTAAGGAAGGATGTAGTGGCATTGGGGAGGGCCCAGATGAGATTTATAAGAATGATCGCAGGGACGATGGGCTTGTCATATGAGGTGTGGTTGGCGACTCTGGATCTTAATTCAATGGAGTTAGCAGAGTGAGTGGGATCTGATTGAAACTTACAGAATACTGAGAGGCCTAGATACAGTGGATGTGATGAAGATGCTTCCAACAGTAGGAGAGACTAGGACCCAAGGGCACAGCCTCAGTGAAGGGATGATCCTTTAAAAGTGAGATAAGGAGGAATTCCTTCAGCCAGAGGGTGGCGAATCTCTGGAACTCACTGCCGCAGAAGGCTGTGGAGGCCAAATCATTGAGTGTAATTAAGACAGAGAGAGATAGATAGGCTCTTGATTAGTAAGGGGATCAATGGTCACAGGGAGAACACAGGAGAATGAGGTTGAGAAACATATTAGGCATGATATTGTGGGCGGCACGGTGGCACAGTGGTTAGCATGGCTGCCTCACAGCGCCAGAGACCCGGGTTCAATTCCCGCCTCAGGCGACTGACTGTGTGGAGTTTGCACATTCTCCCCGTGTCTGTGTGGGTTTCCTCCGGGTGCTCCGGTTTCCTCCCACAGCCCAAAGATGTGCAGGTCAGGTGAATTGGCCATGCTAAATTGTCTGTAGTGTTAGCTAAGAGGTAAATGTAGGGTTATAGGTGCGTTGCGCTTCGGTGGGTCGGTGTGGACTTGTTGGGCCGAAGGGCCTGTTTCCACACTGTAAAGTAATCTAATCTAATCTAATGATTGAATAGTAGAGCAGACTTGATGGGCTGAATGGCCTAATTCTGCTCCTACATCTTATGGTTCGGAGTTTGACAGGGTAGACATTGACAGGTTGTTTCTACTGGCTGACCAAGCTAGAACACAGGGATGCAGTCTCAAAGTAAGGTGTTGTTAATTTGCGATGAAGATGAGGTCAAACCTTTTCACACAAACTACAGCCACAGAGTCAAAGAGTCACACAGCATTGAAGCAGACCCTTTGGTCCAACTCATCCATGCTGACCAAGTTTCCCAGACTGGAGTGTTGTAAGGATAGGCTGAATAGGCTGGGACCTTTTTCACTGGAGTCTAGGAGGTTGAGGGGTTTATAAAATCATGAGGGACATATATGAAGTGGATAGCAAAGGTCTTTTCCCTTGGGACGGGGTGTTTAATAATAGGGGGCATATTTGTAAGGCAAGAGGAGAAAGATTTAAAAGGGACCTGAGGGGTAACTTTTTCTCACAGACAGTGGTTCATATGTGGGATGAACTGCCATAGAAAGTGATAGATGCAGGTACAGTTACAATATTTAAAAAACCTTTGGATAGGTATATGGACAGGAAAGGTTTGGATGGATATGGGCCAAAGACAGGCAAGTGGGACTAGTTTAGTTTGGGAAACTTGGATCTTCACAGTTCTCTACCATAGAAGATCTTGGGTGCTCAGTCATTGAGCATGTTCAAGACAGATGACATTAGGTACTGAGGGAATCAAGGAACGTGGGTACAATGTGGGAAGATGGCACTAAGGTGGAACAAGAGCCATACTACTGTTGAATAGTGGAACAGGCTTCAAGATTCAAGCTGATATCTCCTGTGTTCTTTTCTACGATACTGGAGAGAATCTGTCAGCTCTGCCTCAATAAGAGATAAGAAATAGAAGCAGGAATAGACCACTCGAGCCTTCTCCACCATTCAACACAACCATAGCTGGTCAGCTGCTTCAATTCCACTTTCCCAACCACTCTCCTTATCCGTGGTTTTGTGATCCTGGGTCTTGCACAGTGAGTTATGACCAGAACCACCTTTATTAGACTAAAACATAGCCGTGAAGATATTGTACAGTCAGTACTTCTATAACGCAAGGTTGCATTCTTGTGCAACCCTGCATTCCAGAAAATCACTCTTTAGAAACAGCACTTAAAGTACTGGTGATGAAACCGTGATACAATCAACACACGTTTTAAAAGTTTGTGCCATAGAAATAGTGTCCACAATTCGTCAATCACATTACAGCCAATTTGCAACGATGAAACGCGCGTTATAACAGAACGACCGGTACCTAAATATGGCGTTGTCACGTTCTTGGTTTTTTGGCCAGGTGAGGCCAAAGCAGCACCTAGGGTGAAACTTTCCATGGCATTCAAGAACAATGAGGTTGACTGAAGTTGATTTTCATCATCCACTTTCTCCAGCTTGGAACTATCATTGAAGAATTTGTTTCCAAAGCTCATGACATTCTGTGAATGAGATGTAATTAGCATTTTATAACACCAGTTTTCTCTCTGTGTGCCTTTCATGAAAACCTCAGTGTAAGCATACACTGCCCTGCTGGGTAAGTAGTTCAAGTTTTTCCTGAGATCCATTCCATTTGAGTTTGATCTTGGTGAGGACTGTTATAATTTTCTGTGCTACGTTATGGGACAGAAGGAGGCTTTTTAGCCCTTCATGTCCGCACATAGCCTCTTAGCTTTCGTAAATTCTTTGTACATCTTCTGCAGTTAATCAACACCCATTCACAATGTAACGTTGATTCTTGGCCTGCACACTGGCAGACTCTGGGGAATCAGCACCAATTTGGCTATCTAGGCCAACTTAACAATTCCATCACCAAACAAGTTGAGGAAGCCATTTTGGGCCATTGCCTCTTCAATGATGCCCCTTCAGTTTTAATGACCAATGGGACAATACTTGGAAGAACTGAGATATATCCAATGGATACTTTGGAGAGGATCCTGAACTACTACCAAATGATCAAAGCTTCTTCCGAAGGGCTATGGTTACTGCTTTGACAAGAAAGGGCTGAAGCGAGGACCTTATAAACTTATAAGATGGTCTGGATAAAGTGACTAGGAAAGGCCTGTTCCGCTTTATTATTAGGAGGTACATTATTAGGAGGAATTAGAAGGTAAGACGTAAAAGGTTTAAGGGAGATTCGGTGGGAATTGTTTTCAGGCAGGGGGTGGTGACCTGGAATCTGTTGCCTGATTCAGAGTGTCATAGAGTTGTACAGTATAGAAACAGACCCTTCGGTCCAACTTGTCCATGCCGACCAGATACCCTAAATTAATCTAGTTCCATTTGCCAGAATTTGGCCCATATCCCTCTAAATCCTTATTCATTTATCCATACAGATGCCTTTTAAATATTGAAATTATATAAGCATCCCCACTTCCTCTGGCAACTCATTCTATTCGTGCATCACCCTCTGCGTGGAAAAGTTGCCCTTAGGTCCCTTTTAAATCTTGCCCCTCTTACTTTAAACCTAGTTTTAGACTCCCCCACCCCAGGGAGAAGACCTTGACTGTTCCATCCTATCCATGCTCTGGATTAGTGGTGCTGGAAGAGCACAGCAGTTCAGGCAGCATCCGAGGAGCAGTAAAATCAGCCTTTTGGGCAAAAGCTCTTCATCAGGAATACCATCCTATCCATGCCCCTCATTATTTTATAAACCCCTGTAAAGTCATCTCTTAGCCTCCGATGCTCCAGGGAAAATAGCCCCAGCCTATTCAGCCCCTCCCTATAGCTCAAACCCTCCAGCCCTGGCAACATCCTTGTAAATCTTTTCTGCACCCTATCAAATTTAACAGCAGGGAGACCAGAATCGGACCAGTATTCCAAAAGTGCCCTAACCACTCTTCTGAACTCCAGATGATATAAACCAGATTTATTGAATCTTTCATCGTGGGACAATCGCTCTGTTCCAGGAACTGTTTTGGTGAACCTGCACTGTATCTTTGGCAATTATACCTGCCCTTGGGAAAGGAGACCTAAGCTGTGTACAATCCACATGTGGACTTAACAAAGCCCCATATAGACATATTTACTCCCATATTCAAATCATCTCTTAATAAAGACTAACTCACCAGTCACTTTCTTAAATGCTTATTGAACTTGAATGTTGACTTTAGTGACTTATAAAGAAGGACACCCAATCAGAAATTCAACGTTTCCCAGCCTCCCATCATTTAAGAAATATCTGATATTTCATTTGACATGCACCAAATGCGAGACAAGATGCTCAGTTGGCCTGATCTTGGTCAATGCTAAGATTACGATGCTTTATAAACTTACTTTTAATGTGACATGGCTGTGTGCTGATCTGACAATCTCCTTATCTTGACACATGCCTTCCGCAAATGTGAGGGTTGGCTTGATGAGAGAGCAAAGTCGATCGGTCGTAGGCTTCATGACATAGCAAAAGAAAGGAATCTCAGTAAAGGTATCATTGGGCTTGGTTCTGATCACAGCAAATGGAGCACCTTTGGCAGACAGTGGGAAGCACCCTTACAGTCAGATGGAGGGGTTCAAATCTCACTCTAGAGATTTCTGCTGATCCTATTCGAGGAACAGCAAGGGTCCCAGCCTATACCTAATCCCCAATTGCCTAACATAAATCCCGAAAAACAAATGATCAGGCCATCTTTCATCTCCTAGCTCTTTAAGGAAACTGCCTATCTTGTCTCCTGTTTTTGTTTCCAAGGGTTGGACTATGGATGTCCATTAGATTGCTACCATGCTTATGGACAAAGTGGTTTGCCATTGCCTCTGCTGGCTGGCTGACCGTGAGACACCCCCTGCTCTTCATATCTGCTGTCAAGCAGATTAGATGGATTTCCAAGCTGACAATATACTTCACTGGCCAAATTATGGGCTCTCCTTCCATGGCAAGGGAACCCAGTGTGGGACTCAGACCAGGACTTTCTGCCTTGAGGTACAAGCTCTGTTAACTCCTCCTCCTGTCTGGAAATCAATTATTGCTTATTCCAGACCAAATACATTTAATCCAGAAGGCCATCATACTTAATACCAGCAGAAGAAGTTTGTTAAAAAGACACTTTCTCTTTATCAGGGTAGATCTCCATCTTCCATGTACAGTGCCAATCAGCCAGATCAGTGGGATAAGGTCAAGCCCAAACAAACACAGAAAATTCTGGAGAAACTCAGCAGGCCGGGTTGCATTTGTGGAGAGAGAAACAGTGTTAACCTTTTGAGTCTGAAAGGAGTGCGAGTGGATATGGGGTCTGGGGGCCTTTAAAGAGTTAGAGAGAGGTAAGGTCATGGTGAGCAATGGAAGCGGGAAGAAGGGTATTGAAATTGAAATGCTAGCTCATTGCAAAGTCTTGTGTTGCTCATTGCATATTCTAGAAATAATTAATTATAGAATCATCCATCAGAGAAAGGGACATTCAGTCCATAGTGCCTGTGTCAACACGTTGAAAGATCTTCCAGTTAGTTCCACTTCTTCCTGCTCTTTTTCCTGGTGAAAATTACTTTTGAACTTGCTTCCATTGTCCTTCCTAATCAAAACCAAAAGACTTTGGTGCAGGAGCAGGTCATTCAGCCCATTGAGTCTGCTCCAACATTCAATGAGACTGTAGTGATTTTAACAATGTCCTCCATGTGTATCCCATAGAATATGGGTTCCCTGATTGGGATTGTGAATCTGGTTCAATCAGGGGGCCTTGGCTGACAGAGATAAACAGGAGTGTCAGGGGTTCTGTTCACTCTAGCTAGCTGGGTCAGTGTCATGTACTAGGCGCGTACAAATAAAGGGTGGCTTGGTGATGGGATGCTGATCTTCTTGCCCTCTTGATTTCCCGCTTAAGTAACTCTGCTTCTGGTTAGGTCTAAAACTGTTTTGGTACATTTTCTCATTTTACCTTCAATTCCTGATTCCTCATCACTGATCTGATCATCCTCAACTCCACTTTGCGACCTTTTCCCCATGCCCCTTGATTGCTTCCCAATTTAAAATCAAATATACTTAATAACCCAACAGCGACAGCCCTCTCTGGTAAAGTATTCCACAGATTGTCTCCCCTCTGACAGAAGAAACTCTTTCTCCCCTATGTCTTCAATGTTTAAGTCCTTACTCTGCCATTACTCCCTGTGGTTTTGCCAAGGATTGAAATGGATGTAGATCACTACTCAAAAAACACCTAGATTCGTTTTGGAGAGTTAGGGAATTCAAGGCAAAGTAAGAAGATGTACCAAAACAGTCTAAAACCCGAACAGAAGCAGAGTTACTTGAACGAGAAATCAGGAGGGCAAAAAGGGGACATCAGAAAGCTTTGGCAAATTGATTTAAGGAGAATCCAAAGAGACTCCATTAAGTACATTAAGGGAAAAGAAGTAACTAGGGAGAGAATAAGGTCTCTTAAATATCAATGAGGCTGTCTATATGCGGAACCACAGGAGATGAGTGACATACTAACCAAATATTTTGCGTCAGGCCTGTGACCTGCGGTGTGCCACAAGGATCAGTGCTGGCTCTGTTGCTCTTCATCATTTATATAAATGATTTGGATGTGAATTTAGGAAGTATAGTTAGTAAGTTTGCAGATGACACCAAAATTGGAGGTGTAGTACATGGCAAAGAGGATTATCTCAGAGCACAATAAGACATTGATCAGATGGGCCAATGGGTCATGGAATGGCAGACAGAATTTAATTTAGATAAATGCGAGGTGTTGCAGTTTGGTGAGGCCTGGGGAGTGTTGCAGAACAAAGAGACCTAGGGGTGCAGGTGCATAATTCCTTGAAAGTGAATCACAGGTAGACAGGGTGGTGAAGAAGACTTTTGACATAATTACCTTCATCATTTATAAAATTGAATATATGAATTGGGATATTACGTTGCAGCTGTACAAGACATTGGTGAGGCCACTTTTGGAAATCTACATACAATTCTGATTGCCCTTCTATAGGAAGAATGTTGTGAAAATTGAGAGGGTATAGAAAAGATTTGCAAGGATGTTGCCAGGACAAGAGGGTTTGAGCTATAGGGAGAGGCTGAATAGTCTGGGTCTTTTTTTCCCTGGACTGTTGGAGGGGTGACTTTATAGAGGTTTATAAAATCATGAGGAACATGGATAGGATAAATAGACAAGATCTTTTCCATGGAGGGGGAATCCAAACTAGAGGGCATAGGTATAAAGTGACAAGAAAAGATTTAAGAAAGAACTGAGGGGGTAATCTTTTCACGCAGACGGTGGTGCATGTATGGAATGTGCTGCCAGAGAAAGTGGTGGAGGCTGGTACAATTACAGCATTTAAAAGGCATCTGGCTGGGTGTACGAATAGGAAGAGTTTAGAGGGCTATGGGTCAAATGCTGGCAAATGGGACTAGGTCAGATTGGGATATCAGGTCAGTGTGGATGATTTGGATCGAAAAATCTGTATGACACTATGACTATGACTCAAACTTGACACTTCTTCATATCAGGAGGAGAAAGTGAGGTCTGCAGATGCTGGAGATCAGAGCTGGAAATGTGTTGCTGGAAAAGCGCAGCAGGTCAGGCAGCATCCAGGGAACAGGAGAATCGACGTTTCGGGCATAAGCCCGAAGAAGGGCTTATGCCCGAAACGTCGATTCTCCTGTTCCCTGGATGCTGCCTGACCTGCTGCGCTTTTCCAGCAACACATTTCCACTTCTTCATATCAGACACAAAACATTAACTCAGTTTCTGTATCCTCAGATGCTGATGGAGCTGTTACATTTCTCATGTACTTTGTGTTATTATTTCAAATTTACAGCATCTGAAGTATTTTACTTTTGTTTGGGAAAATGGACTAATCGATAAAAATGGATGCTCAATTATTGTCACTTGAAAATTCCTTCACCCTAACCACATGCATGTTAATAATATTCACAGTTGCATTTTCTGTCAACTGATTTTGTGGTGCTTTTGTCTTGGGAGTGAATTCAAAGCCTGTGACAAATGTGCATGAAAGCAATTGACAGTACCTGCAGCGATCCTGTTTGACGTTGAGAGTAACATTTATCGATAATGGACTGGTCCTTCAGGAGGACAGCTAGACATCGCAAAAACGGACCTGTGAGGAGGACAATCATGAATTAACAAGGTTGTGTCTCACAACCCGGGTCTTCTCAGTATTTAGAACACTTGCAGATTCTGCAACGGTAGATCAATTTGGTCTTGCAGATGTTAAAAATTTATGACTTGACATTTCTTGATCTCAGTGCAGGCCCTGCCCCGTTACCTTCCACCACACCTGAGATCTGGGAGTTTCCTGGTCCCTTTTTGTCTCTGAGTAAACTAACTGTGACTATTGGGGATCCTTGCTTCCTCTCAGCTTCAGTGCATCTTTCATAAATGACAGTGGCACAGGTACATCACACGAGAAGCTAAAACTGAGGATTAAGAGCCAACATATTTTTCTCTGTGTGTGTGTGTGTGTATATCCATCATCAGTGGGAAGAGTAAATGAAATAGCTCTGTGTGCTATGACTGTTGTGTCAGGATGAGATGCCTGACTGCTGGCTCCCAGTGCAGATAAGTAGATTTGCTGATTTTACAGAATCTCTAAGGTGCAGGAGGCCATTCATAGAATCATAGAATCCCTACAATGTGGAAACAGGCCATTTAGCCCAACAAGTCCACACCGACCCTCCAAAGAGTATTCCACCCAGACCCATTCCCCCTCCTTATTTTCCCCTGATTAATTGGGCGGCTCAGTGGTTAGCACTATTGCCTCACAGCACCAGGGTCCCAGGTTCAATTCCAGCCTCGGATGACTGTCTGTGTGGAGTTTGCACATTCTCCCCGTGTCTGTGTGGGTTTCCTCCGGGTGCTCCGGTTTCCTCCCACAGTCCAAAGATGTGCAGGTCAGGTGAATTGGCCACGCTAAATTGCCCATAGTGTTGGGTGCATTAGTCAGAGGAAAATGGGTCTGGGTGGGTTACTCTTTGGAGGGTCGGTGTGGACTGGTTGTGCTGAAGGGCCTGATTCCATACTCGGACTGAGAGGAAACTGAAGCACCCGGAGGAAACCTACACAAACATGGGGAGAATGACTATTCAGTCACTCGAGTCCACACCAATCCTCCGGAGAGCACCTCACCCAGACCCAGGACCCTACCCCCTACATTTCCCATGACTAACCCACCTAAACTGCACATTACGGACAATTTCAACATGACTAATCCACCTAACCTGCACGTCTGTGGACTGTGGGAGGAAATCATGGAGAAACGTGCAAACTCCACACAGACAGTCACCTGAACCTGGAATCGAATCCAGATACATGGTGCTGTGAGACAGCAGTGCTGACTACTGAGTCACTGTGCCACCCTAATTGTCACAGCACATAATGAGGCCATTCATCCCATTGTCCCTGCACTTGTTCCATTACCTAGAGCCAATCTCCTGCCTTTTTCCCATATCTCTGTGCACCATTTCTATCCAAATAATTATCCAATGCCTTCTTGAATGCCTCAGTTGAACTTGCCATTACCACATTTCCAGGCAATACATTCCGGAACTGCCCGCTGAGTGAAAATGTTTCTTTTCTCACATCCCTCTAGCTGAATCTGTGCATCATTTTAAATCCATATCCTCTCATTCTATTTCTCTTTTAGCATCTCCCTGTTTACTCTGTCCAGCCTGTGTTGGCTCCAACCTGCAGAAATCCTTTAAGGGAGGCCTGTTAGGCCTGATGTGGGCCTGGGTTTCTTGCGTACAGACAACTGTAATTGCCTTAGAGTATACCAGACTGGCAATGGGGGTCTCAAAACCAGCAATCAAATTCTTATTTATGGATGCAAAGGACCCAAAGGCCTGTTTATCATGAAAATGCAAATCTCTGACCTCATCAATATGGCTGGTAACACATGTATGGCTTAAAATGAGCAACATTTCTCTGTCTAGCATATTGAGGGCTTTCAGTGGGGCATTTTTTTCCATTTGTTTACAGGATGTGGGCATCATTGGCTAGGCCAGCATTTATTGCCCATCCCGAATTGCCCAGAGGGCAGTTGAGACTCAGTCAATTACTATGGTTCAGGTACCCCGTGCAGGCCAGACTCGGTAAAGATTTCCTTCCCAAAGGGACATTAGCAAACCAGGGGAGGTGAGTGCCGTTATCGTCAGACTGTTAATCCAGAGTTCCAGGGACCAGGGTTCGAATCTCCGCCACAGCAGAAGGTGGAATTTGAATTCAATTTAAAAAAATATGAAATTAAGAGTCTAATGATGACCGTAAATCCATTGTCAATTGTTGAAAAAAATCCATCTGGGCCTTTAGGGATGGAAACTGCCATCCTTACCTGGTCTGGCCTACATGTGACTCCAGGCCCACAGAAATGTGGTTGACTGTTATCTATCGTCTGGGCAATTAGAGATGGACAATAAGTGTTGGCCTGGGCAACGATGCCCTGATCCCATAAGTGAATGAAAACAAAAGATGAATCTTTATGACAATTGACATGGTGGGCCTTTTTATTCCAGATTTTTTTTTATTGAATTCGAATTTCACCATCTCCCATGGATGGGATTTGAACTGGTGTTCCCAGAACATGACCCTGACACCTGAGAAATTATCGTTGCTCAGATGAACCTCCCTGCTAAGAGCTGAAAGCAGAATTTTGTTTTACCTTCGGGTGTTGCAGTATTAATGATCAGGGATGTGGCATTGAAGAGGATGAAGCGAAAGAGGAGATATTCAACAAGATTTTTGTTTGGAATGTGAAGGAGTTGTGGACAGATTGAGAAGCCAACTGATCTATTCAAATGGGTGACCACTTACAGTCTCACCTCCATTCTCACCACATGCATGTTAATAATATTCACAATTTCATTTTCCGTCAACTAATATTGGATTTTCTCACTCTGAGGGACTTTGTTAACATATGACGAGTCAAATCCTGACTGAGGAATACAAATGTAGCTTCCTTTTATGTTCTGGCAGACAGCGTCAGCATGGCAGGGATCTTGGAGACACTCATCGATGTCTGTGATGGAGAAAAGAGATTATTCATTACTCTTAGCTGAGGCCTGTCACATCTGTAGGCACAGAGGAGGTAGAGGTAGTCAGACTACCCCATTGGTGTTGTGTTTACTTGTTTCATGGAATTGATTGGGCTTTTACATCACAAACACACAACCAGAACAAGATCTCTACTGAGCTTGAATTCAGCATTAATACACAGAAAGATTATATGGCTTCAACCCTGTCTGAGGATCATTTGAATAGTTGTCAATGACGTAGAACAGGTAATATTGACTTATTTATCCTGCACTCATCCCGTTTGATAGTCCCTTCATGAACGTAGAACCAGCAGCACAGAAACAGGCCATTTAGCCCGTCACTCTGCATTGCCAAGAAGACTCTCCCACTTTTACCATGTGCCCAATATGTATTGGTAAGATTTGCAGATTGCAATTAACTTGTTTGGCTGTGTTCTGAGTGCATGTTCCTTGGCAATCAAGTTCTGGAAGGGGACTTGAACTGAGAACCTTTGGATCAGAGGCAGGGTACTGTGTCACAAGATCTCCACCACGAGAATAATATCTGGACTGAAATTATCGAATTAATAAACTCCCCAGAGCGTGGGAGCACGCCATTCAGCCCCTTGAGCCCACACTGGCCCTCCGAAGGGCATCCCATCCACACCTACCCCCCTCCCCAATTCTATCCTTGTAACCTTACATGTCCCATGGCTAGTCCACCTAACCCACACGTCTTTGGACTGTGGGAGGAAGTCCACGCAGATGCAGGGAAAATGTGCAACCTTCACAGTCACCTGAGGATGGAATTGAACACCTGGTGCTGTGAGGCAGCAGTGCTAACCACTGAGCCACCGTGCCACCCCGTGAAGATATACTGTAAAGATGTGACTTGTATTAACTTGATATAGAAGATAAACTGATATGCTAATTGAAGTGATACAAATTATAGAAGTTTAGCCTCCGAACCACCTGCTCAGGGGTGAGAAGAGGAAACATTTCTTCAAGGGCAGCTTGGAACTGCCCCAGCCTCCCCAAAGAGTGTTAAAGTGGAGCACAGGGCGGTCTTCATGGTACATTTCTGATTGGTCCATCTTTACAAGGCAAGCATATTGAGAATGAATGATTTTATTTTACGAATGGAAGACTTTTATTGTCACATACATTTTACAGAGAGAAATACAATAAAATACAGTGAAAAGCTTTCATTCGTCATCACAATAGGGCACCATTTTGATAGTTTAAGACTCAGAGAAAATTTAGAAATGTATAAGTTAAAGAGAGGTTAATTTATGTACAGCTCAGAAACATGTTCACCTCACCTCACCTCACCTCACCAACTAGCTGATCCTCAGGTGCCATCTTTTGCTGCTGGGCCGATTCACCTCCGCGTTTGATTAGAGTTGGCATCTGGATCAACCT
The DNA here is from genome assembly GCF_037043375.1 of Chiloscyllium plagiosum. NCBI lineage: Eukaryota > Metazoa > Chordata > Chondrichthyes > Orectolobiformes > Hemiscylliidae > Chiloscyllium > Chiloscyllium plagiosum. The sequence continues at coordinate 18,303,839 of NW_028270183.1, forward strand.
GAACTTCAGTGACTCAGTAAAACTTAACACTTCAGGGAGGGCAGCTGAAACTTTCTTAGCTCCCCCTGCTTCCCCCCACTCCACACCCCCTGGGGCCTGAAGGAATCTGAACCAGGATCTGACTGACCTTTACATCCAGCTGCGTAACCAGTAAAGTTGGTCTGGCCGGAAACCCGGGCGAATCCTTTGTTGCACAGACAGTAGAATCCACCTGCGGTGTTGTGGCATGTTGCATTGCTACCACATAATGCTTGAATGTTGCGACACTCATCATAATCTGTAACAGAATATTGGCACACATTGGGATAATATCCTTCATAATATGTCCCTTGCCCAAAGATTAATGTTGCTGAGTTAGCCAGTCATACCGACCAGTGGGGTATGCATCATGAGGTAAATGAGAGCAAGTCAACCAGGGTTTTACATTGTCATGTGCTTTAGGAAGCCATTGGATATTGTAAGGGTGCTGTGTGCCCAACACAATGGACTACTGAGACAATGAGCTGAGGAGTGGCAGATGGAGTTTAATTTGGATCAATGTGAGGTATTGCATTTCGGTAAAAACAAACAAAGGGGTCTCGAGTACATAGTTCTTTAAAGTTAGCATCACATATAGACAGGGTGGTTAAGGAAGTGTTTAGAACACTCGCTTTCAATGCTTAGACCGTTGAGTAGAGGAGTTAAGACGTCATGTTCAAGTTGTACAGGACATTGGGCAGGCCTTTTCTGGAGTACTGTGTCCAGTTCTGTTTGCCCAGTTACAGGAAGGATATTACTCAGCTGGAGAGGGCTCAGAAGAGATTTACCAGGTTATTGCCAGGAATGGAAGGGTTGAATTATAAGGAGAGGCTAGATAGGCTGGGACTATTATCACCGGAGCGTAAGAGGTTGAGGAGTGACCTTATAGAGGTTTATAAAATCAAGAGAGGAATGGATAAGCTGAATAGCCAATGTCTTTTCCTTAGAGTGGGGGATTTCAAGACTAGGGTGAGAAGAGAAAGAGTAACAAAAAGACATGAGGGACAATTTTGTTTTACAGAGGAAGTGGTGAGTATGGGTACAGTTACAATGTCAAAAAAAGATTTGGATAAGTACATGATATAGAAATGTTGAAGGGATATGGGCCAAACGCAGGCAAGTGGGACTAGTCTGGTTTGGTGTTATGGTTGGATCAAAGGTCTGTTTCTGTATATTGTATGACCAAATGACTAGACAGTTCTCTGACAATGACAATGGTGAAGGATATGGATAAGGCAGGGGAGAACAATAGATCGCACTGAGTTACTCAAAGTGTGATCATGAATTTACCTATGCAAGACGCCACTGCTGCACTCACAAAGTGTTTATCTCCTGTTGAGTAATATCCTTTCTCACAGGTACAGTAGAAGCTGCCAGAAGTGCCGTGACAGATTGCATTGGAGCCACATGGATTTGTCTGACATTTATCCATATCTGCAACAGACAGGAACATACTTCACCATGTGCCATCTCTGTTGATAGTTGAGCATTCCCTGTGCAGTGGGGGCAAATGCATCAATCTGGGTTGGCTCAACGATGCGCAATGTGTCTTATCTACAGTATAAAGCTTCTTCAGCAACCTACTACTCCCATCCTCCGCCATCTGGAAGGGCACATGCAGAGGAATTCTGCCAGGTCCGAGCTCCTCTCCAAGTCGCAGGCCATCCCGACATGATTATATCCCACCGGTATCTCAGGATAAAGGTCCCATCCTTTCAGACCGAGAAGTGAAGAAGCTAGTTATCTCAGCTGGTTGTGAATATTTGGAAATCTCTACCCCAGAAAGCCATGAGTTGAATGTAGGATCATAGAGACATAGGAATAGGAGTAGGCCATTCAGCCCATCGAGCCAACTCTGCTACTCCACTAGGTTGTGGCTTTCCTTCTACCTAAATGCCACCCGACAACAAAAGCACCAATCTTTTAATGTCATTAAGTCTTCAGCTGATCAATCAAATTCTTTCTTGAACCTGATTGATCTTCCATGACCTTCTTGGGTAGAGAATTCCAAAGATTCTGGGTGAAAGAATTTCTCCTTATCTTAAAATAAGGAACATTTAAAACCAAGTCTGCTGGTCCTACACTTCCCAATTAGTGGAAATGTCCCATTTGAATATATCCAAGGCTGGGATTGATAGACTGTTTTTGTACGTTGGGGCTGTCAGGAAGATATAGAAAGTAGCTGAGAAAGTGCAGCTTGAGGTAGAAGGCCGGCAGCTCATTTTCTTCCAGATGGTGTGGGCAGCTCTGACACCACACGGACTGCAAACATTCAAGAATAGGGTCTTTCCAAAGGTCCACTCGGGACAGTCAACACTGAGGTGGATAATTAAAAAGGCTGAGAAAGTGACAGGTTCTTACCCTGTCTTTCAGCTGTTTTGGAGGGTGGAGGAAGGGGTGTGATAGAATAAACCAAAACAGATGGTTCCATTCGATTGATTCATATAGAATGAGTTGGCATTAAATTCTGGGTAAAATTTAGAAGCAATTTTTCTCTTTTACATGAAGCATGTGATGTTGTGGACTGCGCTATCAGAGTCAATGGTGTGGATTTTAACAGCGGGGACAAATTGTATCCCCAGCCATGGTTAAAAATGGCTCAGTGTCTTATCAATGTGAAATCTTACAGATCTGCAGGGATAGATGAGCACGTTAGGTGAATTGTCCATGCTAAATTGTCCATAATGTTCAGGGATGTGTTAGTCAGGGGTAAAATGTAAAGTAATAGGGTAGGAGAATGGGTCTGGGTGGGTTACTCTTCAGAGGCTTAGTGTGGGCTTGTTAGGCCAAATGGCCTGTTTCCACACTGTAAGGATGCTATGATTGTATGATTTAGAAGGAGGAAGTGGGCTGTCAACCTGGGCCTCCTGCATCAGAGGCAGGGACACTACCAGCACACCACAAGAAACCACACACTCCATGATAACACATTATACCTGATTTGGATCAGTGTGGACATTCTGTTCCTCAGGACAGGAAGCTCCACCCTGGAGATGCGTCTGGTCTAGCTGATGGCAATCCCAGCAGTGCCAAAAGCGACTAGTGGCTGACAAGTGGTCACAAAGGGAGGAGTGAAGGCAGATGGAAGATTTGAGGTCAGTCTGTGGGTTTCGGATGGGAAGGGGCAGGACGGTTCGAGAAGTTGGGAGGGTGGCGGTGGTGGCGGTGGGGGAAGAGGGACAAAGTGCCTTGCAGAGGTACCCCTCCCCCCACCCAATGGGCACAGGAGATGCTCCGAAATGGTAAACACCTGTTTTACATGTCAACTATTTGTCAGACCACAAAACAAAAATTGGCAGAGGCAGATCAAAGTTCCTGAGTGATTGAAACAGGGAACATGTCAACATTTAAGAATAGGTGGGGAGGATGTGAAAACTCCACACAACCAGTCAGTCAAGGGTGGAATCGAACCTGGGTCGCTGGTGCTATGAAGCAACAGTGCTAACCACCGAGCCACATCTTGATATGACTTTGTGACGGTGTTCAGAAGTTCAAAACTCTTGCTCGTCTTCTTCAAAGTTTATTTTGTAACTTCTGTATGTGTTGTGATGGCTTTTTCTCTTTTAAAGTTAAAGTTTAGAAATGAGCTGCGGAAATAGGCCATTCAGCCCTTTAAGCATACTCTGCACTGATGAATATTCATGATTCTCTCAGTGTCATTTTCCCAATTTCTCCCCAGAGTTATTGATGCCTTTAAAATCTAATAAAAAAATGTAAGTTTTAACCAAGTAAGAGTACAATCTGAACAGATTGTTTTAAACTTAAGAATATTTAAACTTACCAGCGCATGTTGTACCAGTGGAACATTTCTCACTGCTGACTCTGCAGAGAAAAATCACTGGGGGTGGGGAGAGTGGAAGAATACAGTCTCATGAAATGTTACTTTATTAAGATGTTTGTGAGAACAAGTATGGTATATCAGCACCCCGCCCCATTCCCCACCCCCACCCCCACCCCCCTTGACAAACAACACATTTGCAGAATTTTTGAATGTATGTGAAATGATGCACTTGGGCAGGACGAACAAGGCAAGGGAGTATATAATGAATGTTAGGACTCTGGAAAGCACCGAGAATCAGAGGGATCTTAGTGAGCATGACCACTGGTCCTTTACGGTATTGGAACAGGTGGATAACTTGGTTAAAGAAGCATATGGAGTGCTTGCCTTTATTGGCTAAGGCATAGAGTTTATACTGGAACTATATAAATTCTGGTTAGGCCACAGCTAGAGTATTGCTGCAGTTCTGGAATCCACTTTACAGGAGGGATGCGACAGCACTGGAGAAGGTGTAGAGGAGATTTACCAGAATGTTGCCTGGACTGGAGATTTTCAGTTATGAAGAAAGATTGGACAGAACGGGTTTGCTTACCTTAGAGCAGAGGAGATTGAGAGGAGACATGATTGAGATATATAACACTTTAAGGGACATAGATAGGGTAGACTGGGAGGAACTGTTCTCTTTGGCGGGAAGAATCAGTGACCAAAGGGATTTAAGGTCAGGGAAGAAAATTCAAAGGAGGTGTGAAGAAATATTTTTGATCCAGAATGTGGTGGGAATCTGAAACTCACTGCATGTAAGGGTGGTAGAGGCAGAAATCCTCATAACATTTGAGAAGTATTTAGATGGGAAAGGTTTGGAGAGATATGGATCAGGAGCAGGAAGGTGGAACGGGCTTAGTTTGAGAACATGGTCGGCATGGAATGGTTGGACCCAAGGATCTGTTTCCATGCTATATGATGCTAGGACTCTATGCGCCCTTGAGATGCCAATCCATGGGCCAAGTGCTGGCAAATGGAATTAGAATAGTTGGTGCAGGCTCAATGGGCCGAAGGGCCTTTTTCTGTGCTGTGGACCTCTATGGTTCTATGATCCAAGCAAAGAACACCATATCCCTTGACTAAAACTCTCTCTTCTAGCCTCTTGCCTGATAAATGCAAACGCATTGTTGGGGTGTGGCTCAGTCAGCACCAGTGGGTAGCCTCTGAGTTAGAGGTCTGCGGGTTTGAATCTCATTCCAGAGACTTAAATACTAGGCTGATTCCCAGTGAGCTACTGAGAGAGTGCCTCGCTGTAAGAGCCGCTATCGTTTGAATAAGACATTAATGCCTGTTCAGCCCAGACTCTTTGCTGCCCCAGTATCCATACCACACTCCAGTGGCTCCAACAGTCAGTGGGATTCAGAAGGGACAGAGATAGGCTGTTTCCAAGAGTAATTGCTGCAGTTTACGCAGAGCAGGGCCTCTGAGACTGGCATATTCAGCCTCTGTGGGCAAAGCACCATACAAGACAGTACATGTCCCTACAAACTATATTAGGGATTCAGCTTGTGGAACTAATCACTCCAGTCTATGGATCAGTAGTCATGGCAGAAGGTATTAGGAAATACTTACAACACAAAATCAGGCCATTCAGCCTGACAATTCCATGCTGGTGTGTATGCAGCATTCGCAGTGCTGTCTTTTGAATGAACCATTAACGGTGAGGACCTATCTCCTACCTCAATCCCATGTCACCTCCTTCAAAGAGGAGTGGGTGGGGCCGTGTGGGGTGGTTGGGGAGGGGGGGTGGAAGGAGAGATGGGTGGGGAAGTTCTCCTCAGAGCACTGGTCACTGCTGATCCCTCAATCAATATCACAAAAACTCAGCAGATCATCAGGTCATTACAGTGATTGGTTTCTGGAATCTTATTGTGCACCATTTGGCTGCTGCGCTTCCTACATTGACGTCACTTCAAAAAAACACGTTTCGTTGGCTGTGAAGCTGGTTGTGAAAAGTGCTATATAAATGCAGGAGTCTTTCTTTACATGCTTCTTCCCACATCCCACCCCAATCAACACATGCTCGTCACTGGTCTCTGTGATCTGCAGGCCACAGACCGGCTTCAGACGTTGCAGAAATCCCCAAAAGAATTAAAATGTGAACTTGCGGATGTTTATAAAGGAAATTGAGAACAACTGCATTTTATCTGCAAGCCTCGTGACTTCTTATTGATGCTATGACCCTATGACCTGAGGAACAGTCGGCAGAATTATGTTGGGTTTCCACACATTCACACACATATATCATACTTGCGTGCACACGCAGACACAGCGCACACACACATACAGACACACAGACGCACACATGCACACACACAAACAGATACACAAACTCAGTCACAAATCCACACAGGCTACTGCCCTCATCCTATAGACACACAGAAATACACCCGTACAGGCATGTGGCACCACAAACATTCACCTAAACAGACACCCACACACAAACAGACAACTACACAGCCACATCCCTACTCCAACACACATCTAAACGTTCACTTGGGTCAAACACACATTCAGACAGGCACCTACACAAACATACAAATGAAGATCTAAACAGAGACAGAAATAGATGCCTGCACACACAGCAACATCTCACACCCACACAGCAGACCCTGATATTAACTCTAGTTTCTCAGTGGGAAGCTGATTTGAGCTTTCTCACTCTGTTCCCTAGCCTTTGCACCCGTCTACTTCCAGACATTTATTCATCCCCATTATACTGGACTCCCAGGGCTTATGCCCGAAAGGTCAATTCTCCTGCTCCTTCAATGCTGCCTAACCTGCTGTGCTTTTCCAGCACCACTCTCTCAACTCCCTACTGGCTGCCCTATATACATCAGACTGGGCTCTAAACTCTGGAACTCTCTCCTCTCCACTCTTCCATCTCACTTTCTTTTTCTACCCCTTTGGCCAACAGCTTGGTTATTTATCCAAAGATCTCTTCATATGTCTTGGGGCCTTGAGGTGCCTTGGGATATCTTATGAGCTTAAAAGGTTAATGCGCATTGTTATCAATTGTGTGCAAGCAGGGCATCACCAAAATGTTTTTTTCATGTAAAACATTGGGCTTCCTATCCATTGATCACCTCCAGCTACACTGGCAAGGTAACCCTTCACACAGAGACACCAAGCACAAAATCCCAAGGGAACATCCGCAGGGGGTTGTGTCATTAATTTTCCATTATGGGATGCAGGCTTCACTGGCAAGGCCAGTATTTGTTGCCTGTTCTTGAACTTAGGGATGTGTTCTACCATTTTAGAGGTTAGTCAAGTGTCAGCCATATTGCTGTGAGTCTGGAGTCATGTGTAGGCCAGACCAGGTAAGGACGGCAGATTTCCTTCCCTAAAGGGCATTAGTGAACCAGATGGGTCTTTTTACAAAGATACTAACTTTCAATTTCAGATTTATAAACTGAATTGAACAGCCACGTGAGGCTTTGTACCCAGGTTTCCAGAATGTTAACCTGGGGCCTCCAGATTACTACAATAACAGCAAAAATACTGCTGATACTGACTCAAACACAAAGAATGCTGGAGAAAGTCAGCAGATCTGGCAGCATCTGCAGAGAGAGAGAAACAGAGTTAGCACCTTGAGATCCGAAGAAGGGTCTTTGGACTCGGAACATCAACTCTGTTTCTCTCTCCACAGATGCTCCCAGACCTGCCAAATTTCTGTTTTACCTTAGGATTACCACTCAAGTTATATTCCCACTACATCACCATCTTCCCCCCCACAATAGATAATTAAGATGTAAGATGTATCATTAAGAGAGTAATGCTATATGCTTAAGTTTGCCCATGATTGACTTGGGGACAGTCTTCGAATGTGAAAACAAACAGATGCCAGCTCCGACTAGGTGGGTGAGATATTATGTGTCTATGTCCAATGGGATACTATGAGGACAATATTGGCGCTGCTTCACATAATGCAAAACCTTGAAGAGATTACACCAAGCTACAATCAGTGCTTTACTTTCTAACTGTTTATTTCCTGTGAACACACCCAAATCTTAACCCACTTTTTTTTGCCCCTGGAGTCAGCGTCTCTATAATTCATCTACTGAGTCTGAACTCTGTACGTTGTTACTCCTAAGTTGAAAGTATAAAGTCTCTGTCCCTGCATCCACACTTATTAAATCATCACCAACTACAACTTACTGTTTCCCAGTCTCTTAAGCAGTGAGCATCCCCATCTTTGGCAATCTTTTAACGTCTCAGTTTATCACTGAGTAGCAACAGAATAGATAGAGGCCATTTGAGTCTGCGTCGACCCTCTGAAGAGCATCCTACCCAGGTAATCTGCACATCCCTCGAAACTACCGGCCAATCCACTGTAACCTGCACATCTTTGGACTGTCAGAGGAAACCGGAGCACCCAGAGGAAACCCACACAGACACAGGAGCAAATACAGACAGTCAGTCGCCTGAGTCTGAATCGAACCTGGGTCTCTGACCTTGTGAGGCAGCAGTGCTAACCACTGAGCCACTGTACCGCCTGTACATCTTTTCAAATTATGAGGGGTGTGGGACAAGACAATGTGATAGAATGTCATCTATTCAGCACTTCCTAATTTGCTTCAGCACCTTTGGGTCTGAACACTTTGGTGTAGTTAATCCTGCACTCTTGAATCTGCGCTATGTGTGAGTCAGTGATGAAACAATGGAAAAAGAGAGTGTCATCAGCTTCGGTTCCTCACTTAAATTTATCACTCAGAAAATAACATCATTTGAACCCATTGTATAACAGAGAAAGCATGAAGAATTTCTGTCTTAGTCACACCAGATGTCCCCGGTCAGGGTGGTCAAGGTACTCAAAGAGAAACAGCATGCTTATCAAATCCAGAAAACATTCTAACCGTAAAACTTTGGTTGTTAACTTACTGAGAAATGTCAAACACCGACAGGTTTTCATCTTTCTGTTTCCCTTTCCCTCTCCAGGGAAGCTCATTGGGTAACTGAGACGTGTAGCTATTAGCAAAGAATTGCATTAGTTTTCTTACAACACAGTTGCAAGTACTGAGTTACGTCAAAAGTAAACCATTCCCAGTCTAACCTTTCTATATCAAGGGGCCTTTCATTACCCACCTAATTATTCCTTTGCAAAAGGAGAAAAAGAGAATGTAAATCATTTTATGGAACGCAAGAATCATCCAGAATATGTTATGACTTTTGAAAATTACATGTTAAAGGATAAATTCAGAAGTCACATGCTCCAAAAGCTTGTGATTTCAAATAAACCTGTTGGACTATAACCTGGTGTTGTGTGACTTCTGACTTTGTCCACCCCAGTCTAACACTTGCACCTCCCCATCAAGCATAAATAATCATTAAGTCATTTCAAACAGTTCTTTAGCAACTCCAAGAGGATTCTAACATTTGGCAAGCAGTCTCAGTGCAAACATATCACTTTAAGTAAGCAATTCTCCAACTGCATACACAACACAGCTTCTATTAAGGTTACAGTACTCACCTCTGCAGGATCCTGTGGTTAATGTGTAACCGTTGGTTCTAAGATGAAACTTGCAAACATTTATAACCAGGCCAGCAGATGTTGGGAATATATCCCACTGTTGTTCCACTTCTGCAAAAACAATGGAGTGGGCCCTGACTGCGTCTCCCCCAAAATCCAACGAGTAGCTTCAATGTGAGATGTGACCGCATAAATAGGTATTGCGAACGTCCTGTTGTTATGTTCTTTGTGGTAAGTTGTTTAACCTCACCCATTCATCTCTCCAGCTGCCTGCCTAGTCAAACAGACAATTTGAGGCACCAGCACTACATTCCGACACACCCAAGTTAGTAGGGGCTTGAAGTGAGCCCCTTCCATAAGGGAGCTAGTCAGTGACGCTATGGATAGTGCATCACAATTCGCTGCCTGACAACAGTGCTGAAAAGGCCCTTGAAGGAGACACCGCTTTGCCTGAGGTGCCAAGAATTGATTTCACTGGTCACCAGTTGAAGTGTGACACAACTGCCATGTTCAATGCACACCCTTTTGGGATCACAGAGCAGCGGACACGGCTAATGACTCCGGGGATTCCAGTTCCTTTGCTCCCAGCAAAAGATTTTCAAAATTCATTTGTCGCTGGCTTCCCCAGCATTTATTGTCTGTCCCTAATTGCCCCTTGAGAAGGTGGTGTTGAGCTGCCTTCTTGAAATGTTGGTGTACGTACACCCGCAATGCCCTTAGGAAGGGAATTCCAGGATTTTGATCCAGCAGCAGTGAAGGAACGGCGATATATTTCCAAGTCAGGATGGCAAGTGGTTTGGAAGGGATCTTGAAGGGGGTGGTGTTCCCACTGTATCTGCCACCCTTGTTCACATTGGCCCTACCTGACCAAGATTATGGCCATCTTCCTCATTAGCTCAGTATGTGGTTCGACATTCAGCTGCATTTGATACTGTTTTCCGTGGAATTCCTTCGGATGTTTCAGTCTTGGCAAGGCACGCGATAAACACAAACTGTTGATGGTGGTCTCACATCTGCTCGCGCAGTTTGACTAAGAGCACCAATACTGCCTGACACACAGGAAGGAATTCATTTCATCTTTGGATTGCACACTTTTTCCTTCCTCTTTTTGGTCTTCCGCACAGAGTAAGGTTGTAAGTTTACTGATTCAAATCCAACTGGCTGATAATCAAATCCCTTTTACACAGTGGACCGACAAATATTTGTTGATCCTCAAGAGTAAAAGTAGCTGACATTGTTGGCTCCCCAATTCCTTCACCATTGTAATGCAACATGCCCTTATCCAGGCTTGGGAAGAGCAGGAGTTGGGAGGTCCTCCCTCCCTAATGGAAGGCAGATCTTTCCAATGCACTCAGGTTGAGGGTTTCAGCGCTGCTCCTGGATTTGACCTCCCCCCCCTCCCCCACACCTTCTCGATCCCAGTCACTGCAGCTCTGCCCTGACCCCCAACTGTGGTCCTGCCCTTTGACCTGGCTACATGCTCCTATTTTGAACACAATGATGTCCCCACCCTCTACCCCAACCCCCACCTTGAGCGTAGCAAACCCTCCAGGGCTTTGGGCCCCAGTCTGATACAGCTCCCCCTTCCCCCAAACCCTAGGGATCTGGATGAAACAAGATCTAATTGAATGGTGGAGTAGGCTCGAAGGTCTGACTAAATTTCCCTCACCGTGTTCCTGCTCATCAGGAGTATGTCGTCAAAGAAACACCATAGTATGTGATTCTGTACTTGTTACCTGGGAATGTTCAGGACTTTTAATTGTGAAGTGGTAGGGTTAAATTTTATCGAAGACTCCAAAGCGTTTGCTGGTATGTTCTAAGGTGTGTGTGTAAGGTAACCTTTGGGTTTCAATTAAACTATACCTTTCCAATTCCCTCTTACAATAAGTATGAAAACAATAATCAGGTGGCAGACTGCCAACACTGAGGCCTGTGGTATGGAGGAGGAAATGTTGGCCTGGATTGCTGAGGGTGGTGAGGTGTCGGTGAAGGGGACATTTATTGAGGTCTCGCCACAACTGTACAGGCCATTAGTGAGAGTGAACTGGGAGTACTGACTATAGCTTTGGTCTTTTGCAAGGAATGATCTATCTGTAAGTGGAAATGTCTCAAAGAAAGTTCACTCGGCTAATTACTGGGTTGTAGAGGAAAGATTTGGCTTATACTCTTTCGAGTTTGGAAGAATGATCTTATTAAAACAAGTAAGATTATAATTGGCCTTGATAGAGTAGCTGCTGAGATTGGGTATATGGAACGGTGGGCTGGGGGGAGTGGTACAGGTAAGGGGTCCCCATTATAAGATTACAAGGAGAAATTTCTCTCTGAGTGTCATAGGTTTCTGGGTTTCTTTTTCCACAGCAGGAATATATTCAAGGCTGAGTTATAGTGCCAAAGAGTCATAGAGATGTACAGCATGGAAACAGACCCTTCAGTCCAACTTGTCCATGCTGACCAGATATCCTGAATTAATCCAGATCCATTTGCCAGCATTTGGCCCATATCCCTCTAAACCCTTCCCATTCATATACCCATCCAGATGCCTTTTAAATGTTGTAATTGTAACAGCCTCCATCACTTCCTCTGGTAGCTCATTCCATGTACTGCATGAAAAGGTTGCCCCTTAGGCCCCTTTTAAATTTTACCCCTCTCAACCTAAACCTATGCCATCTAGTTCTGGGCTTCCTTACCCAGGGGAAAGACCTTGTCTATTTACCGTATCCATGCCCCTCATGATTTTACAAACCTCTATAAGGTCACCTCTCAGCCTCTGATGCTCCAGGGAAAACAGCTCCAGCCTATTCAACCTCTCCCTATAGCTCCAATTCTCCAACCTTGGTAACATCCTTGTTAATCTTTTCGGAACCCTTTCAAGTTTCACAACATCCTTCCGATAGGAGGGAGACCAGAACGGCACACAATACTCCAAAAGTGGCCTAACTATTGTTATACAGCATGGAAACAGAGTCTTCAGTCCACCCAGTCCATTCCGACCATAATCCCAAACTAAACTTGTCCTACCTGCCTGCTCCTGGTCCATATCCCTACAAACCTTTCCTATTCATGTACTTATCCAAGTTCAACAGGTTTTTGATAGACAAGAGAGTCCAGGGTTGTTGGGAGGGGCAAGAAAGTGAATTTAAAGCTATAATAAGATCAGCCACGATTTCAATGAATGGCAGAGGAGATTCGATGGTCTGAAAGGCCTGCATCTGCTCCTATTTCTTGTGATCATGTGATTTTAAAAGGATGAGAGGTGGGGGAAGAATGTCTCCCTACACTGGAGTCCAATTGACATAATGATTTGTAATCCCTTTATGAGAGCCCTGTCCTGCCTGACCCTGGGAGTTTGTTCCTCCACAAAACCCAACGGTTAGAATTAGAAATAGGATCTGAACAGAAAATTACAGTCCTCCTTTTAAAGTGCCCCTGATTTGGGTTTCCTGCAGGTGGTTTCAGTTAGACTTATCCCCAATACCTCGAACAGCCTGAAGCTGTCAATCCATTTCCTCTCGACGCCTCGAGAGCTGTCTCACAAAAACCCATCGACGTGACGAGCCAATCGAAAGAAAACATCAGCAGAAAATCTATGCAGAAGCACCAGTTTGTGGAGTGTTTCTTCTGATGCTTACTCTTAAGGGACAACTTAGAACTAGAGTTCACTGTTTAAAAATCAGGAGTCGCCCATTTAAAAAGGGGGATTTTTTAATTCACTCATAGAATCAGGGTGTTGCTGGTAGGCCAGTATTTATTGCCCATCCTAAATTTGCCAGAGGAGTTAGTCACATGTAGCTCAAACCAGGTAAGGATGGCGGTTTCCTTCCCTAAAAGACATGAGTGAACGAGATAGGTTTTTCTGACAATTGATTGTTGGACATCATTAGACTCTCAGATTATGCCTTAAATGTTGACTGTCTTGATCCTCAGATGTTGGTCTGATGTGTTTTGCTTTTTCCAGCACCACACTTAATTGATTCATCATTAGACTCCCATTTCCAGATTTCCAGATCATGTTGACATAAGGAGGGAAGATGTGTTGGGTAGGCTAAAGGATATTAAGGTGGACAAATCCCCAGGACCATATGGGATCTATCCCAAGTTGCTGAGGCACGCGAGAGAGGAAATAGTTGGGGCCCTGACAGATAGTTTTGTAGCATTCTTAAGCACAGGTGACGTGACAGAGGACTGGAGAGTTGCTAATGTCGTCCTCCTGTTCAAGAAGGGTATTGGGATATTCCAGGTAACTACAGACCAGTGAGCCTGATGTCAGTGGTGGAAAAGTTGCTGGAGAAGGTACTGTGGGATAAAATCTATTTATATTTGGAAAAGAATGGACTTATCAGTGATAGACAACATGGTTTTGTGCAGGGTAGATCGTGCCTTACCAACTTAATAGAGTTCTTTGAGGAAGTGACCAAGTGGATAGATGAAGGAAGGGCTGTTGATGTCATATACATAGACTTTAGTAAGACATTTGATGAGTTTCCCCATGGTGAACTAATGGAGAAAGTGAAGTCACCTGGTGTGCAGGGTGTTCTAGCTGGGGCGGTAAAGAACTGGTTGAGCAACAGGGGACAGACGGTAGTAGTTGAAGGCAGTTTCCTTGAAATGGAGAAAGGTGACCAGTGGTATTCCACAGGGATCAGTGCTGGGGCCACTGTTGTTTATAATATACATAAATGATCTGGAAGAGAGCACTGTTGTTCTGATCAGTAAGTTTGCAGGTGACACGAAGATTAGTGGAATAGAAGAAAGATAGGGGACTATCAAAGAATACAGGAGAGTATAAATAGACTGGAAAGTTGGACAGAGAAGTGGTAGATGGAATTCAATCTAGGCAAATGTGAGGTGATGCATTTTGGGAAGTCTAATTCTAGAACCAACTATACTGTAAACGGAAAAGCCTTGAGAAAGGTTGATGAGCACAGAGATCTGGGAGTTCAGGTCCATTGTACCTGAAGGTGGCTGTACAGGTGGATAGAGTGGCCAAGAAGGCATATGGTATGCTTGTCCTCATTCGACGGGGTATTGGGTATAAGTGCTGGCAGGTCATGTTAAAATTGTACAAGACATTGGTTCGGCTATATTTAGGATACTGTGTACAGTTCTGGTCGCCACATGACCAAAAGGATGCGGATGCTTTAGAGAGGGTGCAGAGAAGGTTTATGAGGATGGTATGGAAGGTGGTAGCTATGAACAGAGGTTGAGTAAATTAGTATTGTTTTCATTAGAAAAAAAGGAGATTGAGGTCTACAAAGTCACAAAGGGTGTAGACTGATAGATAGAGGTAAGCATTTTCCCAGAGTGAGATTCAATAAAATAGGTCACACATTCAAGGTGAGAGGTGAAATGTTTAAGAGGGATACACACGGAAAGTACTTTACACAGAGGGTGGTAGGTCCCTGGAATGCGTTACCAGCAGAGGTAGGCATGGTAGATTCATTTAAGGTGCATCTGGACAGATGCATGAGTAGATGGGAAGCAGAGGGATACAGAAGCTTAGGACTTGGGCGCTAGGTTTAGACAGTGAATTTGGATCAGCTCAGGCTTGGAGGGCCAAAGGGCCTGTTCCTGGGCTGTAAGTTTTCTTGGTTCCTTGTCCAACCTCTCCCTAGAGACCGTTGAGTCCTGGCAATAACCTTGTAAATTTCATCTGCACTCTTTCCGGTTAAATGACATCCTTCCTATAAAAAGGTTGGCAAAACTGAACACAATACTGCAAGTGCAGCCTCACCAATGTCCTGTACAATTCCAACATAACTTCCCAACTTCCATACTCAATGTCCTGACTGATGAAGGCCAGTGTGCCCTGATGCAGAGGGAGATCTGAGTGTTCAGGTCCATTGTAGCCTGAAGGTGGCAACACAGATCAATATAGTGATCAAGAAGGCATATGGCATGCTTTCCTTCATCAGCTGGGGTAGTGAATACAAGAGTTGGCAGGTCATGTTATAGTTGTATAGGTCTTTGGTTCGGCCATATTTGGAATACTGGGTACAGTTCTGGTCACCACATTACCAAAAGGAAGTGGATGCTGTGGAGAGGATGCAGAGGCAGTTCACCAGAATGTTGCCTGGTATGGGGGACGCTAGCTATGAAGAGAGGTTGAGTAGATTAGGATTACTTTAATTAGAAAGACAGAGGTTGAGGGGCGACCTGATTGAGGTCTACAAAATCATGAGAGGTATTGACGGGGTGGATAGCAAGAAGCTTTTTTCCCCAGAGTGGGGGACTCAATTACTAGGGGTTACGAGTTCAAAGTGAGAGGGGAAACGTTTAAGGGAGATGAGTGGAAAGTTCTGTAGGCGGAGGGTGGTGGGTCCTGGAATGCATTGCCAGCCGAGGTGGGCACGAAAGCATCATTTAAGATGTATCTGGACAGATACATGAATGGGAATGGAGCAGAGGAATACAGATCCTTAGAAAATAAGTGACAGGTTTACATAGAGGATCAGGATTGGCACAGGCTTGGAGGGCCAAAGGGCCTGTTCCTGTGCTGTAATTTTCTTTGTTCTTGTTCCTCTGTTCCACTACATTCCTTGAGGCCCTACCAAGAAACACCTACCTTTTCTCTCAGGGATCTTTGGCAGTTTACCAGGTTGCACTGGTGTGTTTCAGTCATGAAAAGAGATTGTACAAACTAGAGTTATTTTCCTTGGAGCAGAAGAGATTGAGAGGGGACGAGATTGAGATGTATAACATAATGAAGGGAATGGGCTGGGTAAACAGGAATGACCAGGGGCGCGGATTTAAGGTAAAGGGGCAGTAGGTTTTGAAGTGACATGAAGAAAAATAAATTTTACCCAGAGGGTGGTAGGAATCTGGAACCTACTGCCTGCAAGAATGGAA
Organism: Chiloscyllium plagiosum; assembly: GCF_037043375.1. Lineage (NCBI taxonomy): Eukaryota > Metazoa > Chordata > Chondrichthyes > Orectolobiformes > Hemiscylliidae > Chiloscyllium > Chiloscyllium plagiosum. The sequence goes on from NW_028270183.1 coordinate 18,319,993, forward strand.
AAGGTGGAAATCCTCATCACATTGAAGAAGTATTTAGATGTGCACTTTAGGATGTCAAAGCATACAAGGCCAAGTGCTGGACAATGGTGTTAGAATAATTAGGGGGTTGTTTTTGACTTGATAGGCCAAAAAGCTCTTTTCTGTGTTACAGATGTCGATGACTGTATGGCACTCTCTTCCTGAAAAGGTGATGGAAGCAGAGTCTGAGTATTTTTAAGTCTGCGAGGAGAAAGTGAGGACCGCAGATGCTGGAGATCAGAGCTGAAAATGTGTTGCTGGAAAAGCGCAGCAGGTCAGGCAGCATCCAAGGAGCAGGAGAATCGACGTTTCGGGCATGAGCCCTTCTTCAGGAATGAGGAAGAAGGGCTCATGCCCGAAACGTCGATTCTCCTGCTTCTTGGATGCTGCCTGACCTGCTGCGCTTTTCCAGCAACACATTTTCAGCTATTTTTAAGTCTGAAAAGTGTTGGTGCTTAGCAAGGAGCTGAAAGGTTATTAAGGTTGAGCAGGAATGTGAATTTGAGGTTACAGTCAGATCAGCCATTATCTTATTAAATGGACGAGCAGATGGAAGGAGCTGAGGGGCCTACTCCTGCTCCTAAAATGTGTGTTTATGGAATTATCAGACAACCAGAACCACCAGAGCAGATATTCGTGCTTTCTTTAATTTTTCATGGGAATGTAGGCATTTCTGGCTGGGCCATGATTTATTGCCCATCCCTTGTTGCCCCTTGAGAAGGTGATGGTGAGCTGCCTTCTTTTTTAGATTAGATTAGATTACATTACAGTGTGGAAACAGGCCCTTCGGCCCAACAAGTCCACACCGACCCGCCGAAGCGCAACCCACCCATACCCCTACATTTACCCCTTACCTAACACTACGGGCAATTTAGCATGGCCAATTCACCTGACCTGCACATCTTTGGACTGTGGGAGGAAACCGGAGCACCCAGAGAAAACCCACGCAGACACGGGGAGAACGTGCAAACTCCACACAGTCAGTCGCCTGAGGCAGGAATTAAACCCGGATCTCCGGCGCTGTGAGGCAGCAGTGCTAACCACTGTGCTACCGTGCCGCCCACAAATTCTTGAATCGCAGCAGTCCATGTGCTCTGGATTGTCCCACAATGCCCTTAGGGAGGGTGATCCAGGATTTGACCGAGCAACAGTGAAGGAACGGTGATATATTTCCAAGTCAGGATGCTGAGCGGTAACGGGGAAACATGCAGAGGATGGGATTCTGATGTATCTTGTGGCCTTGTCCTTTTGAGTTGCAGATACTTCACCTGACGAAGGGACAGCACTCTGAAGTCTTGTGATTTCAAATAAACCCGTTGGACTATATCCTGGTGTCATCTGACTTCTGACTTTGCCCTTTTAAGTGGCAGAGGCTGTAGGTTTGGAAGGCGCTGCTGAAGGAGCTTTAGCAAGTTCAAACATTTCTGATCATTTTCACATTTTCTGTGCGTATTTCATAAGTTCTAAAGGTTATTACAGAGCCTTGCCATTTCGAGCTATGGGGTCAATTTTCACAGTGGCTGTTGTATACCAGTAATAGTTACTCATTTTCTCCAACCTATTTTACGTCCTGTCACCTTATTTTGGAGTATTGTCAGAAACATTAATGTAGAAACACAAAAAGTCATTAAATAAAGTATTGTTTGCATTGTTACACTTCTGTTCTGAAGTCCTGATACAAATTTTGGTCCGCAGTAAAACTTTACTTGATTCAAGGGTTTCTACAAGCTCTAAGACCTTGTATATGTCTCATTCTAACTTTTTGTAATGTCATTGGTCTTTTACTGTGGAATATTTTAAAAATTCTGGATTGTAGAGGTAGCTTTGGGCACCCACCCCCCACCTGAAATAACTGCTCCCTCCATCCCTCTGACTGTAGCATGCACTCTCTATGGGGTGCACTGCAGCAATGCACTGAAGCTCCTTCAATTCTGTTGCAGTCAGTCCCTGAAAGGGTTAACTGACGTCACATGATAAGCTTTGTCCATCAGGACATGAGGAACTGCTGCTGGAAGGAGATAATGAATTGTTCTACTGTGTTCTATCTGAAAGCGAGCAATTATGTCTATTTATTCTTAAATATAGCCTGAAGTCTTAACATAGTCTCTCACATAGACTTACTGCAACAAGCCACTACCTATTACAATGCAGTGCCATGCATTACAGAAGGGAGGCAACGACTTAGTGGTATTAGTGCTGGATTGTTACTCCAGACACCCTAGCAATGTTCGCGGGAGCAGAGTTTGAATCCCGTCATGGCCGATGGTGGAATTTGACTTCAAATCTGGAATTAAGAATCTAATGAGGACATGAATCCATTGTGGATTGTCGGAAAAGCCCATCTGGTTCACTAATGTCCTTTAAGGAATGAAACTGTCATCCTTCCCCAGTCTGGCCTGCAAGTGGCTCCAGACCCAGCAACATGGCTGACTCTTAACTAGGCACTCTGGGATGGAACAATGAATGTTGGTTTAGCCAGTGATGCCCTTGTCCTGTGAATGAATATTTTTTATTTAAATTACTGCATAATAAACCTGTTTATCAAGACTTCTGTCAAAGACTTCATCTGAGTTTCTTCCCTCCTTGCTAGGTAACCTAGGCTACGACCAATAAGAAGGCTTGGTGATAGTAAATCAACCTGGGGTGTCTCAGATAGTCCTAACTGAATGACCATGACCATGCTAAAGGAGCTTAAAAATCACGGGCAACACGAAGGCCATCACCTCCAAAATTCCCCTCAAGTTAAGCTCTGTTCAGTCTTCTCCATTCCTTGACTTTCACTGTCACCGGCTCATAAGTGTGGAACTTCCTCCTTGATAACTCTATAGTGGTTCAAGAAGATGATTCACCACCACTTCATCAAGGATAGCAATGGATGAACAATAAATGCAGTCCCAGCCAACAATTCCCACATCCCAAAACTGAAATCTTTAAAAGAAATGGAGGAGCAAAGGTTAACACAAGACTGTAAGACCACCAGACATACCAGGAGAGGTAGGCCATTCATTCCATCAAATTCATTTCATCCAACAATGAGATCATGTGTGATCTGATAATCCTAGAATCCCTAGTGTGGAAACAGGCCATTTGGCCCAACAAGTCCACACAGACGCTCCGAAGAGTAACCCACCCAAACCCATTCCCCTACCTGATTACTCCACGGTTACCCCTGACTAATGCAACTAACCCACACATTCTGAACACTGCGGGCAATTTAGTATGGCCAATTCACCGAAACAGAACATCTTTGGACTGTGGGAGGAAACTGGAGCACTAAGAGGAAACCCACGCAGATATGGGGATAAAGTGCAAACTCCATTCAGATAGTCGCCTGAGGCTGGAATCAAACCCGGGTCCTGGCATTGTGAGGCAACAGTGCTAACCACTGAACCACCACGCCATCCCTCAACTTCACTTTCCTGCCTTTTCCCCATGATTCACTTGCTGATCAAAAATCTGAATATACTTAAAACCAGCTTTGATGGCCCCCTGTGGGAAAGAATTCCGTTGATGCACTACCCTCCAAGAGAACAAATTCTTTCTATCTGTCTTAACTGGGTAACTCCTTACTCTGAGATGACCTTTCCCTGAAAGACCTCTTGACATCTACCCTATTAAGCCGCCTAAGAAACGGCAAGCTTAGTCAGGGGGTTGGTTCAGTGCTCAATAACTGGGGTTGGGCACTGGTGGGAGGAGGGGGCAGATTAGGAATGGAATCCTGGAGCAGGACTGGCTCTGGGGCCCATGATTTCTGTCCCTGCTCCTTGCCGCTGTGGAATAAAGTTCAATTGAGACAATTTTTCTTCTGAGTTTCGTCAGGGTAAGGGTGCAAAAAATCAGGCTTGAATAAAGGGACACCAGTTGATATCGACTGAGAAGAGGACACTAGTCAGTTAGGCTGTGATTGACTGCAGGAGAAACAGTTAACAGTAATCTTAGTTCTTAGACTGCACAGGTTGACTCTGCCAAGGGGTTACCATGGAAATATTTAAATCACACCTTACACCTTACCATAAAGAAACACATCACCGGTTTCTAGTTCCTGGAAGCCTTGGGCAGCGCTGAACAAAATGACCAACAGCAAAGATTAGGCTGCAAAGTATACATTGTATTCTGGTGCTCTTGCCTCTTTCTGGAAATCTGTGAGATCACTGAGCTTCCCCATTTCAGGCACCTCGAGTATCCCTTGTTTCAATCACTCCATTGAGGATGGTCATGTCAGCCCCCTCTCTCCCTTGAGACGTTGCTTTAAGACATCCCCTAAAGCTGCTTGATAAATGATCCAGGGAATTGTCTTTGGATTGCGTTGCTTCACACAAGGAGCTATCCAATGGTTGATCTAATGTGGAGGTACATTCTGCCTTGCTTTCCTGATCCTGGTAAAAATGCAGTCGCTCCACCCCTTACACTTGCAAGAGAGTCCATGGCATGGATCAGCGGTGATTCAGTGAGCAGCGCTGTCTGCCTGTGAGACTGAAGGTTGTGGGATCAAGTCTTGCAGTCTCCAGAGATTTTGAGCATTAAATCTCAGCTAACACACTACTGCAATCCGAGGATGGGTAGAGGCTGCAATGTTGGAGGTGGTGTCTCTCAAACTGAAGCCCGGGTTATGTTCATCCTGAGCAACCTGCATGAGTGACATACTATCATAGAGATGTACAGCATGGAAACAGACCCTTTGGTTTAACTTGTCTATGCTGACTAAATTAATCTAGTCCCAATTGCCAGCATTTGGTCCCTCTAAACCGTTCCTATTCATATACCCATCCAGATGCCTTTTAAATGTTGTAATTGTACCACCAATTCCTCTGGCAGCTCATTCCATACACACATTGCCCTCTGCATGAAACAAGTTGCCCCTTAGGTCCTTTTCAAATATTTCCCCTCTCACTTTAAACCTATGCCCTCTAGTTTTGTACTCCACTATCCTAGGGAAAAATACCTTGGTTATTTACCCTATCCATGTCCCTCATGATTTTATAAACCTCTATAATGTCACCCCTCAGCCTCTAATGGTCCAGGGAAAATAGCCCCAACCTATCCAGCATATAGCTGAAACCCTTCAGCCCTGGCAACATCCTTCTAATCTTTCCCTGAACCCTTTTGAAGCAGGGAGGCCAGAATTGAATGTAGCATTCCAAAAGTGGCCTAACCAATGTCCTGCTTAGCACTACCAACTCCTATACTCAATGCAATGACCAATAAAGGCAAGCGTACCAAACATCTTCTTCACTACATCTCAAATAGACCATCAGCTTTGTGGGATCTTGTTGTGTGTATCAATTGGCTGTGAACCCAACAGTGACCATACTGCATTGCGTCTTGAGGTCATGAAAGAAGCTGTTTCGAAGCAAGTTCCTGATTTTGCTTAATTTATCTCCCAAAGTAAAGCTTCTCTCAGGGGCTTTGCCTCCACGGCATGTGGTGACAGGACAAAATCAAACCGTGGCTATCCCCTTACAAAGATGTGGCATGCCACAAAAGGGGAAGTTGCGGTGGCTCCAGCAAGAATGACTAATTGTTTTGTGATGATAAATTGGGGATGTGAAGATCATAACTAGTTCTGATGTTCAGCAGTTATGACACTCCAGACATGTTACTTAAGATACTTGGTGAGGGTGCAAGAAGGTCACAAGAAGATATAGATTAGACAAAAGGAATATAAAGTGGGAAAGTGTGAACTTGTTCATTTTGACAGGAAGAATACAAAAGGAGTGTAGTACCTACATGGTGAGATGTTACAGAACTCTGGGATGCAGAGGGAACTGGGTAGCCTTGTGCATGAATCACAGAAGATTAGTGCACAGGAACAGCGAGTAATCAGGAAAGCTAATAGAACCTTAGCATTAATAACAAGGAGAACTGAATGCAAAGGTATGGAGGTTATGTTTCAGTTATACCAGGGCACTGGAGTATTGGGTACAGTATTTGTCTTCTTGCTCAGGAAGGACGTAAATATTTTGGAAGCTGTCCCGAGAAGATTTAGCAGACTTTTACCTCGAATGGGTGAGTTGCCTCACAGGGAAAGCTTGGATAGCCTTGGCACATATCTGTTGGAGTTTACAAGAGTACAAGGTGACTTGATTGAAACATATAAAATCCTGAGATCTATAACACGATAGATGTGGAAAGAATATTTCTTCTTGTCAGAGAATCTCATATTAGGGTCTCGCCTTAAATATCATGGTGTCACCCATATATGGTCAAGACAGCAGAACAACATCTCCACTTCCTCAGGAGGCTAAGGAAATTTGGCACGTCCACAAGGACGCTTACTAATTTTTATAGATGCACCACAGAAAGCATTTGACCTGGGGCTTCACAGCATTGTATGGCAACTGCTGTTTCCAAGACTGCAAGAAACTAAGAGAGTTGTGAACACAGCCCAGTCCATCAGACGAACCAGCCTTCCATCCATTGACTCCATCTATATTTCCCGCTGCTTTGGGAAAGCAGTCAACATAATCAAAGACCCCTCCCACCCCGGTTATACTCTATTGCACTGTCTTCCATGAGGCAGAAGATACAAAAGTTCGTATATACATAAGAATAGATACAAGAACACCTTTTTCTGAATTAGATCTCAAATTTTAAATTTAATGTTGATCTCGCTCTTCGTGCACTTTCTCTGCAGCCATAACACCATATTCCTTGCTCTGTTCTATAATCCTAATGCATTTTGTATGGTATGATTTGCCTGTACTGCATGCAAAACAAAATTTGTCACTGTACTTAGGCAAATCTGACAATAATAAATCAAACCAAAACCCATTTAAAATTCAGCGAATTCTTCTCACTCAGAAGATCTCGACCCTTTGGAACTCTCTTCCTGCAAAAACGGTGCAAGTCGGAATATTACTGAGGAAATGGGTTCTTGTTAAGCAAGGGTTTGAAAGGTTATCGTGGGTGGGTGGATGTGAGGTTATATTCAGATCAGGCACAATGTAATTGAGTGGCAGTGAAGGTTCAAGAGGCTGAATGGCCTTCTCTTGTTCTTGAATTGTACTTCTGTCTGTAAGATTTGAAATGTATAAGTACACACTTCCTGCCTGTAGTCTTGTGGAAATAGGTGCCCACACAGGAACTGAAAAAACAATGCTAGTTGTAACTGGCAACTTACTTCATCTGTGAACTCACTCGGATTACTAAAATATAATAGGTATAGAAGTAATCAGAAGGGCTAACTATATATTAGCACATGTTGTTATGACACAGAGACAGACAGCTGAACCAAAGCAGCTGTTCCACCTTTGTATAAAATTGAACCAAAGACCCTCAAATAGTCACTCCAATGATTCCTTACCAGAATTTTGAAAAACCAATTCCAAACTTTGTGAATAATTAATTCGTAGACACCAGCTATGTATCTTAAATAAAAGACTTAACTATATATTAAATGTAAGCTGACATTAACAGAGAGAAAATTAAACAACACTGTAAGCTGATTAATGTCTGCACTTTAAATTCAGAACATTTGCTTACAGTCACATTCACACAAATAAATCAGACAAACGAAGATAAAGGATAAATCCAAAGAAATAAGACTGGCCAGCTAACTTTTCTGTCCTTCACAATGTATTGTTCACAGGCATAAATGTGGACTCCTTAGCTGTTTTCCTTGAAATATTGATCAGGGTTACCGTGTCAGTTCACCAAGGCAGAAAAAGCAATACTTCTAATGCAGCTTGCCTCTCTTTGGGCTTCCATAACCTGGTGTATCAGATTAGGTAGGGAGCTTTCAAATCTTCATGCTGTCTCAACAGCAACCCTGAGCCATCTCTCAGAAAACATAGCTCAAATAACATTTCAATTATGGTTCCATCCTGATAGACTGATCAACTCTCCCCTCATTCCATAGCTGCCATCTGCTTGAACATAGGGTCTCTTTCAGACTTGCCAGAACCAATTCCCAGGCAGATCCCCTTAGTAATAGCCAACTTCTATTATCTGGTTAAATAAAACACTCCTCCTGCAAGTCACTGTTTCTGTTACAACATTTTAATCGAGGCTCGGTTTGCAATCAGCCTCCAGACAGAGCCCCACAATCAAATCGGCTTGGTTAGTTCTTTTTTTAACCCAAAGTCATTTCCAGCTCATACTTCACAATTTATTAAAAGAATAAAATTAAAATCATGAAAAATCAACAAGCGTTCTAACAATATCTAGAGGGTTACAATACAATGGAAGCAAATATTACAGTTATGAGGTTTATAAAACTGTTAGGCTTTGGGACCGTACCTTTAATTTAAAGTAAATTGAAGAGGATCAGGTGACCTTTGCTGAAGTTTGCCTGGTTACAGACTGAGATGTCAGGCTGTTAAACATTAAAGGAAAGCCTTGACTGGTTCACTGGAAAGATGATGTCACACGTCCAGAAATGGCAGCAGTATCTGTGTTCACAGTGGTTCGACTGCTCGTCTCCAATGTTCCAGGAAAATGTTCAGAATGGCAGATTACAAACAATAATGTTTCAATGGTCTGTTTAATTTCTCAAAAATACAGCTGGGTCAACCCAGCTGATTCACATTGCCATTGTGTTGGATTTTGAAAGGAGGGGGGTTTCTAAGATATCCCTGAAACCACAAACTTACAGCCAAGACAGTTCACAAAGATTCGGGACAGATTTAACATCGCTATGCTTCACTGTGTGGGAATACGGGTGGGAGCTCATACTCTGACACATGAGAGGCTGTGAAACAAGGCTGAAAGATTTGCTTAGTTCACACCAGAAAGAGGAGAGCTGTGGAAAACCCCACACTGTTGGGGATAATTCTGTGGTTAAAAGTTACCGAGCTGGAAAAGGAAAGGAACTAATGTGAACACTAGAGAGCTGCGTATCATTTGCACTGGGTCCAGTAAAATCTACTTAAGGGACAGTGTAAAATAAACCATGGGTTCGATTTTCGTTGTGTTAAAAATTAGGAGTAAAATGTTCTCTTCTGAATTTTAAGGGACAAGTTGGCTACACAAATAGCGTTTGGTCAAGAGTGCTTTGAAGTTATTTGTTACAGCAAAATTCTTAAATCAAGACATGTTGTTGTGCTATCCTTTCAGCTATCAAGTAGAAGATCAAAGTTCTTTATTTTAAAGTTACCAGACTCTCACTGGGTTGTGACACTAATGTATCTCCTGCTATTCCAAGGTCTAATTTGAGAACTTCTGGACACTAATGTGCATTCTACCTTAGAAAAGGATACATCAACCTTAGAAGGAGAGAAAAAGTTTCACTTGAATGCTGCTAATATTCCAATAGATAAATTATAGTAGAGATTACATAAGGTAGGCTTGAATTTTCTGGAGTAATGAATATAGAGGTTTTCTTTAGTGAATTTTTGTGGGATGTGGCTGTTGCTGGTTGGCCAGTATTTATTGCACGTCCCTGGTTCCCCTTGAGAAGGTGGGGGTGAGCTGCCTTCTTGAACCATTACAGTCCTTCTGCTGTAGGCAAACCCATAATACCATTAGGGAGGGAATTCCAGGATTTTAACACAGTGACAGTGAAGGAACGGCGATATATTTTCAAGTCAGGATGGTGAATGGCTGAGAGAGGAACTTGCAGGAGGTGGTGTTCTCATGTATCTGCTGCACTTGTATTTCAAGATGCAAGTGGTCATGGATTTGGAAGGTGCCAACTGAGAATCTTTAGTGAATTCAGCAGTGCATCTTCCTGGAATCACAGAATCCCTACAGTATGGAAACAGGCCATTTGGCCCATCAGGTTCACAGTGACCCTCTGAACAGCATCCCATCCAGACCCATCCTATAACCCTACATTTCCCATGGCTAACCCACCTACAGGGCAATTTCTCATGGCCAATTCACTTAACCTTTGGACTGTGGGAGGAAACTGGAGCATCCAGAAAAAACCCAGGCATACACAGGGACAATGTGCGAACTCCACATGGACAGTCGCCCAAGGGTGGAATCGAACCCTGGTCCTTGGCACTGTGAGGCATCAGTGCCAACCACTGAGTCACTGTGCCATATCTTGGAGATGGTACGCACTCCTTCTCCTAAGCACTGGTGGTGGAGGGAGTGGATGCTTGTGGATGTGGTGTCAAACAAGTGGGTTGCTTTGTACTGAATGGTGTTGAGCTTCTTGAGTGTCATTGGAGTTGCACCCATCTAGGCAAGTCAACAGTATTCCATCACACTCCTGACTTGTGCATTGTAGATGGTGGATGGGTTTTGAGGATTCAGGAGGTGAGTTACTTGCCATAGTGTTCCTAGCCTCTGATTTGCTTTTGTAGCCACTGTTTATGTGGTGAGTTCACTTGAGTTTCTGGTCAATGATAACACCAGGATGTTGATAGTGGGGAATTCAGTAACGGTAACACCATTGAATGTCAAGGGTTGGTGGTTAGATCATTTCTTACTGGTGATGATCATAGCTTGGCGTTTGTATGGCACGCATGTTACTTGCTACTTGTCGGTACAAACCTGGATACTGAGAATAGAGTCGTAGAGTCATAGAGTCCTCCAGCATGGAGAAAGGCCCTTTGGCCCAAACTGGTGCACACTGACCAAAATGTCTATCACCAGTAAGCCATTTCCCTGCACTTGGCCAATATCCTTCTAAATCTTTCCTATCCATGTATTTGTCTGAAAGCATTTGTCTGAATGCTTCGTGAAGAAGGGCTCATGCCCGAAACATCGATTTCCCTGCTCCTTGGATGCTGCCTGACCTGCTGCGCTTTTCCAGCAACACATTTTCAGCTCTGATCTCCAGCATCTGCAGTCCTCACTTTCTCCTGAATGCTAATGTTCCTGCCTTAACCACTTCCACTGGCAGCTCATTCAATATGTGTACCACCCAATGTGTAAAAATGTTGCTCCTCAGGTTCCCTTTTACCCTTTCCCCTCTAATCTTAAATTGATGCCCTCTAGTCCTTGATTCCCCAACCATGGGGAAAAGAATGAGTGTATTCACCCTATCCATGCTTCGCATGACCTTATAAACATCTACAAGATTCCCCCCTCAGTCTCCTATGCTCTAAGGAGAAAAAAATCCATTGAGTCCTGGCAACATCCTTGTAAATTTCTTCTGCACTCTTTCCAGCTTAATAACATCTTTCCTATAGCAAGGTGACCAAAACTGAACACAATAGTCCAAATGCAGCCTCACCAATTAACTATACAACTGCAACTTAACTTCCCAACTTCTGTACTCAATGTCCTGACTGAAGGCAGTGTGCCAAAAACCTTCTTTACTGTCCCGTCTACCTGCGACTCCACTTTCAGAGACTGTGCACCTGAACTCCAAAGTCCTTCTATTCCAATACGCTCCTTAAGGCCTACCAGTCACCATGAAACTCCTACCTTGATTTGACTTTCCAAAATGCAAGACCTCACACTTATCTTTATTAAACCCCATTTGCCATTTACTTCACCCACTTCCCCAGCTGATCAAAGTTCGGAGTTTGTTGCATTTGAACACAGACCGCCTCAGTCTGAGGAGTTGCGATTGGTGTTGAACATTGTGCAATCATTTGCAGTATCCAGTGCCTCCAGTCGTTTCGTGGTATCATATGGAGTGAATCAAATTGGTTGAAGACTGGTATCTGTAATGCTGGGGATTACTGCAGGAGGCTGTTTTGGATCATCCACTCAGCATTTCTGGCTGAAGATTCCTGAAAATGCTTCAGCCTTATCTTTTGCTTCAGCCTTATATTTGATGGACTGGGTTCTTCTATCATTTAGGATGGGGTTATTTGTGGAGCCTTCTCCTCTAGTGAATTATGTAACTGTCACCACCATTCTCGACTGGATGTGGCAGGATTGCAGAGCTTAGCTCTGACTAGATGGTTGTGGAATCGTTTAGGTCTATCACTTGCTGCTTATGCTGTTTGGTGTGCAAGTAGTCCTGTTTGGTAGCTTCACCAGTTGACACTTCATCTTCAAGTATGCCTGATGCTGCTCTTGGCATGCCTTCCTGCACTCTGCATTGAACCAGGGTTGATCCCCTGGCTTGATGGCAATGGTTGAGTGGGGGATATGCTGGGCCATGAGGTTATAGATTGTCATAGAGATGCACAGCACGGAAACAGACCCTTCGGTCCAACCCGTCCATGCTGACCAGATGTCCCAACCCAACCTAGTCCCACCTGCCAGCACCCGGCCCATGTCCCTCCAAGCCCTTCCTATTCATATGTTTATTCTTAAATGCTGCAATTGTACCAGCCTCCACCACTTCATCTGGCAGCTCATTACATACACGTACCATCCTTTGCGTGAAAACAATTGCCCCTTTGGACTCTTTCATATCCTTCCCCTCTCACCTAAATCTACCCCTCCAGTTCTGGACTCCCCCACCCCAGGGAAAAGACTTTGTCTATCTATCCTATCCATGCCTCTCATGATTTTGTAAACTTCTATAAGGTCACCACTCAGCCTCCGACGGTCCAGGGAAAACAGCCCCAGCCTGATCAATCTCTCTCTATAGATCAAATCCTCCAAGCTTTGCAACATCCTTGTAAATTTTTTCAGAACCCTTTCAAGTTTCACAACATCTTTCCGATAGGAGAGAGACCAGAACTGCATGCAATATTCCAACAGTGGCCCAACCAACTGACCTCCCAACGCTTGTACTCAATACTCTGACCAATAAAAGAAAGTATGCCAAATGCCTTCATCACTATCCTATCTACCTGCGACTCCACTTTCAAGGAGCTATGAACCTGCACTCAAAGGTCTCTTTGTTCAGCAACACTCCCGAGGACCTTACCATTAAGTGTATAAGTCCTGCTAAGATTTGCTTTCCCAAAATGCAACACTTCACATTTATCTAAATTAAACTCCATCTGCCACTTCTCAGTCCACTGGTCCATCTGATCAAGATCCTTTTGTAATCTGAGATAGCCTTCTTCGCTGTCCACTAAGTCGTCAATTTTGGTGGCATCTGCAAAATTACTAACCATACCTCTTATGCTCACATCCAAATCATTTATATAAATGATGAAAAGTAGTGGACCCAACACCGATCCTAGTGGTACTCCACTGGTCACAGGCCTTCAGTCTGAAAAACAACCCTCCACCAACCTCTCTTCTACCTTTGAGCCAGTTCTGTATTCAAAGGGCTACTTCTCCCTGTATTCCATGAGATTTAACCTTGCTAACCAGTCTCCCATGGGGAACCTTGTCGAATGCGTTACTGAAGTCCAGATAGATCATGTCTACTGTTCTGCCCTCATCAATCCTCTTTGTTACTTCTTCAAAAAACTCAATCAAGGTTATGAGATATGATTTCCTACTCACAAAGCCATGTTGACTATCCCTAATCAGTCCATGCCCTTCCAAATATGTGAACATCCTGTCCCTCAGGATTCCCTCCAACAACCGACATCAGGCTCACTGGTCTATAATTTCCTTACGACCTTTCTGAAACAATGGCACCACGTTAGCCAACCTCAAGTCTAAAGGAACCTCACCTGTGACTATCGATGATACAAATACCTCAGTAAGAGGCCCAGCAATCACTTCCCTAGCTTCCCACAGAGTTCTAGGGTACACCTGATCAGGTCCTGGGGATTTATCCATTTTATGTGTTTCAAGACATCCAGCACTTCCTCCTCTGTAATATAGACATTTTTCAAGATGTCACCCTCTATTTCCCTACATTCTATATCTTTCATGTCATTTTCCACAGTAAATACTGATGCAAAATACTTGTTTAGTATCTCTCCCCATCTCCTGTGGATCTACACAAAGGCTGCCTTGCTGATCTTTGAGGGGTCCTGTTCTCTCCCTAGTTACCCTTTTGTCCTTAATGTATTTGTAAAAACCATTTGGATTCTCCTAAACTCTATTTGTCAAAACTATCTCATTTTGCCCTCCTGACTTCGCTCTTAAGTATACTCCTACAGTCTTTGTACTCTTCTAAGGATTCACTCGATCGATCCTGTCTATACCTGACATATGCTTCCTTCTTTTTCTTAACCAAAACCTCAATTTCTTTAGTCATCCAGCATTCCCAAAACCTACCAACCTTTCCTTTCACCCTAACAGGAATATACGTTGAAATCCTCCCGAGCAGCTCTAGCAAATCTCCCTGCCAGTATATTAATCCCCTTCCAATTTAGGTGCAATCTGTCCTTCTTGTGCAAGTCACTTCTACCCCAAAACAGCTTCCAATGATCCAAAAATGTGAATCCTTCTCCCAAACACCAGCTTCTCAGCCATGTATTCATTTGCTCTATCCTCCTATTCCTGCCCTCACTAGCTTGTAGCACTGGGAGTAATCCAGATATTGCTACACTCGAGGACCTCCTTTTAAAATTCCTGCCTAACTTTCTGTAATCTCCTTTCAGAATCACAACCTTTTCCCTTCCTTTGTCAAAAGATCCAATGTGTACAATGACCTCCTGCTGGCCCCTCTCCCCCTTGAGAACATTCTGCACCCTCTCTGAGACATCCTTGATCCTGGCACCAGGGAAGCAACACATCATTCTGATTTTGTGCTGCTGGCCACAGACACATCTGTCTGTATCTCGGACTAGAGAGTCCCTTAAGACAATCGATTACTTGGAACCCAACATACTTCTCATTACATTAGAACCAGTCTCAATACCAGAAATTTGGCTGTTCGTGCTATGTTCCCGAGAATCCATCATCCCCTACATTTTCCAAAACAGCATACTTGTTTGAAAGGGGGATAGCCACAGAAAACTTGTGCACTACCTGCCTACCTCTCTTACCTTTCCTGGAGTTAACCCATCTATGTGACTGTATCTGCAGCTTTTCTCCCTTCTTATAACTGCCATCCATCACATTCCCTTGCTCTTGTAAATTCCTCATTGCCTCTAACTACCTCTCCAACTGATCCATTCGATCTGATAGGATTCACGACCAATGGCACTAATTGCAGATATAATCCTCATTAACCCGTAAACTCTGCCTAAATTCCCACATCTGACAAAAAGCGCATATCAGTCTACTAAGGGGTTTTTTTTTTGCTTCTTTCAATCTACAGATCCAGAAAATAGCAGTCTCATTCCTCTACAAAACACTGCTCCAGGTTAAATTAATACTTATGGCTTATATTTTAAGTTTAATCAAGAGACATAGCTCAATGAAACATATAATCAAGAACCCACTCTACTCACTACTGCAGACTTATTTTAAGGCCTTGCTTAAAGCATCCACTTATCTTTTTCTGTGCTGTGACCTCTCCCAACAGGGTCCTCCAAGATCAGTTGTGAATTTCACTGTTTTTTAATTTTCCGAGATGCACTCTGATATCCAGCAAGACATGAATTCAAACAGCAAAGGCAGTAACTGCTAACTCTGTCAGTTAGCAGTATGGGTTTCTTTCTCTCTCTCTCTCTTTCTCTCTCTCTCTCTCTCTCTCTCTCTCTCCTGCACTGACCAGAAACCCGACTGTTCATGCTATGTTTCCGAGAATCCATCACCCCCTACATTTTCCAAAACAGCCTATTTGTTTGAAAGGGGGATGTGCTTCATTTGTCTGTTGTTCTCCCTTTTAAAAGTGCCGTTGTTTTGACTTTTTTTCTCCAAAGTTCTAAAGCAATTCAACAGCATATAAAACAGTAATTGCTGCTCCAGGAATTCCCGTCCTCCATCTTGGATTGCTGGAGAACAATTCTGCTGCTGTTGATGGCCCATGTTTAATCTGAAGCCATGAGACTTTTTGGGGTCTGGAGTCAATGTTGATGAGTCCAGGGCAACTCCGTCCCCACTGTATCCCATTGTGCAGCCACCCCTGCTGGTCTGTACTGCCAATGGAATAGGAAATATCCAGGTATGGTGATGGTGGTGTCTGGGACATTGTGTGTGAGGTATGATTCTGAGAGTAAGACAGTCGCTTGCTTAGTCTGTGAGACGTGTCTCCCAATTGTGGCACTCGCCTCCAGATGTTAGTAAGGAGGACTTGGCAGTGTTGACAGGGCTGTTTCTGACATTGCCTTTTCTGGTGCCGAGATTGATGCCAAGTGATCCATCTAGTTTCATTTCTCTGAGACTCTGTAGTGTTGGTACAACTGAATGACTTGCTAGGCCATTTCAGAGGGCAATTGAGAGTCAACCACATTGCCGTGGGTCTGGAGTCACATAAAGACCAGTCCAGGTAGGGATAGACAAGCAGGACGCTAGAAGGACACAGCAAGCCAGGCAACATCAGGAGGTGGAGCCCTGAAGAAGGGTTTACACCCGAAACACTGACTTCTCCACCTCCTGATGCTGCCTGGCTTGCTGTGTTCTTCCAGCCTCTTGCTTGTCTACCCTCAAATCCAGCATTTACAGCCTTTTTGTCTCAAACTGGGAAAGGATGGCTGATTTCCCTCCCTGAAGGGGCATTAATGGATCAGGTGGTTTTTTCTGAGAATTGACAATGGTTTCATCGTCATCAGTAGATTCTTAGTTCTTCTTGTTATAAAATTTAAATTCCACTGGCTGCCATGATGGGATTTGAACCCAGGTCCCTGGAACACTAACTGAGTTTCCTGGATTAATAGTGAAAGACGTGCAGGTTAGGTGAATGGGCTGTGCTAAATTGCCAATAGTGCTCAGGGATGTGTAGGTCAGGTGCATTAGTCAGGGGTAAATGTGGAGTAACAGGGTCGGGGAATGGGTCTGGGTGGGTTACTCTTCGGAGGGTTGGTGTGGACTTGTTTGACCAAAATGGTCTGTTTCCACACTGTAGGGATTCGATCATTCTTTGAATATCATTAGGCCATCGCCTCCCCGATACCCGATAGTTGTAATTTAACTGAGATTTTAGACTTCTGAGACCATATCATGAGCTAGTGGAGAGATAGCTGGTGGAGGGGAGCCTCAGACAAGGGGTCAGAGGTTTAAAAACAGAGGAAGCTCATTTAGAAGAGTATTAGAAATATTAGAAACCATACGGTTTCTCAAAAAGAGGCAATGGAAAATGTGAAACCCTCCCCCACAGAAAGTAACACGTGCCAGTTCAATTCAGCATTCCAAATGTGACAGCAGTATGTTTTTTTACGTGCAAAAGGTTACACGTTCGATGGAAGGAGTTAAGATATAGATCAGTTCATGAGCGATAGAGGAGGCTCAGTGTGCTGAATGAAAGCCTTTCTCTGCTTCCCTGAAAAAGACTGACAGTGCGGTTAATGTTTCTGCAGTCCACAATGGCTCCCCCCACTTCCCCCCCCCCCCACTCCTACAGCCATGTTGCATTGGGCCTTGACACATACCCCGTGAAAGCGATGTCTGTTCATGTAGATATCCGCTGAAATAATTGACAAGTTCCCCCCTTATCGGTACAATCACAGGAAATGGGAGCTGTGTTATCTGCACAATTGTATATTGTGACACTCCATTACACTTTCGATTCCACAGTACTCATCTCTCTCTGAAAGACAAAAGAAATTTGTTACACTCATTAATGACTGAATGAACGAAGTGAACAAAAGTTGCAGATAAGTTGCTCAAGACCTGGGGGAGAGCGGAGGAGAATTGATGGCAGCCAGCAAGATACTGGGATTCGAATGCTTCACTTAATCGGACAGTGGAAGCAGATTCAATTGTAACAAACAAAAATGGTGTCACGTAAATAGTTGAAAAGGGAAAGAAAGGGCCATGGGAGTATGAGGATAACTGGACAGCTCTTTCATAGGAACAGCACAGGCCAAAGGGACCTGATGACCTCCTTCAGTCCTGAAAAGATCCTCTGGATAATCAATGCTATGATTGTAGCCACCACCACATTACAGGATCAGGAAATGGGACTCGGACTTTCAAATCAAAAATTGGCTTGAAACAAGCTATTCGGCTTTGAAGAAATGCTGAGTAAACTTGGGGTCTTTTCCTAAGGGAAGGAGAAGCATATCCCTTCAGTAAATAGGTCTGAAGCCAGTGATCAGTTTTCAGGCAGGGGCCTGCAACTTTCAATGAGTGCTTTTTTCAACCGGAGGGTGGTGGGTAATCATGTTCTTCCAGCCTCCTGCTTGTCTACTGAAGAGTGGTAGAAGCAGAAACCATCAAGACATTTAAGAAGTACCTGGATAAAGCACTTGAAATACCACAGCTTACAGGCTAAATGCTGGAAAATGGCATTAGAACAGATAGATAGTTGTTGACACGTGTGGGCACAATGGGCAGAAGGGTCTTTCTCCATGCTGTAAAAAATCTATACCCTGATGAGACCATACCTATGAGCACAGCAGGTCAGGCAGCATCTGAGGAGCAGGAGAATCGACGTTTAAGGCAAGAGCCCTACATCAGGAATAAGGCTGTGAGCTGAGAGGGGTGGAGTGCCACCCCCTCTCATTTATTTCTCCACCCTCCTTGCCTCATAAGCCTCATTCCTGATGAAGGGCTCTTGCCTGAAACGTCAATTCTCCTGCTCCTTGGATGCTGCCTGACCTGCTGCGCTTTTCCAGCACCACCCTTGTTCCTGATCTCCAGCATTTGCAGTCCTCACTTTCTCAGACCTGTGAGCTGTTTTGGTCCTCTTATTTAAGGACAGATATTATCGATTCAGAGACAGTCCTGAGAAGGATGATATCCGGTGTGGAAAGATTGTCTTATGAAGAAAGGCGAAATAGGCTGGGGATCTACTCACTGGAATTTAGAAGAATGAGAGGTGACCACATCGAAACATGTCGGATTCTTAAGGGGCTTGACAGGGTCAATGCTGAGAGAATACTTCCCCTCATGGGAGAGTCTAGGACCAGAAGGCAAAGTCTCAGAATAAAAGAGTGCCAATTTAAGACTGAGTTGTGGAGGAATTTCTTCTCTCAGAGGGTTACGAGTCTCTCAGAGAGCTACGGAGGTGAACTCCTTCTGTATATTTAAGGTTGAGATAAATTCTTGATCAGTTGGGGAATTAAGAATTATGGGGAAAGGGCAAGAAAGTGTACTAGGAATGTTGGATCAGTTATGATCTCACAGAATGACGCAGCAGGCTTGAGGGGCCAAATGGCCAACTCCTGTTCCTATTTCTTATGGCCTTCTGAGTTTGCTCTTTCAAGCTGAGTCTGCTCGGCTTGGTAGCACTATCTAGTTAATCCCAAGTTATTTACTAACTCAGTAAGTAATGGTTACTAATTTATGGCCAGCTCCTACTTAGAAGGGGCTCAGGGCCGACAGACAAGGTGAACCAAGGGATGATTTGGCTAGACACATAGATCATGTGGTACAACTCAAAAAGGAGCAAAACCTTTATTTGCATCACATTCAACATTCACTGACCAAGTGAGATGACTTAGTCAGTTAGAATCATTGAATCATACAGCACAGAAACAGGGTGGCACAGTGGTTAGCACTGCTACCTCACAGCCCCTGAGACCCGGGTTCAATTCCCGCCTCAGGCGACCGACTGTGTGGAGTTTGCACATTCTCCCCGTGTCTGCGTGGGTTTCCTCCAGTTTCCTCCTACAGTCCAAAGATGTGCAGGTTAGGTGAATTGGCCATGCTAAATTGCCCGTAGTGTTAGGTAAGGGGTAAATGTGGGTGGTGGGTCAGTGTGGACTTGTTGGGCTGAAGGGCCTGTTTCCACACTATAATGTAATCTAATCTATACCAATCATCATCCCAATTTAACTTTTCTCACCTGCCTTGGCTCATATCCCTCCGACCCTTTCTTATTCACGTACTGATCTAAAAGTCTTTTGATCTGAAATCTGATTTTATGACAATTTGTTGGGGAGCTTGCTCCAGTTCTTGGACAGCAAACGGGTAAGAAAGGTTTGGGCTCATATCACATTTCTTACCATCTCAGGGTATCCCAAAGCAGCTCACTGTCAATGAGGAGACAGGAAGGACTGCAGATGCTTGAAGTCCGACTCAAGAAATGTGAAGCTGGAAAAGCCCAGCAGGTCAGACAGCATCCAAGGAGCTCAATGCGTGACTTTCCTGCTCCTCGGATGCTGTCTGACCTGCTGGGCTCTTCCAGCCTCACATCTACTGTCACTGTCAATAAAGTGCCTTTGAGGTGTAGTCACCACTGTCCTGTACGAATCACAGCGGCCATTCTACACACAGAGAGTTGTTCTAGATATAATAGGATGACCTGACCCTTTTTTTAATGCTTTTCAGAAAATTAATTGAGTCGGCCACGTTACAAGGGGGAGCTTTTTGGCAAAAAAACACTTCTCGGATCTTTCATATCCACATGAGATGTTAAGTCCCATCTAAACCTCTGAGAATGTGACACTGCCTCAGTATCTCACTGGGAACACCAACTGGGTTCATAAAATCATGAAGGGTATGGATAGCCAAGGTCTTATTCCCAGGGGGGAGGAGTCCAAAACTAGAGGGCATAAGGTTTAGGGTGAGAGGGGAAAAGGTATAAAAGGGACCCAAGGGGCAACCTTTTCACACAGAGGGTTGTGCATGTATAAGCTGGCAGAGAAAGCGTTGGAGGCTGGTAGTATTACAACATTTAAAAAGCATCTGGATGGGTAGAAGAATAGAAAGGGTTTACAGGGTCAAGGCAAAAGTGAGACGCTGGAGATCAGAGTTTAGATTAGAGTGGTGCTGGAAAAGCACAGCCGGTCAGGCATCATCCGAGGAGCAGGAAAATCGACATTTCAGGTAAAAGCCCTTAATCAGGAATGAAGGCAGGGAGCCTCCAGGGTGGAGAGATAAATGGGAGGGGAGTGGGGCTGGGGAGGAAGGAGCCAAGAGTACAATAGGTGGATGGGGGTGGGGGTGGAGGTGATAGGTCAGAGAGGAGGGTGGAGTGGATAGGTGGGAAGGAAGATAGGCAAGTAGGACAGGTCATGAGGGCAGTGCTGAGCTGTCAGGTTGGAACTGGGGTAAGGTGGAGGGAGGGGAAATGAGGAAACCGGATGAACTCCACATTGATTCCCTGGGGTTGAAGTATTCTGAGGCTGAAGATGAGGTGTACTTCCTCCAGACACGGGTGGTGAGGGAGCGGCTGTGAAGGAGGTCCAGGACTTATATGTCAGCGGCAGAGTGGGAGGGGGAGTTGAAATGTTGGGCCACAGGTCGTTGGGGTTGATTGGTGCAGGTGTCCTGGAGAAGTTTCCTAAAGCGCTCTGCAAGAAGGCATCCAGTCTCCCCAATGTGAAGGAGCCTACATCAGGCGCAACGGATACAATAAATGACATTGGTGGAAGTGCAGGTGAAAATTTGACGAATGTGGAAGGCTCCTTTGGGGCCTTGGATGGAGATGAGGGAGGAGGTGTGGGCATAGGTTTTGTAATTCCTGCGGTGGCAGGGGAAGGTGCCAGGATGGGAGGGTGGGTTGTTGTGGGGGTCGTGGACCTGACCAGATAGTCACGGAGGGAATGGTCTTTGCGGAAAGCAGAAAGGGGTGGGGAGGGAAATATATCCCTGGTGGTGGAGTCCCTTTGGAGGTGGCGGAAATGTCGGTGGATGATGTGGTTTACGCGAAGGTTGGTAGGGTGGAAGGTGAGCACCAGGAGGGTTCTGTCCTTGTTCCGGTTGGAGGGGTGGGGTTTGAGGGCACAGGTGCGGGACGATGATGAGATGTGTTGGAGGGTCTCTTCAACCACGTGGGAAGGGAAATTGCAGTCTTTAAAGAAGCAGGCCACCTGGTGTGTTCTGAAACTAGACCAGTCTAGCTTGTCTGGTCAGCATGGATGAGTTGGACCGAAGGGTCTGTTTATGTGCCGTACATCTCTATGACTGTGAACACTTGAGATTTTGGAGTGGGACTATCCCTAACTTTTTTGACTCAAAAGCAGCAGTGCTATCAACAAAGCTAAATCGAACAACATCTCCTCAGCTGCAGCACGGGGTGGTTCTAATTCACCTTGACTCACCTGTGTTGCTGTCACCACACTTGCACTCGCTGATTCTGACCATAAACTTGTCTTCCTCACTCCACTGAAGCACTGAAGGTATTCTTTCCTCACCTTTTGTCCAGCAGACACAGCAGAAAAATTGTATAAAATTAGAGATCCTTGGCAACTTAACCACAAAATCATTCCTGTCTCTCGCGATGAGGAAGTGAAGCATCAAACGAGGACCTTATGTTCTGTAATGCCTTGCTATGCTAAGTGTATGAGACCCTTGTTCGACCTCAGCTGGAGTACTGTTCACAGTTCTGGGTGCAACGTTACAGGGAAGTGTGCACACGGTGGAGAAAGTGTGCAGATACGATTTAGAACAAAGGTTCCAGTGAAGAGGAACTTCAGTGATAAGGATGGATGGAAAATGTCGGGAATGCTCTCCTCAGAGGCTGAGAGGAGATCTTATACAGGTTTTCAAAATCATGAGTGGGCTGCACAGAGTTGATAGGGACAAGCTGCTCCCACTCATAAGAAGAACAAGAATGAGAGGGAATTGATTTAAACTGACGTGCAAATAAAGCAAGGATGGTGTGAGAAAAATAAATCTGTCCCCTCAGCGAGTAGTGAGGGTATGAAATGCTCTGCTTGGAAATGAGAAGGAGGCAGGTTCAATTTAGACATTCAACAGGGACATTGGATGGTTATTTGGATAGAAATGGCGTGCAGGGATATGGGGAAAAGGCAATAGATTGGGTCCAGGGCATGGAACGAGTGCAGGCCAGTTAGGCCGAATGGCCCCGTTACATTGTAATAATTTTGTGATGATAATTTGAAGATGCCGGTGTTGGACTAGGGTATACAAAGTTAAGTTGAAACTTTATTGCTGGAACAGCACAGCAGGTCAGGCAGCATCCAGGGAACAGGAGATTCAACGTTTCGGGCACAGGCCCTTCTTCAGGAATGAGCAGAGAGTTGAACACTCTCTGCTCATTCCTGAAGAAGGGCCTGTGCCCGAAACGTCGAATCTCCTGTTCCCTGGATGCTGCCTGACCTGCTGTGCTGTTCCAGCAATAAAGTTTCAACTTTGATCTCCAGCATCTGCAGACCTCACTTTCTATACAAAGTTAAAAATCACACAACACCAGGTTATAGTGCAGCAAAGCGCTAGCTTTCGGTTCCACTACCACCTGATGAAGGAGCAGTGCTCCAAAAGTTAGTGCTTCCAAATAAACCTGTTGGACAATAACCTGGTGTTGTGTGATTTTTAATTCTGTGATGAAATTCAATACCTGTTTATTCAAAACACAGAGAATGATGAAGATGAAGGTGCCCTGGAAACTGTTGACGATGGTGAATAAATAGGCCATCACCAGAGTTCCTTTCCCAAAATGAAACAAGCCAAGGATCCAGGCACATCCCAGGACAAACACCTGTGCAAAGACTTTAAACGTCATTGTCCTATGAGGAAAACAAAAACATGGTGTAACTCTATGGTTAAGGAACAAATTTATTACTGTAGTGCTCAATTTTGTTTATTTGAATAAGACAGTCTGCTAACTGACCTATGCTTAATTAATTAATCCTGGGTTAATTCAGAGCAAAGACACTACTAGAAAGCAACTACAAGCATGAGTGAAGACATTTTGTGATTGCAGAAATCTTAACACACTTGTTAATATACTTGTATTACAGAATACGCAACAATCACCCTTCATTCTTGACTGTCTCAGTCACACTTATAAAATTCTTAAATATCACTACAGAAAGGATATTCATTCTGGCTGAATGTGGGAGAGGAGGGGTATGGCCTCCAACCAAGGGGGACAGTTTCAGAATATGGGACTGAGATAGCAGGTATTTTTGGAATTACAGGCTGGTGAATCTTTTGAATTTCTCCACCAGAAGGCTCAGTCTTGAGTACATTCAAGGCAGGGCTTGATAGATCTTAGAAACAAGAGGCATAAAGAGATATGGGAGAGCCTAGGAAAATTGGCATGGAGCTGGATGATGATTCATGATCTGGAAGGGCAGAGCAGACTCAAGGGGCTGAATGGCCTATTTCTCCTATGATCCTCCTATGACTCACCTGCATCATGTTTTCTACAGAATCTCTGTTCTCCTGGAGCCATCCATCAATTGCTGAGGTCACAGTTCCATGGGAGTCATACTTTCTATTGTAATTTACCCAAGTGACCACACTTTTTACAGGATAGATTGGTTGGCCACTGGACTCAGATTTCACAAGGAAGTGATTTAATGAAAACAACAGAGCTCTTCCTTCTGCTACAGGCCCCACGCTTCCTCTGAACATCTGTGAGCATCTCTTAACATCTGTTGACAGGCTCTGAACATCTGTCTGAAGATTCTGGGTTAAGCATGTGATTTTACCTCAAAGTGATAGCAACATAATTTGAAATTCCCTTTATGTGTTAAAGCAGAAAAAAGAAAATAGAAACACATGACTTGTGGGAGAGGCTATTCCACCCCTGCTGCCCACTATCATTCAGCAAAAACATGGCTGATGTGATTGTGATCTCAAGCCCACTCTCCTGTTTGCTGCTCATAGTTCTGGACTCTCCCATCTATCAACAATCTGCTTAACTGGGAATTGGATAAAATCAATGACTCCTTTCTAAGAAAGATATGTCTGCATTCTACCAACTCAAAAAAAAATCATCCTCACTGCATTAAGTGCTTAAACATCCTCTCAGTATCCACCCCAAATCCCTTATATCTTATTGGATATGTTTCCATAAGATCACCTCTCATTCTTCGAAACTCCAGTGAATATTGGTCAACCACCGCTCATAAGATAAGCATTTAAGCCAAGGGCTGATTGAGCACATATATAAGATCAGCCTAAAAAGGTTGGGAACAATTTGTTGGATAAGATAGCAGCCATGTAAGGATTAACCTATGAACTAAGATGAAGCTCTGATCACTTCAATATATAATGCAACCACGAGATGCAGGATTGGGGAGTTTGAGCAATATAGGCAGATAGGAGTCTCTAGATACATGTAGCTGAAAATGTGTTGCTGGAAAAGCGCAGCAGGTCAGGCAGTATCCAGGGAACAGGAGAATCGACGTTTCGGGCATAAGCCCTTCTTCAGGAATGAGGAAAGTTTGTCCAGCAGGCTAAAATAAAAGGTAGGGAGGAGGGACTTGGGGGAGGGGCGACGGAAATGCGATAGGTGGAAAGAGGTCAAGGTGAGGGTGATAGGTCAGACTGGGGTGGGGGCGGAGAGGTCAGGAAGAAGATTTCAGGTTAGGAAGGCGGTGCTGAGTTCGATGGATTTGACTGAGACAAGGTGGGGGGAGGGGAAATGAGGAAACTGGTGAAATCCGAGTTTATCCCTTGTGGTTGGAGGGTTCCTAGGCGGAAGATGAGGTGCTCTTCCTCCAACCGTCGTGTTGTCGTGGTCTGGCAATGGAGGAGTCCAAAGACCTGCATATCCTTGGTGGAGTGGGAGGGGGAGTTGAAGTGTTGAGCCACGGGGTGGTTGGGTTGGTTGGTCCGGGTGTCCCAGAGATGTTCTCTGAAACACTCCGGAAGTAGGCGGCCTGTCTCCCCAATATAGAGGAGGCCACATCGGCAGCAGAGGATGCAATAGATGATGTGTGTGGAGGTGCAGGTGAATCTGTGGCAGATATGGAATAACTCTGTCTCTGTGGTCACCGCAGCCACTTCCGCCCCCAGTGACGTTACTAACCTACACGACCACAATGCCGCATGTGTCTCCGCCCCCACGCCGATCTCCACGCCTAACTCCGCTGAGTTCCGTCACCATGCCTAACCCTGCCCCCCCGCCGAGTTCCGTCACCACGCCTAACCCCGCCCCCACGACGATCTCCGTCACCACGCCTAACCCCGCCCCTTCGCCGATCTCCGACTGCATGTCTAACCCCGCCCCCACGCCTGTATCCATCACCACGTCTAACCCCGCCCCTTTGCCGATCACCATCATCACGCCCAACCCCGCCCCCACACCGATCTCCGTCCCCGCCCCCAGGCCTAACCCCACCCCCACACCCAGCTCCAGCCCCACACCAGGTCCTAGCTCCCAGCCCTGCCGTGTTTTCACCATCCCTCCAGACCTACCCCTCTCTGAGGATGAAAGATCAGTCCTCAGCAGAGGCCTCACCTTCATTCCCCTACGCTCTCGCATTAATGAGTTCAACACGCGGCGTGACATCGGTCAAATCTTCCGCCGCCTTCGCCTCCGCGCCTACTTCTTCAACCAAGACTCTCGCCCACCCTCTGACGACCCCTTCTCACGCCTCCAACACACCCCATCCACCTGGACACCCTGTGCTGGCCTCCTACCTGCCCTCGACCTCTTCATAGCCAACTGCCGCTGCGATATTAACCGCCACCTGAACTCCCCCACCCCTCCCACCCACTCCAACCTCTCACCCTCGGAACGCGCAGCCCTCCACTCGCTCCGTTGCAACCCCAACCTCACTATCAAACCAGCAGACAAGGGAGGCGTGGTAGTAGTTTGGCGCACCGACCTTTACACCGCTGAGGCCAAACGCCAGCTCGCGGACACCTCCTCCTACTGCCCCCTTGACCATGACCCCAACCCCCACCACCAAACCATCATCTCCCAGACCGTCCATAACCTCATCACCTCGGGGGATCTCCCATCCACCGCCTCCAACCTCATAGTCCCACAACCCCGCACCTCCCGCTTCTACCTCCTGCCCAAAATCCACAAACCTGACTGCCCCGGCCGACCCATTGTCTCCGCCTGCTCCTGCCCCACCGAACTCATCTCCGCATACCTCGACACGGTCCTGTCCCCCTTAGTCCAAGAACTCCCCACCTATGTTCGGGACACCACCCACGCCCTCCACCTCCTCCATGATTTTCGCTTCCCCGGTCCCCAATGCCTTATCTTCACCATGGACATCCAGTCCCTGTACACCTCCATCCCCCATCACGAAGGACTCAAAGCCCTCCGCTTCTTCCTTTCCCGCTGTACCAACCAGTACCCTTCCACTGACACCCTCCTTCGACTGACTGAACTGGTCCTCACCCTGAACAACTTCTCTTTCCAATCCTCCCACTTCCTCCAAACGAAAGGAGTAGCCATGGGCACCCGCATGGGCCCCAGCTATGTCTGCCTCTTTGTAGGATATGTGGAACAGTCCATCTTCCGCAACTACACTGGCCCCAACCCCCACCTTTTCCTCCGCTACATCGATGACTGTATCGGCGCCACCTCGTGCTTCCACGAGGAGGTTGAACAGTTCATCCACTTCACCAACACCTTCCACCCCGACCTCAAATTCACCTGGACAGTCTCAGATTCCTCCCTCCCCTTCCTCGACTTTTCTATTTCTATCTCAGGCCACCGAATCAACACGGACATCTACTATAAACCGACCAACTCCCACAGCTACCTGGACTACACCTCCTCCCACCCTGCCCCCTGTAAAAACGCCATCCCATTCTCCCAATTCCTTCGACTCTGCCGCATCTGCTCCCAGGAGGACCAGTTCCAAAAACGTACAACCCAGATGGCCTCCTTCTTCAAGGACCACAATTTCCCCCCCGACGTGGTCGACGATGCCCTCCACCGCATCTCTTCCACTTCCCGCTCCTCCGTCCTTGAGCCCCGCCCCTCCAACGACCACCAGGACAGAACCCCACTGGTCCTCACCTACCACCCCACCAATCTCCATGTACAGCACATCATCTGCCATCATTTCCGCCACCTCCAAACGGACCCCACCACCAAGGATATATTTCCCTCCCCTCCCCTATCAGCATTCCGTAGAGACCACTCCCTCCGTGACTCCCTCGCCAGATCCACACCCCCCACCAACCCAACCTCCACTCCCGGCACCTTCCCCTGCAACCACAGGATGTGCAAGACTTGCGCCCACACCTCCCCCCTCACCTCCCTCCAAGGCCCCAAAGGAAACTTCCATATCCGCCACAGATTCACCTGCACCTCCACACACATCATCTATTGCATCCTCTGCACCCGATGTGGCCTCCTCTATATTGGGGAGACGGGCCGCCTACTTGTGAAGCGTTTCAGAGAACATCTCTGGGACACCCGGACCAACCAACCCAACCACCCTGTGGCTCAACACTTCAACTCCCCCTCCCACTCCACCAAGGATATGCAGGTCTTTGGACTCCTCCATCGCCAGACCACAACAACACGACGGTTGGAGGAAGAGTGCCTCATCTTCCGCCTAGGAACCCTCCAACCACAAGGGATGAACTCGGATTTCACCAGTTTCCTCATTTCCCTTCCCCCCACCTTGTCTCAGTCAAATCCATCGAACTCAGCACCGCCTTCCTAACCTGCAATCTTCTTCCTGACCTCTCCGCCCCCACCCCAGTCTGACCTATCACCCTCACCTTGACCTCTTTCCACCTATCGCATTTCCATCGCCCCTCCCCCAAGTCCCTCCTCCATACCTTTTATCTTAACCTGCTGGACAAACTTTCCTCATTCCTGAAGAAGGGCTTATGCCCGAAACGTCAATTATCCTGTTCCCTGACCTGCTGCGCTTTTCCAGCAACACATTTTCAGCTCTGATCTCCAGCATCTGAAGACCTCACTTTCTCCTCTAGATACATGTATCTTACTTTCGTCTTGCTAGCTACAGTTAATATAACTAACAACTAATGTAACCTGTATATCTAAGATCAGTGCTGAAAAATGTGTTGCTGGAAAAGTCCAGCAGGTCAGGCAGCATCAAAGGAGCAGGAGAATCGATGTTTCAGGCATAAGCCCTTCTTCAGGAGCTTCGATTCTCCTGCTCGTTTGATGCTGCCTGACCTGCTGTGCTTTTCCAGCAACACATTTTTCAGCTCTGATCTCCAACATCTGCAGTCCTCACTTTCTGCTATGTAAGATCAGTGCCTTTTATTCATGGTTTAACCTTAACTCTTCGGAAGCCTCACATAAGGAGGGGGATTGGTGGTAGCATTGATTCCCAACAATAAGAGTTTGGTACTCAGGCCTTCCCTTTACTGATATAGACCGGTTTCCTTTAGAGAGAGGCTAATACCTAAAAAAACATGGAGTAAAAGCCTTTAATGAGGATTAGAGGGAGATTGGGTGGCACTATTTTCACCCAGAGGGAAGTGGGAGTGTAAAACCCACTGTTGAAAGCGTGGTTAAAAAGTAGAAAGCATCATTGCATTTCAAAGTACTTGGATATGCTCTTAAGTTTCCAAATTTCCGAAGCTAGGGTCCAAAAGTTGCAAAGTGGGATTAGGCTGGTCTACTCTTTTTGGCTGGCACAGGTTAATGGGTCGATTGGTCTTCCTCTGTGCTATAAATATGATATGCATAAGCTAACCACAACTTGGGTTGGCTTATCTGATATTCTGTCCAGTCCCACTCATACCCTGCACAATGAGCATTGGCTCTCACCCAAATCCCTCAACAATAGCTTTTTTTTGTTATGTACGTTCTGTAAACCAGGAGATAATGTATTGTTTGGCATTTATGACTTGAAAGACTTGTAGAAACTATTTGCAGGTCTGGTCTGCTGGACTATCGTGTGACTTGTGACTTTGCTAAGACTTCCATTGCATTTTTCTTGTCTCTTAAAATATTTTTGTCAGATCAGAATCATATAATTCTTAAAATTACACTCTGCTTATCTGCTTTGGCGGTTAGCCATTTACTGTGGCTCTTCATTCTTGCAATATGTGTTTTGTTTTCTGATGGTCACTTATGTTTAATGTTTCCCAGACCTGCCTCTATATTCTCTAGCAGCAATGCCCAATAGGATATGTTACTTTCAAACAAAGTTACTTCCCCTTCAGCTTGAATTCTTGCTTTGTCTGAGTTTTCCCAAGGGAATTTGGCTTGGGCACATATGCAGCTGTCAATGTCCAGTCAGTTCAGACTGAATCAGCTTGGACTCAGGACTGTTTCCATAGCCCGTTGTGTTGCTATGGAGCTATGCCCCTGCCTTGGAGCTGCACGCCTGCTCCTATGGGTCTTCTGAAATGTTTGCTGTATCATTCTCTGAAATATTCTTCAGAGTTGAATGTTTTTACAAAGTTTGTGAAGCAAGCAATTATATATTTATTTTAAAGTTTTTTTTGCGTTACCACCACAGCTTATCTCTTGTTTTTCCTGAAGGCCCTGTTTATCTTAGTTGGCACATTTAAAAACAATGCTGGCCACTACTGTTATTCCCCTATTGTCACCATGTTGTGCATGAGTTCCTTTAAGACTAAAATATGGATTAGGAATTAAAGTTACTGGTCCATCTAGAAGAGTAGAGGTGTCTAAACAAAATGAAGCCTCGTTGTAATACTCTAAGCATTTGCAGATTACGTGAAGCTGAGCTACATTGTTACACAGCCTGTTTGGAGTACATTAACCACAAGTCTGTCTCCCACAAGGTCCATCTTTACTCCGAACAAAATTGCACTGAGTGGCAATTACTGCATGCAATTCTGTAGCAACCCGTTCAGAGCTCTATGCAACAAAGAAGGTATAGAATGCAGTTCGTGGCAGATTGTTTAGAGATAAAGAATTGAGAGTAACTGCCATGTTTGAGATAGGCCATGCACTGGACACTAGGTTCTGATGATCCACCCCGATGGTGAGTTTGTAAGAAGTGGGTTGAGACTATGTGCCCTACGAACTCCATCTAGTGGCCTTCAACTATTGAACCTGCATTCCGGAAACGAAGCAAGGAAGCCAGAGTTTGCTGAACGTAGTGACTGCAGAACATTGAATGGAGGCTAACAGAGGGATGTCGTTCAGTAAAATAGTCCCCAAAGTCTTGGGAATGTTGGAAAAGCATGTCACAGTAAGCGTAAAAATAGTTTGCGTTACAGTGACTTTACAGATTCAGTTTCATAGGCCCAAGTGTGAGTTGTGTTGAATGTTTTGGAGGGTTTTTCACTGTCAGGCCTCATGGGATGCCTTACCATATCTGAGCAAACCCGCCTTATTAGCTACCCACCCCCGTGGCATCGCTCCAGACTACTTGAATTGTGCATCACTCTCTATTGTTCCTCCTTTCCATATTTCATCTCACTGCCAAATTAACTTAGCTCCCACCAACAGCAGAGTAAATCCCCCTACTGGTCCCATTTCAGATCAGGTTTAATCTGTCAGACTGGATTCTTGATGCGGAGAGGAATCAAGGGTTATGGGTAAAACACAAGCAGGTTCAAGTATTCCCAGAAATGAACCCATTGATCAGGAATCTATAAACCTCAATTCTTTGGCCATACATTAGAATTAGAATCCCCTAGCGTGCAGAAACTGGCCCTTCGGCTCAACAATTCCAAATAGAATCCCTCCGAAGAGTAACCCAACCAGACCCATTCCCCTACCATATATTTACTTCTGACTAATGCACCTAACCTACTCATCCCTGCACACTATGGGCAACTTAGCGTGACCAATCCAGCTAACCTGCACATCCTTGGACTGTGGGAGGACACCGGAGCACCCACAGGAAACCCACGCAGACACGGGGATGATGTGCAAACTCCACAACGACAGTTGCCCGAGGCTGGGATCGAACCCAGGTCCCTGATGCTGTGAGGCAGCAGCGCTAACCATTGAGCCATTGTGCTGCCCCTGCTTTATTGATCTGCTTTATCCTGGCACATGGCACTGGGAGAAATCCAGAGATGTCAAACCTTTGGAGTTCCTGCTTTTCAATGTGCTACCTAACTCCCTAATTCTTGTTGCAGGATCTTAGCCCTCTTTCTACCTATGTCACTCATCCCAGTATGAACAACGATCTCTCAGTGCTTCCCTTTCCCCTTCAGATACCATGGTCACTCCGAGACATCCTTGGCCCTGATCCCATCCTGGAGTAACATCTAAGACCAGAAGACCATAAAGAAATAAGGACATGAGGAGGCTATACGGCCCCTTTGAGTCTGCTCCACCATTCACCATGGCTGACCTGACACTCCCAATATACACTTTTCTGTGTTTTCCCTGTAACCCTTGATGCCTCTCCAGATCAAGAATCTGTCTCTGCCTTAAACATACACAAGGACTATGCCCCACGACTCTCTGTCGTAAGAAGTTCCAAAGACTCACAACCCTCTGAGAGAAGAAAACCATCTTTATCTCAGTCCTAAACTGACTGCAGGAACACCTGTCTCCTCTCGCTCCTATTATTAGCTAGCCAATAAGCTTGTCAGCCAATTTGTGCAGGGCATGCTCCCACATGAAGGATGTTATGGAGGTCAGATCATTTGTGATGAGACATCAATGATTGGTACGTCACCAGAAAAGTTCCCCTTGCTCAGCTTTAAAATAGAACTGTGGGATTTTTATATCGATATGAAACGTACCATCCCAAACCAATCCGAAAGTAAAGATAGTAGGTCAGAGTATTATTTAAATGGTGAAAGATTGCAGCATGCTGTTGTGCAGAGGGCCTTAAGAATTCTTGTACGTGAATCGTTAAAAGTTGATTTGCAGGTGCAGGAAGGCAAACGGAATACTGGCTTTCATTGCTAGAAGCATTGAACTTACGAGAAGTGAGGTTCTGCTGCAATTGTACAAGGTATTAGTGAGGTTGCCTCTGGAGTATTGCGCTCAGTTCTGGTCTCCTTACTTGAGGAAGGATATACTGGCTTTGGAAGTGTTACAGAGGAGGTTCACCAGATTGATTCCGGAGATGAGGAGAGGTTGAGACACCTGGGACTGTGCTCGCTAGAATTTAGAAGAATGAGAGGGGATCTTATAGAAACATATAAAATTATGGAAGGGATAGATAAGATAGAGGCAGACAAGTCGTTTCTGCTGGTGAGTGAGACGAGGATGAGGGGATATGGCCTCAGGATTGGGGGAGTAGATTTAGGACAGAGATGAGGAGGAACTGCTGTTTCACAGAGAGTATTTATGGAATTCTCTGCCCAAGGAAGCAGTAGAAGCAGCTTCATTAAATAAAATTCAAGACACAGTTGGATAGGTTTTTGCATGGTAGGGGAATTAAGGGTTATAGGGATAATGCAGGTAGGAGGAGCTGAGAAGATGGATAGACCAGCCATGACCTTAATAAATGGTGGAGCAGGCTCGACGGGCCAAATGGCCTACTCCTGCTTCTATTCTATTACTATATCTCATGCTGGTGGAGCTTAAATTCAATTTATAAAATTTGGAACTGAGAGCTAGTCTCATAAAAGGAGCTATTTTTAAAAAATCAATCGATTCAGAGATGTTATTACACAACTCTGGAGTAGGTAGGACCTGAACCCAGGCCATCTGGGTCAGAAGCAGCGACACTACCACTGCACCACAAGGTGCCCAAGTCTCATAAAACGACCATTGATTGTTGTAAATAAACTCATCTGGTACACTAACATGAAGGCCATCATTTGTTACTCATCCCTAATTGAAGTGAGTGGCTTCCAAGCCATTTCCGAAATCAGTCAAAGAGTCAATCACATGGATTCTGGAGTCACATGTAGGCCAGACTGGGTAAGGATGGCAGAATTCCTTCCCTACAGGCACATTAGTGAACCAGATCAGTTATTGCAACTGATAATCGTTATCATTGTATCAACTGCTGCAATGAGATTTCACTTCCAGATTTTATGAATTGAATTAAATTGGAATTAAAACTCACCTCCTTCTGCTGGACTCATGACCCACAGAAATACAGTCATACAGACATAGAGATGTACAGCAAGGAGACAGACCTTTCTGTCCAACTTGTCCATACCAAACAGATAGCTTAAATTAATCTAGTCCCATTTGCCAGCATTTGGCCCATATCCCTCCAAGCTATTCCTATTCATACACCCATCCAGATGCCTTTTAAATGTTGAAATCGTATCAGCCTCCACCTCTGGCAGCTCATTCCATACACATACCACCCTCTGTGTGAAACATTTGCCCATCAGGTCCCTTTTAGTTCTTTCCCTTGTCACCTTAAACCTTAGGGTAACATGGTGGCCAAGTGGTTAGCACTGCTACCTCACAGTGCTAGGAACCCTGGCTCGATTCCACCCTCAGGTGACTGTCTGCGTGGACTCTACATGTTCTCCCTCTTTCTGCATGGATTTCCTCCCACAATCCAAAAATGTACAAGTTAGGTGGATTGGCAATGGGGAATATAGGATTATTGGGTGGGATTTCGTTTTGGAGGGTTGATGTGAACTTGGTGGGCTGAATGGCCTGCTTTCACATTGTAGGGATTCTATGCCCTCTGGATACCAGAATTCAATGCAGTATTCCAAAAGTGGCCTTACTAATGCCCTGGGTCTCTGCATTACTGATCTTGATACCACAACATCACCATCTCCTCCATCGACACAACATGAGAAGCAGAAATCAATTTACTGAACTCACCGTTTGTTTTTAATCTTCGACACTTCAGTGTTAAGACCAGAGAGTTGTTTCTGCAGTATCAGCAGTATAGAAATGAGAAGGATGGTATTAACCTGTTAATTCGGATAGAACAATTTTAGAAATTTGTATTAAAGTAAGGACTGCATTTCGCGGAAGGACCAAGCTGTGCATTGCTTTAGGATCTGGAATTAGCAAGGAGTGAGATCTGGGAATTTAAGTAGATACAGAATTCACATCAGGCATGTGGTTAAACACCTCAGGGTCCTCAGCTTTTACTTTCCATGATCAGATTTTATGCAAGGTGTGAGTTCCATATTAGACAAATACTAACTATTTCCAAGTAGAGTTCAGAGAATCATAAAATCCCTAGTGTAGAAACAGGCCATTTGGCCCAACAAGTCACAATGACCTCTGAAAGAATAACCCATCCAGACTCATTCCCCTACTATTCTACATTTACCCCGGAGCAATGCACTTAATGTACACATCCCTGGATGCTATGGGCAATTTAGTATGGCTAATCCACCTAACCTGCACATCTTTGAATCGTGGGAGGAAACTGGAGCACCCAGAGAAAACTCATGCAGACACAGGGAAAGTGTGAAAATTCCACACAGACAGTTGCCTGAGGCTAGAATCGAACCTGGGTCCCTGGCGCTATGAGGTAGCAGTGCTAATGACTGAGCCACCGTGCCACCCTAAAGATGCGATCTCAAACCAATCGGTGAAACATGAAATTAGACGCTTTACAGTTGTGTTACCATTACAGAGGGAGAGAGAGAGAGAGAGAGGCTGGTGGTGATTTAACCTGAGGGCCACCATACCTCAGGCAAGGGGAGAGGTTGAGAAGGAAAGTCCTTCTTAGTAACCTCAGCCGGCTGATGGGAATTGAATCCACACTGTTAGCATCACACTGCTTCCTAAACCAACCATGACATGGTGGCTCTGCTGCTTCATAGTGCCAGGAATCTGGGTTTGATTCCAGCCTTAGGTACTGTCTGTGTGGAGTTTGCACATTCTCCCTGCGTCTATGTGGGCTTCTTCCCATAATCCAGAGATGTGCAGGTTAGGTGAATTGGCCATGCTAAATTGCCCATAGGGTTCAGAGATGTGTAGGTGATGTGCATTTGTCAGGGTCAATGTAGAGTAATAAGGTATGTGGAAATGGGTTTGGGTGGGATACTCATCAGTGTGAACTTGTTGGGCTGAAGGACCTATTTCCACATTGTAGAGACTCTATCTATGTAACCATTCTATTACAATTTTTGGTCAAGGGGTTATTCATAGAATGCAGCATTATGTATATCTGCCTCCTACATACCAATCTTGTGTCCCAGCAGTCTCTCTTTCTATGTGTTCCAAGTACTTAATCAATTCATGTGTGCATCTTAACAATACATTAACATTAATGGTGTGAATGAAAATGAAATACCTACTATAATGATGAAACAAACAGGTCCCAGGAAACTCCAGATAAATCCCTTCTCTAACTGTAGCCAACAGCTGTAAATGAAAGAAAGGTTACACTCAGAAAGTGGGCCACACATCTATCCATTAACTCACCTGCTACTCTCTTGATTCATTGATAAAATATTGACCCACAAATGAAGGGTGGTAATGTTTGGAACTCTCTTCAGTCAAAGGCAGTTGATGCCAGATCAGTTGTTAAATTTGAATATGAAACTTGAAAGCTTGTTGCTTGCCAAGGATGTTAAGAGATTTGAATAGTTAGGTCACAGATCATGGAACAGGCTTAATGTAGAAACATATAAGTTAGGAACAGGGGTAGGCCATTCTGCTCCTTGTGTTTGATCCACCATCCTGTATGATCATGACTGATCATCAAGCTCAATGCCCTAATCCTGTCCTCCCCTCTATTTCCCGTCATACCTTTAGCCATAAGACCTCCTTCTTGAAAACACATCATCTTGTATCCTCAATCACTTTCTGTCGCAGTGAATTCGACAGGCTCCCCACTCTCTGGGTGAAGAAATTTCTCTTCATCTCAGTCCTAAAAGGTTTACCCCGTATCCTTAAACTATGACCCCTGGTTCTGGACTCCCCCACCATCAGGAACATCCTGCATCTCACCTAGCCAGTCCTGTTAGAATTTTAGAGGTTTCTATGAGATGCCCTCCAACTCATTCTTCTAAAATTCAGTGAATTACAATCCGAACTGACTCAATCTCCATTCATACTTTGGTCCTGCCATCCCAGGATTCAATTTGGTAAATCTCAAGTAGACACTGTTTAAGATCACGAGATGTGCAAATGATAATGTCACAGATGATGTGACTACGGTTTGGAATAGATGGGCCAAAGGCTGTTTCTGTACTGCATGAGTCTTTTCAATCTGAATTCAGTAGCAGAGACTGAGAGAAACCATCAGGATAGACAAAGTATAGAGTGAGATCTTAGACTCTACACTGGAGAGTTGTATTGGTAACCTGTGATGTTACAGCACATTAGATGGGGAACAATTTTACTTAGAGATAAGAAACCAAGAGGTTAAGGGAGAATGTCGCATCGACACCCATTGAGCAGAGAAACAAGGATTGGTATCTCAAATGTGCAGGTAGCAATGTTCGACTGAATCAGCACTATGTCCCTGTACTCTTTCTTTAAATTATTTGTTTGATTTTGGCATCACTAGCTGGCCAGCATTTATTGCCCACCCCTTTTTGCCCCTTAAGAAAGTGGGAGTGAGCTGCCTTCTTGAACCGTTACAGTCCATTTGCTCCAGGTTGACCCATAATGCTGTTAGAGAGGGAATTCCAGGATTTTAACCCAGCGACATTGAAGGAACAGCAATATATTTCCAAGCAGGGATGGTGAGTGGCTTGGAGGATAACTTGCAGTGGTTGGTACTCCCATGTATCTATTGCCCTTGTCCTTCTAGATGGAAGCAATCATAGATTTGGAAGGTGTCAAGTTTGATGAATTACTGCAGTCCACCTTGTACAGAGTACACACTGGTGATACTGAGTGTCAGTTGTGGAGAGAGTGTGTGTTTGTGGATGTGGTGCCAATAAGTGAGCTGCTTTGTTCTGAATGATGTCAAACTCCTCAAAATGTTGTTGGAGTTGCACCTATCCTGGCAAGTGGGGTATATTCCATTACATCTCATCACATAGAATTGTGTCTGGTAGATGATGGACAATATTTGGGGCGCCAGGAGGTGAGTTACTCTTTAAGCATTCCTAACCTCTGGCCTGCTCTTGTAGCCACTGTGTTTATGTGACAAGTCCAGCTGAGTTCCTAGTCAATGATATTTCACAGGATGTTGATAATGGGTGACACCATTGAATGTCAAGGGATGGTGGTTAGATTGTCTTACTGGAGATGGTCATTTCTTGGCATTTATGTAACTCCAATATTACTTGCCACTTGTCAGCCCAGGTCTCGATATTGTCCAGACCTTGTTGCAATTGAACACGGTCTGCTTCAGTATCTGAGGAGTCATGCATAGTGCTGAACATTGCACAATCATCAGCTAACAACTACACTTCTGACTTTATAATGGAGGGAGGGTCATTGATGAAGCAGCTGAATGTGGTTGGGTCTCGGACACAAACCTGACGAACACCTGCAGAGAGGTCCTGGAGCAGAGATGACTGATCTCCAACAACCACGACCATCTTCCTTTGTGCCAGGTATGACTACAACCACTGGAGAGTTTGTCCCCGATACCCATTGATTCCAGTTTTGCTAGGGCTCCTTGATGCCCCACTCCATTGATTGCAGCCTTGATGTCAAGGGCTGTCACTCTCACCTCACCTCTGGAATTCAGCTCTCTTGTACATGTTTGAACCAAGGCTGTAATGAGGTCAGGAGCTGAGTGGTCTTACCGGAACCCAAACAGGGCATCACTGAGCAGGTTAGTGCTGAGCAGGTGCTGCTTGATAGCGCTGTTGATGACATCTTCCATCACCTCACTGATGATCGAGAACAGACTGATAGATGACAATTGGCCGGGTTGGATTAGTCCTGCTTTTTATGTACAGGACATACCTGATCAATTTTTCTCATTGTCGGGTAGATCCCAGTGTTGTAACTGTGCTGCAACAGTTTGGCTAGGGGAGTGGCAAGTTCTGGAGCACAAGTCGTCAACACTATTGCCAGAATGCTGTCAGGGCCCGTAGCCTTTGCAGTATCCAGTGTCTCCAACCATTTCTTGATATGACATGCAGTGAATCAAACTGACTGAAGACTGATATTTGTGATGCTGGGTACCACTGGAGGAGGCCGAGATAGATCATTCACTCAGCACGTCTGGCTGAAAATTGCTGCGGTTGAGGTTGGGGATATTTGTGGAGCCTCCTTGACCATTGAGTTGTTTAATTGTCACCACCATTCATGACTAGATGTGGCAGGACTGTGGAGCTTAGATCTGATTCGTTGGTTGTGGGATCACTTAGCTCTGTATATCACTTGCTGCTTATGATGTTTGGCATGCAAGTAGTCCTGTTCGGTAGCTTCACCAGGTTATAGAATCATAGAGGTGCACAGCATGGAAACAGAGCCTTTGGTCCAACTCGTCCATACTGACCAGATATCCCAACCCAATCTAGTGTCCCACCTGCCAGCATCCGGACCATATCCCTCCAAACCCTTCCTATTCACATACCCATCCAGATGCCTTTTAAACGTTGCATACGTACTACCATCCACCACTTCCTCTGGCAGCTCAGTTCACACACGTACCACCCCCTGCATGAAAAAGTTGCCGCATAGCTCTCTTTTATGTCTTTCCCCTGTCACCCTAAACCTGTGTCCTCTAGTTCTGGACTCCCCGAAAAGACTTTGCCTATTTATCCTATCCATGCCCCTCATAATTTTGTAAACCTCTATAAGGTCACCCCTCAGCCTCTGATGCTCCAGGTAAAATAGCCCCAACCTCTCCCTATAGCTCAAATCCTCCAACCCTGACAACATCCTTGTAAATCTTTTCTGAACCCTTTCAAGTTTCACAACAGCTTTCCGATAGGGAGACCAGAATTGCATGCAATATTCCAAAAGTGACCTAACCATCGTCCTTTACAGCTGCAACATGACTTCCCAATTCCTGTACTCAACACTCAGACCAATAAAGGAAAGCATACGAAATGCCTTCTTTACTACGCTATCTACCTGCGACTCTACTTTCAAGGAGCTATGAACCTGCACTCCAAGGTCTCTTTGTTCAGCAACACTCCTTAGGACCTTACCATTAAGTGTGTAAGTCCTGCTAAGATTTGGGTTTCCCAAAATGCAGCACCTCGCATTTATCTAAATTAAACTCCATCTGTTACTCGTTAGTCCACTGGCCCATCTGATCAGGATCAATCTGAGGTAACCTTCTTCGCTGTCCACTACACCTCCAATTTTGCTGCAAACTTACTAACTATTCCTCTTATGCTCACATCCAAAACGCTTATATAAATGACGAAAAGTAGTGGACCTAACGCCGATCCTTGTGGCACTCCACTGGTAACAGGTTCCAGTCTGAAAAACAACCCTCCACCACCACCCTGCCTTCTACCTTTGACACCTCATCTTCAGTTATGCTTGGTGCTGCTCATGCACTCTCCATTATGCCAGGGTTGACCCTCTGGCTTGCTGGTAATGGTTGAGTGGGGGATATGCTGGTCCATGAGGTTACATCTTGTGCTGGGTACAATTCTGCTGCTGTGTTCGGCCCACAGCACTTCATGGATGCCCATGAGTTTCTAGATCTATTTGTAGCCTGACCCATTAGTAAGGTGATAGTGCCACACAACATAATGGGGACATTTTCACTGCGAAGATGAGACTTTGTCTCCACAAGGACTGTCCAGTGATCAGTGTCATGGACAGATGTATCTGCAACTGGCAGATTGGTCAGGATGAAATCAGGTATGTCCTTCTCTCTTGTTGATTCCCTCACCACCTGCTGTAGACCCAATCTAGCAGCTATATCCTTTAGTACCCCACCAGCTGGATCAGTAATACTGCTGCGGAAGCACTCTTGGTGGTGGACATTGAAACTGCCCACCCAGAGTACATTTTGTGCCCATTCTATTCTCAGTTCGACATGGAGATGTATTGATTCATCAGCTGCAGGAGGACGGTATGTGGTAATAAACAGGAGATTTCCTTTCCCATGTTTATCCTGAAACCATGACACTTCATGGGGTTTGGAGTCAATGTTGATGATTCCAGGGCAAGTCCCTCTCCATTGTATCCCACTGTGCCAACATCCCTGCTGGGTATGTGCTGCCGGTGAGACAGGACATATCTAGGGATGGCGATGACAGTGTCTGAGACGTTATCTGTAAAGTATAATTCCATGAGTATGACTGTCAGGCTGGTGCTTGACTATGCTGTGAGATAGCTCTCCCAATCTTGGCACTAGTCCGCAGATATTAGTGAGGAGGACTCTGCAGATCGACAGGGCTATTCCTGCCGTTGTCTCTTCTGGTGCCTAGGTTGATGTCAGATGATCCGTCTGGTTTCATTTCTTTGAGACTTTGTAGCGATTGGTACAGCTGAATGGCTTTCTGGCTATTTCAGAGGGCAACTGAGAATCAAACCACACTGCTGTATGTCTGGAGTTACATGTAGGCCAGACCAGGTAAGGACGGCCGATTTCCTTCCCTAAAGGACATTAGTGAACTCGATGGGTTTTCTCTTGACAATCGACTCATGGTCATCATTATGTTCTTAGTGCCAGATTTTTTAAAAATTGAATTCAAATCCCACCACCTGCTGTGGAGAGATCTGAACCCAGTTTCCCAGAACATTCGCTGAGTTTCTGGATTAATAACCCATTCTCATCAAATGCCAAGATTTTTCGTCAAATGCCAACCTTAGATGGTGCTCCAGCAGCTAGTGTCTTCCTTCATGAGCCACCAGTATCCACTCCTATTAACATATGATGCCTATGTTGTCTGAGGGGTTTGCCTGAGTTTGATAACATTGGGTGTTTATATCCGAGCTGGTATTGGTAAGGGATGGCTGGTGCAGCCTGTGTATGTTCTCCCTCAAACACATCTGGAGGACAATGACAGGAAGAGAGGTTATAACGGTTTCCTAATCAGCGTGTGATTTACAGAAGCTATCGTGGGGTGCTTTTAGAGTGAGAAAACAAATCAGATGTTTGTCAACCTGCAGCCCTCAGATGTCTCTCTGTTTCAGGGGCCCCTCCCTCCAAGCTTGTGAGCGCTTCTTCTGCACAGTGTGCGGAAGATCAGAGGCAAGTCTCTGCTCCTTTCAGATCTCCCCCCGAGGAATGAGATTGCCATTTGACCCACTGTGCCAGTGTTGCCTCATTGAAAAGGCTCTTGCCCCATGTACCTTCCCTGCGACCCTGCAATTCTTTTGCCCATTTCAAATATTTATTCAATCCCTTTTCGAAAGTTAGAATCAGCTTTGCTTCCAACACCTTCCAGGCAGTGGATTTCTGATCACAATAGCTCACTTCTGATTGATTTTCTTTGTATATTGTTTCCGGTTCATCTTCCATTCACCTTCAATCTATGTCTTCGGCCACTAGAAATTGCTTCACCCTATTTCAAGGTTTACAGTGTGTAAAAAGATCCTTCGGCCCATCATGATGCTCTAACAAAGCCCTTCAGGATCATATCCCCGCAACCTCCTCTGCTGTCAGGAGAATAACCTCAGTTTCACTCCACATAATCAACATGAAGGCAGATGAGAAAGAAAAGGGTTTTCAACACAATGTCAGCAGTGAAAGCATATAGCCCATGTTAAAAGATCTGTGTAAGAGTAATTTATGCTTCACACAATCCTTTTTAGGCCAGCTGACCCCCTCAGGCCTCTTAAACCTTTCAATTTATACTCTTGCTCATGCATTCCTAACTCCAATGCCTTGTCGTAGCTCCACATCTCGTCATAAATTATTAGACAGTAAGACAGTAAGATCTAGGAACAAAATTCAGCCATTAGGCCCATCAAGTCTGCTCTGCCATTTCATGTGTTTCTCACCCACGTTCTCCTGCCTTCTTCCAATACCCTTGGTCCCCTTACTAATCACGAACCTATCTCTGTCTTAAAGACACTCAAAGCTCTAATTATTTCCCATCATCTGTAGTCCTTCAGGAAAAAGATTAAACTTCACCTGATAAATTACTTCTTGATTTCAAGATAACTTCTATGGAAACGTAGTAAACAGGAGCAGCTTTACCAATTAGTTTGTAGAGCTTGCTCCGTTATTCTGTGTAATCATGGCTGATCCTCTATCGCAATGCCATACTCCTGGTCTTTCCTCGTATATCTTGATGCCTCTAGTGTCTAGAAATCTATTTCCTTCTTTAAAATATTCAGTGATTTTGCCTGCAGCACCTCCTGTGATACAGAACACTCCCAGCTTGTGCCTTGTAGATGGTGGACAGGCTTTGGGGAACCAGGAAGTGAATTACTTGTTGCAGGCATACACTCTAACATGTGATGAGTTCAGTTTAGTTTCTGGTTAATGGTAACCCCAAAGATACTGATAGTGGGGAATTAGCGATGGTAATGCCTTTGAATGTTAGGGGGTGGTGGTTAGGTTGTCTCTTATTGGAGATGCTCATTGCCTGGCATGAATATTACTTGCTACTAGTCAATCTAAGCCTGGATATTGTCCAGATCTTGTTACATTTGAACATGGAATGCTTTAGTGCCTAAGGAGTCACAAATGGTGTTGAACATTGTGTAATCATTGGCAAATGTCACCACTTCTGACCTGATGATGGAATTTACTGCACATCTCAGTCCTAACTGTGTCCTTAGATTGTGACTCCCTATCCTACATCCTTTCCTGCCAGGGGATACATCATCCCCGCCAATC
Source organism: Chiloscyllium plagiosum (assembly GCF_037043375.1). Lineage (NCBI taxonomy): Eukaryota > Metazoa > Chordata > Chondrichthyes > Orectolobiformes > Hemiscylliidae > Chiloscyllium > Chiloscyllium plagiosum. The sequence goes on from NW_028270183.1 coordinate 18,362,853, forward strand.
ACCTTGTTCTTGATGTCCCTATTCGAGAAAATCATTTTCCTACTTCATTGTAAGATTCCTTGCATTATTCGAAATACCTGAGTTAGCCCACTCCTTGAGATTAAGGGCAACACACTTTTTTGACTTTTTGATTTCTTTCAGGAATTTGTGTACCTGGACTTTATATTACAGCATTAACGTTTAACTTAATTTCCTCAAATAGAGTCGTAGAGTCATACAGCACGGAAACAGACCAGTTCATGCTGAACATAATCCCAAACTAATCTAGTCCCACCTGCCTGCTCCTGGCAATATAGCCCTCCAAACAGTTTGAATTCATGTCCTTGTTCAAATGTTCTAAACATTCTAAATGTACCTGCACCCATGACTTCCTCTAGAAATTCATTTCACACACAAATTATTGTCTATGTAAAAAGTTGCCCCTTTGTGCGTTTTAACCTTTCCTTTCACTTTATAAATGTGCCCCCTAGTCTTGAAACTCCTATCTCGGGAAAAGACACCTCCCATTCACCTTATCTACGCCCCTCGTGGCTTCATAAACCTCTACAAGATCATCCCTCAACCTCCTAGGCTCATTAAATACTTTTATTTTCATTAGAATAAAATGAACTGGTATGCATGATCATACCTTGACATGATATGTCAACTAGCCACGGAGAAGTTAGTTGAGTTTTCTATTTTCTCTTCCATGTCAATGCTTCGAGGATGAAGTGACCCAGCCCTTATTCTTCTGGTTATGAACATTAGTGGGAGTTCTAAGGTGTTTTATTAAATGGCATTGATTAAGAGAGGAGGACCCACAGACAGTCACCAGAACTGACAAGAGGGAGGGAGGGAGGATGTGGACACTAGATATAACGATGCAAAGAAAAGAGGAAAAAAGACTAAGATGACATCAGAGGGAAGAGATTGATTGATTGTTGAGCAGTTACCATTAGTGACTGTGTTTCAACTTTAGTAAATCATTGTGAAGATTTCTCCTCAGCTCAGTCCTCAGGCAGTCTGGTTTTGAATTGTGACCCCAGTTCTAGACTTATCTCCGTGTCTATCCCTTCAAGTAATTTGAGAGTTGAAATGAGTTGACCTCTTACTCTTTGAAGCTGGAGAGAAAACAGGCTGGTCCAGACACGATGGGCTGAATGGCATCTTTCTGCACCATTAGAATTCTGTAATCTGATGACATAGCAGTGGGTAGCTCTGCCGAGATCTACTCTAGTTCCAACCTCCTAGCAGTCTCAAACACATGATCTATCATAGTATACCCTCTCGCTACATTTCCTGTTTGCAGAGACAGGAGAGCTATTACAGGAAATACATTCTCAGAGAGCTCTGTGTTTTGCCTCATACATAAGACCTGGCAGGATAGGCACTGAGAAACTGGAGAATCGAGAATACAGAGAGGGCATAGTCTCAGAATGGACAGCGTGATCATTTAGGACTGAGATCAGGAGGCTTTCTTGCCTCAGAATGCTGTGAATCCATGGACAAAGAATCCCTACAATGTGGAAGCTGGCCATTCAGCCCATCGAGTCCACTGACCTTGGAAGAGCATCCTACCCATACCCCTCCCTGTTCACCATAACCCTGTATTACCTATGGCTAACTTGCATATCCATGGACACCATGGGCAACCGAGCATGGCCAGTTCACCTAACCTGCACATCTTTGGACTGTGGAGGGAAAACAGTACAGCTGGAGGAAACCCATGCAGATGGGAGTTGAACGTGCAAACTCCACATAGACAGTCACCCAAGGTCTGGAATTGAAACCGGGTCCCTGGTACTGGGAAGCAGCAGTGCTAACCTCTGAGCCACCAGGTTATGGGTGTTGCATCATTGAATGGATAAAAGATTGGAAAAGACTGGTCTTTTTTTTCTCAGAGAATCAGTGGATATGCAGAGTGGAAAAAGGGGAGTTAAGGTCAGTGATTAAACTGAGTTGAGAAGAAGGTTCGATGGACTGGATGGATCCCTGCTGTTCCTATTTCTTATCACCTTGTATCTCCAATTTCTATCACTGGCTCTAAACCCTTCCGCGCCTCTCTCCTCCTATCAAATGCTCCTTAAGACTTAGGCCTACACATAAGCCTTTGGAGATCAGTGCTCGCCTTCACCCCTGGCTCAGTCGTTGTTTGACTACGGTCCTAATGAAATGCCTCATGAAGTTGTACAATGTTAAAAGGTGCTATATAAACAGAAATTGTTGTTGCCAGCGTGGCTAAAAACAGATCCAATTCCACATAAAATTGATGAAGATGTCAAGAGACCCAGGTTTTGTTTTTTTCTCATAATTCAGTTAAAGGAAAAGGTAGCAGTGGATGGAGTTCATGTCTGGAGAACCTAAGGGCCTTGGTTGCATCATCGAAGGCCTTGATGTGTCCAGAGGTAGCTAACTACAGACCGCTAGGCAGCAAAAGAATGGGTCAGCCCATAACTAAAACCCAGAATGGAACACCAAACAACCTAAACAAGAACTATATGCCTCTCACTACAAGCTGTGGTTTGGCCGTGTGAAAACCACAGTCCAAGCTGTATACAAACTACCCTGAAATTAACGGCATGAATTAGCTAAAAATGTTGTGTAGATGAAGCCCGTTACCTTTTGAGGGGGAGTTTGTATTGCGACTGGAGTAAACATGCATCTATTGTCAGGTTTTGTAGCTCCCCTGCCAGATCTCTGTCTTGACGGAGGCATGTGTCATTGAAAGCTGGCCATGTTCAGTTGAGAAGTCTGATCTTTCTTGTCCATCTTGCTCAGAGATGTCTTGGAATAGAATCCCTCCAGCATGGAAGCTGGCCATTTGGTCAATCAAGTCAAGACTGACCCTCTGAAGAGTGTCCCATCCTGACCCACCTGCCTCCCTATTACCCAGCATTCCCCATGGTAAAAACAATGACTGCAGATGCTGGAAACCAGATTCTGGATTAGTGGTGCTGGAAGAGCACAGCAGTTCAGGCAGCATCCAAGGAGCAGCGAAATCGACGTTTCGGGCAAAAGCCCTTCATCAGGAATAAAGGCCTGATTATTCCTGATGAAGGGCTTTTGCCTGAAACGTTGATTTCACTGCTCCTTGGATGCTGCCTGAACTGCTGTGCTCTTCCAGCACCACTAATCCAGAACCTGCATTCCCCATGGCAATCCACCTAACCTGCACATTTTTGGACTGTGGCAGGGAACCGGAGCACCCGGAGGAAATCCACCCAGACACTGGGAGAATGTGCAAACTCCACACCAACAGTTGCCTGAGGCTGGAGTTGAACTTGGGCCAGCAGCACTGTGAGGCAGCAGTGCTAACCAGTGAGCCACAGTGATCGTGTTGGAGATGTGAGGAGTACAAGTCAGGCTGTTTCACCGATACTGTAGAAATGCTTCTGACAGAAATTCATGGCCCGAAAAGTCAGGCAGATTCTTCCAACCTCAGTAGTGGTGAAATAGAAGGCGCTGAAAATGTGTTGCTGGAAAAGCACAGCAGGTCAGGCAGCATCCAAGGAGCAGGAGAATCGACATTTTGGGCATGAGCCCTTCTTCAGGATTCCTGAAGAAGGGCTCATGCCCGAAACGTCGATTCTCCTGGTCCTTGGATGCTGCCTGACCTGCTGCGCTTTTCCAACAACACATTTTCAGCTCTGATCTCCAGCATCTGCAGTCCTCACTTTCTCCTGAAATAGAAGGCGATCAGGAATTGTGTACTCTATCTCCTCCACCTACAACCCTCAGTCAGGCTGAACCTCTGGGCAGCAAGATCCAGACTCAAAATTCTCACCCTGCCTTCAACTGGGTCACATATGTGGGTAATTGAGGAGGGGACTAGAACTCCACTGTGATTAGGCCACCCCACCTCGCCAAGTGACCAAATTCCAGAGGATGGCCTGCCCCATTCCTTGGAATTTGTTGTTTGGTAAAAGATCTAGTGGATTTCCTCAGAACTTGCAGCAAGGATCTCTCCTTGATTCTTCAACCAGTACATTGCCAAGAGAAGATTCTGATTTTTAACCCTATTATCTCTCCAAGACAGGCAACTAGGAGGCCACCACACACAAAGTCAGCAATGGGAGGACCAGATTCAGGGTCAGGACCTGTAATAAGGCCCCAAAGCCTTGTGGCAGAACCGTGAATGGTAATTTTTTTAAAAATTCATTCACAGGATGAGGGTGTCACTGTCTAGGCCAGCATTTATTGCCCATCCCTAATTGCTCAGAGCGCAGTTAAGAGTCAACCATATTGCTGTTGGTCTGGAGTCACATGTAGGCCAGAACGGGAAAGGACATTATTGTACCAGATGGGGTCTTTCCCCTGACAATGGATTCATGGTCACTTAGACTCTTAATTCCAGATTTTTTTTAAATTCAAATTCCATTATCTACTGTTGGATTCGAACCCAAGTGCCCAGAACATTACCTGGGGCCTCTGCATTAACAGTCCGGCAATAATATGAGCAGGCCATTGCCTCTCCATAATGACTGTTGTTATTTGTTAATTGAATTTGCATTCTTCAGTTACCACAATGTGATTCATGTCAAGGAGATGAAAGATTATCAGGGATGTAGAGTTGAGGCTAAAATGGTAGTGAGCTTCTTGAGTGTTGTTGGAGCTGCTCTTATCCAGACAAGTGGGGAGTAGCTCAACACACTCCTGACTTGTGCCTTGTAGATCGTGGATGAGCATCAAGGAGTGTGGAAGTGAGTTACTCACTGCAGAGTTCCTACCCTCTGACCTCCTCTTGACAAAGGCTAGCCCTTCTACATAGGCTTCAGTTTGCAATGAAAAAGGCTGATGCTACACATGATACTATTGTTAATTGGATCCAGTGTAGGACCTGAAGCTGTATTCCTGTATTACTCACTATTGTGACGTTCCAAAACCGTTGCGATTGATGGCTACAGAAATCCCAAGAACAACAGCAGGTAGCACGTAACCGATCGTGTACAGATGTAGACTCCTGATAACTGTTTTTCGAGAGACTTTCACCTTCCGCAGATCTCTCATCATGAGAATAAGGTGCAGTCCTTCCAAAAACATCCAGGCAAATGCCGCCAGGAAGAGGTAATGCAAGCTCCCTGCTATTATAGCGCACAGCATCTGAAAAAAGGAAGATGATTCCAAGAGTCAATTGATTCTTGTTCATAGGATCCCTACAATGTGCAAATCCACACCAATCCTCCAAAGAACACCCTACCCTGTTCCTGTAACGCTGCATTTCCCATGGCCAATCCACCTGACCTGCACATCTCTGGACTGTGAGAGGAAACCCACGCAGACAGAGGGAGAACATGCAAACTCCACACAGACAGTCACTCAAGGGTGGAATTGAACCTGGGCTCTGCTACTGTGAGGTAGCAGTTCTAACCACTGAGCCACTGTGCTAGTTTCCTTGAATAATTCCATCTTTCTCATGTCTAAGTGATTGATAACAGCTGAGAAAGGACTGTAGACTTACTGATGATAATTTTAACTGTAGGCAAAGGTATACGAGTTGACATTGGAGCTGATGGCTTTGATCCATCAGGACAGGGTATGCAACAGTCCGGGTATATCTTCCTTAGTTCTGATATCTCAGTGTTGCCCCATTGTGCTGTGCAGCCAGTCATGTGTGTCACTGTTGAAATCGCGGATGTACAGAACCCAATTTGTACACAGCAAGCTCCGAAACAGTGATAAGCTACATGACCAGAGAGCTGGCTCTTGGTAATCTTGACAGAGATAAATATTAGCTGGGAGACCCCCACTCTCCTGGTTTTATTTGCATTGGGACCAATTAGGTGTCCAGCAGGCAAGGGGAAATGGAGCCATATGTAAGTGCCTCATTGGAATAACAACCCCTCTGATCACGGAGTCACCAAATTGTCACAGCACAGAAGGAGGCTATTCGGCCCCTCGTGCCTGCACCGACTCTCCATGCTCAGCAATTTACTCAGGGCCATTCTCTCGACCATCTCCCTGTAACCCTGCACACTGTTCCTTTCCATACCATGGCCTAATTCACCACTCCCACTCAGCCTGCCCCCACCATGCTGGCTGGCAGTGCGCTGGGTAGTCACCATGTGGGGAAGCTTCCACATGTCATTTTGCCTCCTTTACCAATTACTGTCAATCTGAAAAAGTCATTAACACACGGACACAGTTCTGAGACCCTTACATTTCCCTTGAAAATAAGAAAAAGGTGTCGGTCCGAGATGCAATGCGACTAGTCAAACTACTTGACGTTAAGCAAACACAATTTATTTAAAGACTATTGTTAAAAAACAACCAAAGAAGGAGGAATTTAGAATAACTAAACAGCGTATTAGATACTGAACATTATAGAGCAGTATAAGCCCTTCGGCCCTCGATGTTGTGCTAACCTGTGAAACAAATCTGAAGGCCATCTCATCTACACTATTCCGTTGTGATCCATATGTTTATCTAATGACCATTTAAATGACATTAAAGTTGGCGAGTTTATACTGTTGCTGGCAGGGCGTTCCATACCCTTACTACTCTGAGTAAAGAACCTACCTCTTATATCTGTCCTATATTTATCACCCCTCAATTTAAAGCTATGTCCCCTTGTGCTAACCATCACCATCTGAGGAAAAAGGCTGTCATTGTTCACCCTATCTAACCCTCTGATCATCTTGTACCTATTACTAATTAACTGTTCCAATACAGTAACTCCCTAAAAACACAACCTTTGACATAAATGAAAATTCAGACACATATCCTCACATGCAGTTCTCCATACCAGAAGGAACAACAATGAAAATTCAGAGAGAACAGCAGCCAGGAGACATTCATTGAAGCTTCCAACTCTGTTGAGACCCAAATTGCTTCTGATGTTACCCAGAAATCATAGTCTGTGAGAGCTGGCCACACCCAAACAGGCTGTTCAACAAAAACCCAAGGCCTTCCAAGCCATTTGCTCAAGTGGTCTTCAGTAGGCAGCTCCTCACCTCTTGTTCACTCTCTCATAAAAGAAACCAGGACAGATTAACCTCTTAAAGCTACAGCATCATCACAGAGGCCCTGTTTGCCTTGCTTGGATAGATGCAAAACAACCCATGGCAACTATTTTGGAACTCCCCCAGTGACTTAACCAAAATTAATCCCTCAATTAACATCACAAAAAATCTGGCTGTTAAACACACTGCTGACTGTTAGAGGTAGTTGTATGCATATTGGGTGTGGCATACCCACAATAAAAGGGTGTTCTCTTATTAGGGAGAAATGACTGGTGGTTGTTCAATCTGCAAGTCATTGTGCCTTAGGCAAGGGGAGAGGTGGAGAAGCAGGACCCTTCATTGTTAACCTCAGTTTGCTGTGGAAATTGAACCCATGCTGCTGCATCGCTAACCAGCCAGTCAACTGAGCTAACCCAACATCACATACTGAGTTTCAATAGCTGTAAAGTATATTGGCTGTTCAGTGAATGTGGAAAGCACTACATAAATGCAAGTCTTTGGTTTGTTTTAAGTTTAATTCCCTAATGATAAGACATTCCCTTGAGATTGCAAATTAAGTCTTTGTGAAAGTACACCTCACCAAATGGAAAGGTCCTCTGACTTAAAATCCTTGCAGTTATGAGGAATTCAGATGGAAGTTACTACATTTAAGCTGCTGTGTGGGGTTTGCACGACACCTCAGGTAAGTTGTGTTATTGACAGCTTTGTCCATTCTCATTACAGTTGGAGAGTTGTTTTTGTTGGTTAGTGGCCACCCTGATTAATGCGGTTAGATTCTGTTGTGGTTCAAGTGCAGCTTGCTTGCATCTTGTTTCCAGATGCAGTGCAGGGACCTGACATGTGTTTCTGTTTGCAATTTTTCAAGGCTTTGTCTCCCACCATTGCTGATACCTGACACAAAAATTCCAACATTAATGTGCATAGTGAGAGTTGAGTTGAGAGTGATTTTTATGTTTCATTCTTTTCATTCAATGTGTACCATCTGGTTATTTTAAGGTCATAAGACATAGGAGCCATGAAGTAGGCCATTCAGCCCATTGAATCTACTCTGCAATCCATGGTTGATAACCTGAACTCTGCCTTTCTGTCTTTTTCTTCATCACCCCTTATTAATATCTCTGCATGAAATACATTTGATGACCCAGCCTTCTGCAGTGAGGAGTTAAAGAATTCCACAGATTCACTGCATTCTGAGGAAATAAATCTCTTCAAATGGGCCTCATTTTAAATACACTGTGTGTGGTTCTCCCCACCCCCAAACCAGAGTTAATAGTCAGACAGTGTTGGGTATCATAGAATCCCTACAGTGTGTAAACAGGCCATTTGGCCCAATAAGTCCACACTTACTCTCTGAACAGCATCCCACCCAGATCCATTTCCCTACCCTATTACTCTACATTTCCTCTGACTAATGCACTAACTGTGACATCCCTGAATGCTACGGACAATTTAGCACAGACAATCCACCTAACCCTGCACATCTTTGGACTGTAGGAGGAAACCAGAGCACACAAAGGAAACCCATGCAGACACACGGAGAATGTGCAAACTCCACACAGACAGTCACCCGAGGCTGGAATCAAACCTGGTGCTGTGAGGCTGCAGTGCTAACCACTGAGGTACCAGGATAGGAGTGAGGTTACTTTGACTGAGCCCACCGCAAAGATTCATCAGAAGGCCATTAGGCCAAGGTTTAGATGTGATGTCTGGCAGAACCTGGAGACAATAAGGACTGCAGATGCCGGAAGTCAGAGTCAATAGATGTGGCACTGGAAAAGCACAACAGGTCAGAAAGCATCTGAGGAGCAGGAAATGGCAAGAGGAACAGACAGGAGATTCTATGGTGGTGAACAAGACTTCCGGATGGTATTTTGTCTCGGATCGAGTTGATAGGATTCTTAAAGGGGAGGTTGAACAGCCAGAAGTCATGGTACACATCGGAACCAATGACATAGATAAGCAAAGGGATGAGGACCTGAAAAGTGAATATAGGGAGTTAGGTTAGAAGCTAGAAGGCAGGATGAACAGAGTAGTAATCTCAGGATTGCTACTGGTGCCATGGCCTCATGGGACTAGGAACAGAGAACGAGGGCAGATGGACACACGGCTGCAGAGTTGGTGTAGAATGGAGGGCTTCAGATATGTGGATCACTGGGATACCTTCTGGGCAAGGTGGGACCTGTACAAGGAAGACAGGCTGCACCTGAACTGGAGGGGCACTATATCCTGGGTGGTTTACTAAGCTCTTCGAGAAGGTTTAAACTAGTTTGGCAGGGAACTGGAGCTACGGATTAGAGGATGGGGTAGCTAGAGAACATCCAGATATAGCATGCAGAGAGTCTGTGAGGAGGGACAGATAGTTGATAGGGCAAAGGTGCAGCCAGTGTGATGGGTTGAAGTGTGCCTATTTTAACACAACAACTGTCAGGATGAAGGGTGACGAACTTAGAGAATGGATCAGTACTTGGAGCTACGATGTTGTGGCTATTATGAAAACTTGGATATCATGGGGGCAGGAATGGTTGTTGGATGTTCCAGGGTTTAGATGCTCAAAAGGAATGGCGGGGGGGGGGGGAGAGGGGGCAATAAAAGAGGTGGAGGAGTGACATTGATAATCAGGAATAGGATCATAGTTGCAGATAGGGAGGTCAGAAACAGGAAAGGAGCAGTCAATGTATTGGGAGTCTTCTACAGCCCCATCAATTGCAACAGAAACACAGAGGAGCAGCAGATTGGGAGGCAGATTTGGAAAGGTGCAGAAGTAACAGGGTTATTGTCATGGGTGACTTTAACTTCCCTAATATTGATTGGAAACTCCTTAGTTCAAATAGTTTGGATGGAGTAGTTTTGGTCAGGTGTGTCCAGGAAGGATTCCTGACTCAATGTATCGATCGACTAGAGGGGAGGCTGTATTGGATTTGGTGTTGGCAACGAACCAGGTCAGGTATCTGATCTCTCACATTTCAGTGATAGTGATCACAATTGTCTGACTATACTAATGGAGAGGAATCATAGCAGAAAGTATAAGAAGGTTATTTAATTGGGGGAGGAGAATTACAACGATATTAAGCAGGAACTGGGGCACTTTAATTGGAACAGATGTTTTCAGCGAAATGCATGATAGAAATGTGGAGGTTCTTTAGGGAGAACTTGCTGATAGTGTTGGAAAGATTTGTCGCACTGAGGCAAGGAAGGGATTGTAGGTTGAAAGAACCGTGGGTGACAAGGGAGGTGGAACATCTAGTCGAGAGGAAGAAGGAAGCTTACTTAAGATTGAGGAGGCAAAGATCAGACAGTGCTGTAGAGGATTGCAAGGTAGCCAGGGAGGAACTGAAGAATGGACTTAGAAAAGCAAGAAGGGTGCATGAGAAAGCTTTAGCTGGTAGGATTAAGGAAAACCCTACATTTATATGAGGAACAAGAGGATTGCCAGAATGTGGGTAGGGCCAATCAGAGATATGGAGGGAACTTGTGCCTGGAGTTGGAGATCCTTAATGAATAATCTGCTTCAGTTTTCACCAGTGAGAGGGACCTTGTCGTTTGTGAAGACAACGTGAAACAGGCTGATACGCTCACACAAGTTGATGTTAAGAAGAAAGATGTGCTGAAAATTTTGGAAAACTTGAGGATAGTGAAGTCCCCTGGGCCAGATGAGATATACCTAAGGTTACTACAGGAAGCAAAGGAAGAAATTGCTGCGTGTTTGGCAATGAGTTTTGTGTCCTCACTGTCCACTAGAGGAGTGCCAGATGATTGGAGGGTGGCAAATGTTACTCCCTTGTTCAAGAAAGGGAATAGGGATAATCCTGGGAACTACAGACCAATCAGTCTTATGTCTCATGTGGGCAATGTACTGGAGAAGATTCTGAGAGACAGGATTTATGATTACTTGGAAAACCAGAGTTTGATTAGAGATCGTCAGCATGACTTTGAGAGAGGTAGGTCATGCCTCACTATCCTTATTGAATTCTTTGAGAATGTGACAAAACACATTGATGAAGGTAGCGCAGCGAATTTGGTGTACAGAATTTCGATTATCCGAATATCAATAATCCAAATATCGGATTATCTGAAGGAGATCTTGAAGTCCCAATGGAAACATTACGTCAAAGACGTGTTTCCAACACAGATCCTGTCTTTTGTTTACAGTGATTAAAAGTGAACTCGACTTCCTGAAATTCTGCCGAGAACAGTCCTGGACTGATGGGAGCCCAGGCACTGTCTCCAAATGACTGACATCCCACCCTCACTCTCCCCCCTCACTTTCCCTGAAGTTTCACACAGGCATGTACTCTAAGCCCCTTCCCCAGATAATCTCTCCAACATTGCCCTATACAGGACAAAGGTGGAATCTGTCAAAAGGTTGCACTAAAAGGTTTTTTTTGTGTGTGTGTGTAAAATTTGGAGACTCATGCACCACCCCCCCACCACCAAAAGGCAGCAGCAGCAGTCTTGTTGTTGATGTGCAATTCGCTGCCCCTGAGAGGGGGCACAAGTGGATGGGGAGGGGGGGCGGTGTTGGATGTGGTTGGGGGGCAGGTGGAGGAGCAGAGTTGGACAGGTTTGGGGGAGGCCAGCGGTGACTGTGAGGGTGGGGATGCACAGGAGGCGGTGTTGGACGGGGTTGGCGCGGGCAGGGTGGGTAGTGTTGGACTGTGTTGAGGGTGGGGGCAGTGTTGGGAGGGGTTGGGCGGGGGAGGCATTGCTGGTGGGGGGGCGGACGGGGTGGCGGCGTTGCGGGGCGGACAGGGGATGATGCTGGACGGGATTGGGGGGGGGCAGGGGCTCCCGCACGGTATGCTGCTGCTGCTGCTTTGTCGCCTGAACGGGAGCAGACATTACAGAAAACTCCAATCCCCAGAGAAAAAAGCATTGAACCAATTAACGGAATTATCAATTATTGGAACGAAATAGTGCCCACGCATCTCGTTTGGATAATTGAGGTTCCTCTGTATTTGGTGTTTGATAAGGTTCCCCTTGGTAGGCTTATTCAGAAAGTAAGGAGGAATGGGATACAGGGAAAACTAGCTGCCTGGATACAGAATTGGCTGGCCCATAGAAGACAGAATGGTAGTAGATGGAAAGTACAGAGAACTTCCATTTTCCGGCATTCGATTATCCGTATATCAGATTATCTGGCAAAATCGCATGGTCCCAATGCTTGGCCAAACAGTGTTATCCGGCATTCGATTATGCAGAATTCAATTAACCGAACAAAAGACTCCTCACCCACATTCTTTGGATAATCGAGGTTTCTCTGTCTTCCACCTGGAGCTCGGTGACAAGTGGTGTTCCACAGGGATCTATTCTGGGACTACTACTCTTCGTGATTTTTATAAATTATTTGGACGTGGAAGTGGATGGGTGAGTTAGCAAATTTGCTGATGACACGTAGCATTGTGGAGTAGTAGATAGTGTGAAGGGCTGTTGTAGGTTGCAACAGGACATCGACAGGATGCAGAGCTGGGTTGAGAAGTGGCAGATGGAACTGAACCTGAAAAAATGTGAAGTGATTCACTTTGGAAGGTCAAATTTGAATGCAGATTACAGGGTTTAATGGCAGGATTCTTGGTAGTGTGGAGGGACAGAGGGGGTCTTGGGGTCCATGTCCATAGATCTCTCAAAGTTGCCACACAAGTTGATAGAGTTGTTAAGAAGGTGCATGGTGTGTTGGCTTTCATTATTTGAGGAATTGAGTTTAAGAGCCACAATATTATGCTGCAGCTCTAAAGCCTTGGTTAGACCACACTTGGAATATTGTGTTCAGTTCTGGTCGCCTCATTACAGGAAGGATGTAGAAGCTTTAAAGAGGGTGCAGAGGAGATTTACCAGGATTCTGCCTGGACTGGAGGGAATGTCTTATGAAGTAAGATTGAGGGAGCTAAGACTTTTCTCATTGGAGCAAAGAAGGATGACAGATGATTGATAGAGGTGTACAAGATAATGAGCGGCATAGGTAGAGTGGATAGTCAGAGACTTTTTCCCAGAGCGGAAATGTCTATCATGAGGGGGCATAATTTTAAGGTGATTGGAGGAAAGTTTGGGGGAGATGTCAGAGATAGGTTCTTTACTCAGAGAGTGGCGGGTGCATGGAATGCACTGCCGGCAGTGATAGTAGACATTTAAGTGACTCCCTTCACTCCACTCTAATGCTATGCCCTCGGGTTCTAATCTCTCCTAGCAATAGAAACATTTTCCCAACATCTACTCTGTCCAGGCCATTCAGTTGTTTTCAATTAGATCCCCCCTCATTCTTCTAAACTTCTTTGAGTATAGAGCTGAAAATGTGTTGCTGGAAAAGCGCAGCAGGTCAGGCAGGATCCAAGGAACAGGAGAATCGATGTTTCGGGCATAAGCCCTTCTTCAGGAATGAGGAAAGTGTGTCCAGCAGGCTAGGATAAAAGGTAGAGAGGAGGGACTTGGGGGAGGGGCGTTGGAAATGCGATAGGTGGAAGAAGGTCAAGGTGAGGGTGATAGGCTGGAGTGGGGTGGGGGCGGAGAGGTCAGGAAGAAGATTGCAGTTTAGGAAGGCGGTGCTGAGTTCGAGAGATTTGACTGAGACAAGGTGGGGGGAGGGGAAATGAGGAAACTGGAGAAATCTGAGTTCATCCCTTGTGGTTGGAGGGTTCCTAGGTGGAAGATGAGGCGCAGCAGAGAGTGGGAATAAAAGGGTCTTTCTCAGGATGGCAGACAGGTGTTCTATTGTCAACAATGGCTCAGAAGAGGAGTGACCTCTCTTAGGAATTCCTCACCTTGTGACCTGTTCTGGAAATCCCCGTCACGAACAGTAACTGTGCCAGGAAGAGACTTATGGACAGGTTCAGATGAATGACCCGTGTCTCGCTCTGAATCGAACGGCCCAAAGCAAACGTGACAATGGAAACTGCGAGACAGACGAGCGACAGGCTGACTCCAACAAGTGTGATCAGGTGAAGGACAAATTCATCCTGCACGAATTCTTCCTGCAAAAACAATAAGCACTGACTCGCCCTAGCTGGACATACACAGCATACAGCCAACTAGACATTAGACACTTTTTCTCTGATGTAGCAGGTTGGTCATAGACAAGGCAGATTCAGATAGATTTTTGATTGATGAAGCAGTTATGGAGTCATAGAGATCATAGAAGCATAGAACCCCTTCGGCCCAACAAGTCCATACTGACTCTCTGAAGCATAAGCCACCCAGACCATTTCCCCTCACTGTTGCACATTTACTCCTGACTAATGCACCTAACCTACACATCCCTGAAAAATACTGGCAATTTCGCATGGCCAATTCACCTAACCTGCACATTTTTGGATTGTGGGAGGAAACTGGAGCATCCAGAGGAAATCCACACGCACACGGGGAGAATGTGCAAACTCCGTTCAGTCACCTAATGCTGGAATTGAACCCAGGTCCCTAGCGCTGTGAGGCAGCAGTGCTAAACACCAAGTCACTGTGCTGCCCCTTGAGCCATGTAGTACAGCATGGAAACAGATCCTGTGGTCAATTCCAAACAGATATTATAATTAATGTAGTCCCAGTTGCCAGCACTTGGCCCATCTCCCTCTAAACCGTTCCTATTCTCTACCCATCCAGATGCCTTTTAATTGGACCAGCCTCCACCACTTCCTCTGGCAGCTCATTCTATACACGTACCACCCTCTATGCAAAAGAGTTGCCCCTCAGGTCCCTTTTAAATACCGGGAAGCCAGCAGTTGAGGCCACAGTCAAAGCAGCCGTGACCTTACTGAATGGTGGAATGGGGTTGAGGGGCTGAGTGGCTGACAGCATTCTGATCTTGGTGCTTCAGGTGATGCCACCAGGAGGCAGCATGCAGATCAAGAAGTCAAGGGGGCCAAGTGTAGATTTGTTGGAGACTCCAGTGGCAATGGTGGCAGGAACGGGAGGTGAACCCATTGCTGGAGATGTTCTGGATTTCATTGGAGGGATGCGAGTGAGACTAATCCAGATCTCTGAGCTGAGCATTGGAGGTGACACATTGGAAAAGCATGGTATAGCCAACAGGATCAAAGACGTATGAAAGGTTTAAGGTCATAAAAAGTCTTTGTTTAGGATCTTTTTAGTTTGAAATCAGGCAAACACTTTTCATGCAAATTGCTGAGGGCATAGGTTTAGGGAGAGAGGGGAAAGATTTAAAAGAGACCTAAAGGGCAACATTTGCACGCAGAGGGTGGTGTGTGTATGGAATGAGCTGCCAGAGGAAGTGGTGGAGACTGGTACAATTACAACATTTAAAAGACATTTAGGATGGGTATATGAATAGGAAGGGTTTAGAGGGATATGGGCCGGGTGCTGGCAAATAAGACTAGATTAATTTGGGATATCTGGTTAGTATGGACAAGTTGGACTGAAGGGTCTGTTTCGGTGCAGTACATCTCGCTGACTCCATGACTCTATGGTGTAATGGTGATCGTTAACTAGATACCAGACTAATACTCTAGGAACGAAAACAGGAATTGTCGGAAAAGCTCAGCTGGTGGGGCAGCATCTGTGGAGAGAAATCAGAGTTAACGTTTCGGGTCTAGCGACCCTTCTTCAGACCTGGTTCTGAGGAAGAGTCACTGGACCTGAAACGTTAACTCTGATTTCTCTCCACAGATACTGCCAGATCTCCTGAGCTTTTCCAGCAATTCCTGTTTTTGTTTCTGATTTCCAGCATCCGTAGCTCATTTGGTTTTTATTTAATATTCTGGGAATGTGGTTTTGAATCTCATCATCGCAGATGGTGAAATGTGAATTCAGTAAAATACCTGGAGTTAAAAGCTTGCCTAGTGGTGACCATGACGATGCAGCCGATTGTCGAAAATACCTATTTGATTCACCAGTGTCCTTTTCGGAAAGAAATCTGCCACCCTTACCTGGTGTGGCCTACATGTGACTCCAGAGCAATGTATTCGTAATTGCCTCTGAGATGGCCTAGCAAGTGACTCAGATCAAGCATAATTAGGGACAGGCAATAAATGTTGGTCCAGTCAGCAAGACTCACATGAACAAATAAACACAGAACAATAGGGAGATTAGAGATATAACAGTGAGTTGCAGTCGCAGAGAACTTAGAATGGTCTGATTTGGGTCTCTGGAATGTGAGGTGTGCTGTTTTGAAAGGAGGCAATACTTGAGAAGAAGGAATCACTTACAATACCAGAAAGCATGATGGGATAGGAGAGATGCTGACCACAGATTACTTTTTTACCACATCTTCAAACCAGCAAATCCCAGGCCCGTTGTTTTCAAGCCGACCCCAGAATCAGTAAGTGAAGCAGAAAGTAGACCGAAGTTGCCTGAGAACTTGCAAACTACCTGAAGCTCACATTTGTACAACTCAACTTTAGAGTATATTTCTGATTTTGGTAAGGTTTTGCTCCCACCCTCATTTTCTGAATTGGATTAACTGAAGCAGTCTTTGAGATGATGACATGATATTGCTTTTTAAAGAGTTTATTTAGATGGAGACATCACTTGGTAGAACTGAAGGAAAGGAACGTGGATACTCAACAAAACAACTTATATTAAATGTGGCAATTTTAATGCAATAAAATAACCAAAGGTATATCATGATGACAACGATAAATAGAAGGTAGTTTTGAGGGAGATGACCAAAGCTTGGTCAAAGAGATAGGTTTTCAGGAATATTTTATATGAAGATAGCAAGGTGAAATATATGGTGAAATAGCATAGATGGTAAAATCCACCGTGTGGTGTATTTAAGACTGAGATAGACAGTTCTGAATTGTTAAGGGGTTCAAGGATTACAAGCAGAAGGCAGGAGAATGGGGTTGAGATAAATATCAGCTAAGATCAAATGGGGGAGCAGATTTCATGGGTCAACTTTGATGGATATGTTCATCAGAACCATATGAGATACCTTGACTAGGCTGGCACCAATCATTCTTGTGGCTATGAACCCATTTCACTAATAGCATAGGGAGGGAAGGGTGACCACATGAAGTCTTCAGCAGAATGGATGCTGAATCCTGATAAACAGGATAGGATTATTGCATAGTACTTGATAGCTATTTGCATTACATGATAGCCTTGCAAAAGACTATCAGGCTCAACTTAATAGTAAGTTCATATTATTATTTGTTACATGGACTTATCAACACAGGAACACAGCTAGTTTACAAGAATGATCCCAGGGATGAAGGACTTGTTATATGAGGTCTCTGGGTCTGTACTTGGTGGAGTTTAGAAGGATGAATGGGAATCTCATTGAAACTTACAGAATACTGAGAGATCTGGAGAGGGTGAATGTGGGGAGTGAAGATGTTTTCAATAATAGGAGAGACTAGAGTCCGAGGGCACAGAATGAAGGGATGACACTTTAGTACCGAGATGAGGAATTTCTTCAGCCAGAGGGTGGAACTCATTGCCACAGAGTGTTATGGAGGCCAAATCATTGAGTCTATTTAAGACAGAGGTTCTTGATTGGTAAGGGGGATCAAGGATTATAAGAAGGTAGGAGAATGGAGTTGAGAAACATATCAGCCATGATTGAATGGTGGAGCAGACTCAATGGGCTGAATGGCTTAATTCTGCTCCTATGTCTTATGTTCCAATGGTTAGATCCTCCTGAAACATTATCTTGTGGTGCCATGTAATCCTTTCAGACACAATTGGTCTTTTATGACAGAGAAACTTTTAGGGATGGAATTCCGGTGCTCCTGACCCAAACAGCTAAGGGTATAGCTGCCACTAATGGGAAATGCACAGGAGGCCAGAATTAGAGGAATGCAGAGATCTCAGGGTGTGGCTGAAGGGAGAGATGGTGAGGAGGGAGGTCAAAGAGAGATGTTGATGGAATTTAGCAGGAGTGTTGCTTCTTGTGCAGTGTTTACATGATGACCCTTACCTCCATTTTAGCAGGGGCCATCAGAATTGCAAAGCTGGCCAGGCGCAAACATCCACAGGTTGTGCGGTTTCCAGAGTAGCTGAGCAACCTGCAGCCTCTTGTAGACCAGAAGCTCATTGCCTTCGAATTTCCCCAATGGACACAAACTGGAATTCTTTCTGATGTCATTTCCTGTGACCAAACACACAGACACTAGTCACCATGACTGTTCTGTTCTGTGTAACCTATCACATTTGCAAAATGGGACCTTCATGTCCAAGTCACCATTGTCCTACTGAACTGGAGGGCTGCTCTCTCATTACAGAGATACGACTGGTGGTGGTTTCACCTGAGGGTCATCACACCACAGGAGAGGGGAGGGGTTGAAAAGGAGGGTCCTTCACAGTAACTTCAGCTTGTGTGGGAGTTGGACCCAGACTGTTAGTATAGTTGGCTCAGTGGTTAGCACTGCTGCCTTACTGTGCTAGGAACCTTGGTTCAATTCACAGCCCTAGATGACTGTGTGGTGTTCGCGCATTCTCCGTGTCTGCATGGGTTTCCTCCCATAGTCCCAAAGATGTGCAGTTTTGGTGAATTTGCCATGTTAAATTGCCCAGAGTATCCAGGGACGTGAAGGCTATTTGGGTTAGCCTGAGGATATGCAGGGGTATGGAGGTAGGTCTGTGTAGGATGCTCTTTGGAGGGTTGGTGATTTGATTTATTGTTGTTACCTGTGACAAAGTACAGTGAAAAGTTTTGTTTTGTGGGCAGGTCAGGCAGATCGTAGCAAACAAGGACATACAGATCAAAGGGTGCTTAGACAGAGCAAGGCATAGACTTGATGGCTGCGCAGGAGGTGTGGATTTGATGGGCTGAATGGCCTGCATCCATGCTATAGGGATTGTATTTAAGACTATGGGGCACATTTTTAAGGGGAGAGGAGAGAGATTTAAAAAAGACATGATGTGCAAATATTTTACTCGGAGGATGGTTTGCATAAGGAATGAACTTCCTGAGGAAGTGGTGGATATGGGTACAATTACAACTTTTCAAAGACATTTGGATAAGTACATAGGAAAGGCTTGGAGGTATATGGGCCAGGAGCAGGCAGGTGGGACTAGTTTAGCTTGGGACTATGTTCAGTGTGGACTGGTTAGACAGGTTTCCGTGCTGTATTACTCAATAAGATGAAGGATAAATCGTCTCAAGATCATGCTCTCTCTTGCAGTCTTTTTGTTAAGATGAAGCTGTTTCTTCAATATAATTAACGTCTTCCTTACCTTGGTAAATTATGTAAATATTCTTTATCAGGACCATGTGACCGAGAATACTTTCGTTGTGGCCAGGGACTTGCTGCTGATGGGTGAGAGAGGGTCGAAGTGGAGATGATGAATGATTTCCAAAGGAAATTGACTAGGTACCGGAGGAAAATTAACTCATGGGACAGGGGGCTGACTGGAGGCTGATAGGATTGCTGTAAAGAAAGCTAGCATGGATGCAACAGTCATGTGTGCGCTGACCCCACAGACTGACCATCTGGCCATTAATTGGCCAGGGGCTGTCCTCCCCTCACCCAGAGGATATCCTGCCTCTGGGATCTGCCAGCAAATTGAATGGCAGCACCATTGGTGATATTTGGTGGTGGATGGGTTCAGAATCCATAGGGTTCAAGAGTAAGTATCATTTGGCAGTTTGGATACTCAGTGCCAACCTTCGTTGAGGTACAACGACACCTGAACATTGCCAAACTGAACAGGGAAGTGTGTAAAATGATACACATTGATAGATAGAATATTGGGAGGGAAATATGAATTAAAAATATTATATGGGGTACAGGATCAGTGGGGATGTATAATACATAGAATCATCTGAGAGTATATTATACAGTTACAGAATTGTTACATCGCAGGTGAAAGCCATTTGGCCCATCATGCCTGCATTGGCTCTTCAAACAATATCATTATCAAATGCTAATCTTGTTCCTCAAATCCTCGAATTATTTTTATCCAATTTACCTGCCTCAATCACATTTTCAGGCTTAGCTGTTAAGTTTTTAAACAGAGTTACACCTAAGCCAATTTTTTTCTTTTGTTGTATTGTAACTAGAGTGGATGAAGCAAAACACTTTATGGCACACCTTAGCCATACAGTCAGTGAGAAGGAAGTTCCTTGCATTACTCTTTCTTCTTCTGCACATCTCTATAAATCTGTGCCCTCTTGTCCTTTATGAGCAGGAACAGTTTCTCATCTACTCTGGATTGTGTGTGATTTTCACGAATCTTTGAAGCTGACAAAATAATTGAAAATTCTATACAGGAGATGCTCTTTACCTTATTCTTACAAGTATAGAAAACAAAAGCAAGACTGTTATGTTAACTATTTATGATACCTCAACTGGAATATTGTACTCACTTCTGTTTTGATTGAGTCAATATTATTGATCAGACCAGACCCCCCCTCAAAATATATTCAGAAGATAGTCTAGACCTTAACATTTTCTTATTTTAAAGGCAAGTGTACAATGCTGTGTTCCAGAGGCAATTCGATTGGTCACACTACCAGATATGAAGCAAAACACTTTATTCATCCACTCTAGTTACAATACAACAAAAGAAAAGAATTGGCTTAAGTGTAACTCTGTTTAAAAACTTAACAGAATAATAGAGTAGCTCGCTACTAACTGTTCCAATATATTGACAACTCATAAACACACATTTGGCAAAAGACAAATTCAGAAAACAGACTGTCTCACATGCAACTCCAGCAGCAGGAAGCAAACCCGCAGTTTTTATCTGTAACTGAGAGAGGGGGGGAAAGAAATATCTTCCATTTCAAGATCTCAGCAGCAACTGAAAAACTAAAAATCCTGGTTCTGTGAGAGCATGACCACATTCAATCAGCCTGCTTCTATTGTTCCAACTTTAAATAAAACCTCAAGCCCTCACAAACTGTTTATGATATTGGCTTTCTGAACAATCTACTTGGCACTTTCATCTTAAATTCTCTCTTTTTAAAAAAACAGACAAAATCACCTCTTAAAGCCACGGTATCATCATAGTAGGCAAGGAGGAACTGTTTCATGTAGCAGGAGAATCAGAGCGCGCAAACTGGTTGGCAAAATGACCAACAAAAACATGAGGGTACTCCTTTTATCCCACAGTGAATGGTTAGGATCTAGAGTGCATGAATATTCTATAGTACATTACTTGACAGTGTGACAGGTTACATTCCATCAAAACTTTCAACAGGGATTTGGGTAAGTGCCTGAACAAGCAGTGGGACAAGTTGATGCTGTTTTGGAGCAGAATCATTGAGTTATAGAGAAGTAAGCATGGAAACAGACCTTTTGGTCCACCTCGTCCATGCTGACCAGTTATCCTAACCTGATCTAGCCCCATTTGCCAGCACTTGGCTGATATCCCTCTAAACCCTTCTTATTCATATACTCATCCAGATGCCTTTTAAATGCGATAATTGTACCAGCCTCCACCACTTCCTCCAGCAGCTCATTCCATACGCGCACAACCCAGTACATGAAAAACTTGCCCCTTATATATCTTTCCCCTCTCACCCTAAAACTATGCCCTCTAGTTCTGGACTTTCCCACCTCAGGGAAAAGACCTTGTCTATATATCCTATCCATGCCCCTCATGATTTTATAAACCTCCATAAGGTTACCCCTCAGCCTCTGATGCTCCAGAGAGACCAGCCCCAGCCTATTCAGCCTCTCCCTATAGCTCAAACCCTCCAATCCTTGTACATCTTTTCTGAATCCTTTCAAGTTTCACCACATCCTTCAGAACTAACAAGACTGACCAAATGATGAGTTTATATGAATTATGACTTTATCTCTGGGTTTTTGTACTTTGTTTCACCAGAAGTGAAGCTGAAAGCTTTCCAACTTAAACTTAAAAGAAGGGAGAGATTAATGAAAAGTTAGTTTGGGGGAGTGAACACAGAAGCCTCTTGGCTTGCTATAGCTCTGTACCACACACTGGATAAGGGAGAGAAAATCAATGGAGCGGAGATTGATGCGATAACGCAATGTGAGCGACAACAAATAATCTCTCAAAATTTCAAAGGACAGTTCAAAAGAAACAGACCTGGTTGTGTCTCAAGGTGAAGTTGATGGGCTCGCTCAATTCGGTTTCCTGCCTATTTGCCGTGGTCACTGTCACTACATCAGAGTTCAGTCGGAAGCTCCCACCTAGCTTTTCCCTTTTCTCGTCCTCTTCATCCACAAAATCCCCATCCAGAATGGAGTCCAGGTTACTGTAGGCAATGAAACCAACAGCAGCGACGCCTGGAAGGGGACAAAGAGTAGTGAGCGGGTGGGGAACCACACTGAACGGAAAGCAAAATAAGATGGATGCCAAAATAAGATGAGAACACTCAGCCAGCTGGGCAGTGGGTGTGGAGAGAAGAACTGAGTTATATAGGGCAAAAGTTCGGGAGAAAGCAGTTCCAGCTAAGAAATCACTGGCTTTCCTGCCCATTGTTTAGAAAAGAACATTAGCAGGAATGGGCCACTCAGCCCCTCAAGCCATCTCTGCAATTTAATATCATTATGGCTGATCTCAACACTTTCCTGCCTGCTCTCCATCACCCTTCAATCCATTGCTGACTAAAAATTTATCTCCTCCTTCAATTTATTCAATGTCCTGGCATCCACTGTACTCTAGAGCACTGAGTTCCACAGGTTGATGACCCTTTGTGAAAAGCAATTTCTCCGCACCTGATTTAAATGCTCCAGCTCTTAGTCAAAATCTATGACTTTTTGTTCTAGAAAACCTGATTCCTGAACTGGTTGAAAAAAAATAGGTAGTTTGTTAACTCCAGCTGGTATTCCTTTTTATTGAGGACTGATTTTTAAACTGTCTGATATCCATAGTTAAAAATCACAACACCAGGTTATAGTCCAACAGGTTTAATTGGAAGCACACTAGGTGATAGTGGAGGGCTCAATCCTAACATAGAATTTATAGCAAAAATTTAGTGTGATGTAACTGAAATTATACATTGAAAAATTAAGTCTTTCTTCTGTTTGAATGCCATGATAGTTTCACTTCTTTCATACGTAAATCACAAAACCGTTTTTAAAAGTTGCATTCTTAGGTTAGCTGTTAACAATGGGTGATAGCTAGATGATATGCTGAAGGTGTTAGCCCCCTGTGTTCTCTGCCTATGTCATGCTGTTTAGATTGATTCTAATCTAAAAAGTGAGATAATGGAGTTTTACATGAATGTGTGCTGTTTTTGAGCAAAGTACAATGTAACCCTCCAAATCATGATCTACATAGTTTCAGATGTATCTTAGTTTATGTTAGGGAACTGCTGTTTCATTGGCTGGTTACAGCTTGTGTTACACTCTTTTCTCTTTGAGGAAAGGACAAAGTTGATTGTGGTGGGCTTAGCTCTTGGACTTTTTGTATGTTTTTGTCTTGTCTTCATTATTCTTGGTGTTTAGACTGAGCCGTTGTGAGAAAAACACATCTTGCCAATGAGCTGTTCTTGTGGGTAGCCTGACCCTAGGACTAGGCCTCTACAAAGACTGAACATGTGTGCTGGGAGGTGATACTTGCTGAATCCTGGGGTTTAGAATTGACACTACCTTAAGGAGTGACCCAAACCCCAAGTTAATGACACCTTGACAATGTACTATATTCTTGTGAGTGGGCCAGGGCTTCATGGAGACTGAACACCTATGTGGTGGGCATTTGCTGCCTTCAGGAGTGGACTATGCCTCAGTTGTGGATGTGTTTAGCAATGGACTTTGCAGTTTGGAGTGGACTCCATTTCTGACAATGTACTTTGTATACTGGAATTGACTCGAGACTCCTGAAATGGACTCTACATCTTGAAAGAACTCCTCCTTGTTGTAAGGACACTCCATCTGAAAGGGCTATTTGATGGTAATTGACTGTCTTGTTGTTTGTTGGGTTATCACTTTCATTGTCTTGTGTCCCTGGGTCTGGCAGGCCTTACTGTGGGCTAGGACGTTCATAGGTTGTCCTGAGAGCCAGAGGGTGGATAGGCCACTCTGCCAGTCATCCTAAGAGCCAGAAGGTGGGTAGACATTGAGTGCTGCCTTTCTGAGAATGGGTGATCAGGACAGGCTGTCCTTGAGGTGGTCAGAAGGTGTGTGGGGCAGGCAAAGATCTGGAAGGCTTGTAGGCTGCCTTGCATGCTGGCTGACCTAGAGGTGGCTGGAAGGCATCAGGGCAGTCCACATGCCAGAGAGCCCATCAGGGTGGGCAAGAGCCCAAACAGTACATAAAGGCAGACAGCGCTGAAGGCAGGTTGTCCTCAGCCCTGGCACTCCAGACAGTTTCTGGAGCAGGCTATTCTAAGGGTGGCTAGAGAAGCTGGAAGGTGGGTAGGCTGCCCTGATCAGTCATCCTGGGGGGTTGGGGAAGCAGGACAGGCCATCCCAGAGATGGTCAAAAGGTGTCAGGGCAGACTGACGGGTAGTGGGGCAGGCTGCCTTAATGGCGAAAGGTGGGAAGGATGGGTGGGTTGCTGGGGATCTGTATTATATACACTTTCATGTAACTGACATTTGTACATACAAGACAGTCCAATATTTTGAAATGATTGAAATTGGGATTTGAAGTTTGTCCTCTTTCCCTGAACTGGTTGGTACGGTTTGAGGCTTGGCTTTGCCATTCTGCTTCCTTGTAAAATTGCTGTTTCTTTCTAAACAGTTGGTTAATGTTAATTGTTTAAACTGTATGTTTAATAAAATAAAACAAGATTTTCTCCATTCAGGGAAAATATAAGCAGGAGATTAAAATTAGGGTTGACTCTGACCTGGCTGCTACAGCCATTTGTGTACTACAGCTGTTCACTTGTTTAAGGACCTGATTCCTGAACTGGCTGATCCTTTTTGGTGTTTTGGACTTCTTCCAGAGAAGCTATGTACCTTTCCAGATGAACTGTTCCTGTGAGTAGGCCTCTGTAAAGACTGTGTGCTGGGGGGTAAGCATTTACTGCATCCAGGAGTGGACCCTATCTGTGGGAGGAGACCTTCTCCTGTGAGTTAACCTCTACTCACAGGAGTGTAGTTCACTGTGAGCTTGGTTTTGTGGAGAGACCACATCTCTATGGAGACTGCACATTAGTGCTAAGAAATGTGCATTTCCTGCCTTCAGGAGTGGACTGTAACAATGCACTCTGCATACTGGAATGGATTCTGCATTCCTAGGAATGGTCTCTGCATTTTGGAGAACTCCATGTGGATATGATTCTATGTACCAGGAGGGATTTGTTTGATTCTGTTGTGGTCATTGGGTTATCACCTGCACTGTCTTGTATCTCTAGGTCTTACTGTGAGCTGAGGCTCACAGCCTGAAGGCTGTCACCCTGAGCCAGAAGGTGGGTAGGGTTCTCTGAACTGCCTTTCAGAGGAGCAATCTGGATAGGTTAGCCTAGAGGTGGCCTGAAGGTGTCAAGACAGTTCATGCCCTAAATGCCATGCCAGGGTAGGTGAGACAGGGTATGCAGGGGCTGACTGAAAGCACTGAGGACAGCGTACCTGCTTTCAGGCTATCACCCCAGGCAGGTGCCAGGCCTTCAAGGTGGCTGGAAGGGCTGTTAAGGAAGCCAGAAGGCTGTCCTGGAGGTGGCCTGAATGTCAGGGCAGAAGGCCAGAAAGGGCATGGGGCAGACAAAGAGCAGAAAGGATGTAGGGGCAAGCTGCCTTTTGAGTGGAAGTGGGAGGGATTGGTGGGGGTCTGGGTTATATCCAGTTATTTGATTGGACTGACTTGTATGCATTTGTAACTGCTACCTTTTGATACTAAGTGGAATTTGAGGTTTGTTGTCTTTCCCTGAACTGGTTGAACAGTGGGGTTTGGGGGTCAGGTTTTGCTGCCCCTTCCCCTAAGTTGTTGTATACAGCTGTTCATGTTACTTTTAATATTGTACTATCTAAACAGGAAGAGAGATTAGAATCACATCAGTTGAAGACTGTCTTCAAGCTGGCTGGCCACAGCTAGCATATTGTATTGGAGGGAAAAGAATATCTGATTAGGAGATGAGAATCTTGGTTGAGGACTGCCTTCAAGCAAACTGTGCACAAGTTTATAAAGGGTGACATGGTGATGGGACACTAGCCTCTGCAATTATTTCAGAAAACCAAGCTGAAAGCTTATTAAAAACAACAAATGAATTATAGTGGAGGCACGCAGCCTCGTGACCTTTTCAAAGGTTATAGGAAAAAGCAGGATGAGGCAGAGTTGATCAATCAGCCATGATCACAATGAAAGGCAGAGCAGGTTCAAAGGGCCAAACACCTCTTCTGCTCATTCTGTTTTTACCAATGACTCAGTTTGGGGCCAGGCCTGAAATGTTTCAATTCAACATTCCAGCTAGTCCAGAGCAGCACATACGTGGGGACTGACAGCTTGTCTCATATCCCACACAATCTTGAAAGAACCCACTTGCCAATACAGTGACACAATTTTTGGTGAGCCCTGAGTCAGGCTGGAAAGGTGGGGAAGAACAGAAGGGAAGGTCTGTGATACAGTGGAGGCATTGGTCAGTAATAAGTGTTACCAAATGGAATAGGGTTAATTGCATTACTGTGGGGGCTCATGTGGGACAGTGGTAATGACCCACCTTGGAGCCATGAGACCTTAATTCAAATTGAGCTGCTCCAGAAGTCCTGTTTCCTTGAACAGGAAAGTTTTTTTTAAACAGGTTGATAGAGAAAAATATCTTAATTACATGTACTACTATGGTTCAATGTATGGCCTAGACCCCACTGTCTAAACTTGAGTGAGCCTCACAAGCAGTATACCAACCTGCTTTAAGCATATGGTGCACAAATTGGAGATTGAGAATGTTATTGGCTCAAACTACAGTCAACAATCTGCTTCAGCAACGGTAAGGCAGGAGAATGGATTAACCTGATACAGATTAGTCCTACTTGCCCATCTACATTTTCTTTAACCCCATTCCTTGCTTGAACTCTCAGTGAGAAATGAAAAAAATAAAGAGAATATGGAAAGAGAAATATTACTTAGCACTTTTCAGCTGTCCTATATCTGTTCTGCCATGGAGTCTTGGCTGACTATTCCACAAGCCTCTATTAAATAAATTACTTTTCCCAATTCTTTTATGGGATGTTGGCACTGCTGCCTGGCTAACACTTATTCAGTCCTTAGGTGCCCTGTAAAGGTGGTGGTGAGCTGCCACCTTGAACCACCACAGTGCTATGAGGGAGGGAGTTCCAGGATTTTGACCCAATGAGACTGAAAGAATAGTAATATTTCCCAGTCAGGATGGTGAGTGGCTTGAAAGGGAAATTGCAGGAAGTGGTGTTCCCATGTAACCTCTGTTCCTGTCTATCAAGACATGAAGTTGAGGGTTTTGAATGTGCTGTCAGGAGTCTTGGTGAGTTGCAGCAACACATCTTGTAGATGGTACACACTGCTAGCTCTAAATTGATAGCAAAGGGAATGAATGTTGAAGATTGCACAAACTCCCAATCAAGTTTGGTCTGGATGTTGCTGAGCTTGGATGTTGTTAGAGCTGTATTCATTTAGGTAAGTGGGAGGTATTTCATCACACTCCTGACTTGTGCCTTGGGGATAGGCTTTGGGGAGTTAAGTGAATTAATCACTGCAGGATTCCTAGTCTCTGACCCTGCTATTGTAGCCACTATATTTTTGTAGTTAGTAAGTTTCTGCATAATTGCAAGTTGTAAAGCTCGCCTGTTTTACCTGAATTATTTTGTCCAATTGCTGTTCTCCAGTCAAGTTCCATGTTGTTGCCCCTCACATTTAACATCAGCTTTTCATTTGCTGAAATGTCTCCACGGTGAATATGTATCTTGAGACCTGAAAATATAAACTATAAAGTGATTTATGTGTTTAAAAGTCATCTTGGATTAAACAGCAAATTCAAATTTATCTCAGGGAAAAGAGTGAAGGTGTTTGAATCCTGACTTATCTTCATCAACCTTTTTTTTTCAACAAAAGGATCTACAAGTATATCAAAGTGTAGGCTGATTGAGCCTTCTCAACCAACCTCCTATCAGCACTACACTCTTACTGACAGTAAGGTGTCCTTTGCAAGCCTATGAAATGGAATTATGCTGTAGGAAAGGAAATGGCACTGGAAATGTGCAAGTTCCTGCAAACAAGAAGCTGGACTTTATTTTAAGCAGAGGGAGGGAAACATGAATTTGCCCACCATCTTGCACCCCTCTCATAACTCAGTAGCTGGACACAGACACTGAAACTGAAGATAAGGGTCATGAAGATAAGGGTCATGTAACTATATCTGACTTCCACTGGCCCCCAACAAGTCAAGTGACGAATACCTTTTTAACCTAGTAGTGAGATTGGTGATTGCGGTTTAACAAAGAGTTTATAAGAGAGGGTGGGATATTTTTCACTGGAGGCTGAGGGATGACCTTAGAGGTTTATAAAATCATAAGGGGTATAGATAAGATGAATGGCAGGTGTGTTTTCTCTCGACTGCAGGTTTTCAAGATGGGGTTAAGTTTGTAAGGTGGGAGGAGAAAGATTTAAAAAAGACACAGGGCAATATTTTAGTGGTTCGTGTGTGGCATGAACCTCCAGATGAAGTGGTGGATGTGGGTACAGTTACAATGTTTTGAAGACATTTTGAAAAGTACATGAATATATGTTTGGCAGGGTAAGGGCCAAGTACACTCAAATGGGTCTAGTTTAATTTGTAATTATGGGTGGCATGGACTGGTTGGACTGAAGGTTCTGTTTCCATGCTGTATGACTATACATGTACACATCACAACGAGAACGAGCATCTTTAGAGGGAAGAGGTGGTTTTAGATTAGTCACCCACCTGGAAGACAGCACCATGGATGGTCTGAGACCTTCTTAGTGCTGCACTGGAAGTGATATACTACATTCAGTGCTCAGGGGCAGGGACTGAATCTTTCGACAAAGAGGTAGACTGCTACATTCTGAGCCACAGCTGATCTCAGAGCATGATTATGTATAAAACAGGAGCAAGAGTGATGACTGAGCCTGTCCTGTCACTTAATATCAAATTGGCTAACTTTGACTTTAACCTTGCTGTCCACTCCCCATATCCCTTGGTTTCTTGAGACAAAAATTGGTCTATTTTCCCTGGAGCATTGAGGGGTGTTATAGAGGTTTATAAAGTCATGAGGCATGGATAGGATGAAGAGCCAAGGTCTTTTCTCCAGGGTGGGGAATCCAAAACTAAACAGCATAGATTTAAGAGGCAAACTTTTTAAAAGGAACCTCTTCCAGAGGGTGGTGTGTGTGTGTGTACGGAATGAGCTGCCAGAAGTGGAGGCTGGTACAATTACAGCATTTAAAAGGCATTTGGATGGGTATATTAATAGGAAGGGTTTAGTTGGATATGTGCCAAATGCTGGCAATTAGGATTAGATTAATGCAGGATATTTGGTTGGCATGGATGAGTTGGACCGATGGGCTGTTTCTATGCTGTCTGACTCTATAACAGCTTTAAAGATCTAAAACAATGGAGCATCTACAGCCCTCTAGAATAGAGAATTCTAAAGGGTCACATCGTTGTGGGTGCAATTCCTTATTCTGAGTCTATGCTCTGCTGTTTTAGATTTCCCAAAAAGTGGAAGCCGTCTTCTAGCATCTATCCCTCAAGTCCCTTAATATTGTACATTTCAGTGAGATTGTCTCTGTCTCTCACTTTTAAACTCCATTGACTACAAGCAGAATGCACTCAGCAATAAAGTAAAGTTTACCAAGAGGGCAACTGAGTCAACTACATTCCTGAGTCTGGAGTCACATGTATGCCAGATCAGGTAAGGATGGCAGTTTCTTTCCATCATTAATGTATTAGTAGAAGAGAGATTCTTGCCTACACTGTCAATTTGCTGGACCACCTTTCTGACTTGACTAAAATAATGCAGATGCTAGAAATCAGAAACTCCGATTTGGCAACATCTGTGGGGAGAGAGAAAGAGAGTTAATGTCTCGAGTTTCGTGTGGCTTTTGAGGACGAGTCCTACCAGATTCCAAACTTTTTTTTTCCCCACTACAAACATCACCAAACTTGATGAGTTTCCCTGGCGTTTTGTGTTTAATTCAGATTCAAGAACTCCACTTGAAGTAGGGGTATTGTTGCCTCCACACTTTAGCTCACTTCACAGCATTCACTCCAGTTGAATTCTATACACCACATTATTCAATTATTATTTAATGGTGCATTTTGTTATTGGTACTGGTTTCTTCAGATCCAGTTTGAAATATAGGGCTGCTATCAGGAGAATTTTTCTCCCAGATGGAGATGAGTAATAGTTGAGATGAACAGCACACACCTGCATTTAAGGGGAATCTTGATAAACATAGAAGGGATTAGAAATATTTGTTGAGGTGAAGTGGGTGAATGGGGTAGATCAGTTGGGCCGTATAGCTTATTTCTGTAATGTAAATCCTGATGTTAATAGCTAGTTACTGACAGTGTCTCAAACAACAATAAGATAAGACAATTGATTCTGATCCAGCTGCTGTTTTAAGGGTAGAAGCCACAATGAGAGGCTTCTCTGCTCTTCTAATATTAGCAAAAAAGTCTCCATAGGGCTGCTTTCTTATTTGTCTTTTATTCACACATGGGATATGGTGTCACTGGCCAGGCCAGCATCTATTTCCTGTCCGTAGTTGCCCCTTGAAGGTGGTGGGGAGCTACTTTCTTGAACCACCGCTGTCTCTGTGCTGTGGGTAGACCCACAATGCCCTGAGAGAGAGAATTCCAGGACTTTGACCCAGCAACAGTGAAGGAACAGCAATATACTTCTGAGACAGAGAACTGGTGGTGAGTTTGAGGGTCACCACACCTCAGGTAAGGGGCAAGGTTGATAAGGCCAGACCTTCATGGTAACCCCAAAGATTAGTACTATTGGAACGGATAAGTAGTGAAGGACTGGGGAGAGAGTTTTAAAAAAACAGAAAATTTGGCCCTTTGAGTCTGCTCTGCCATTCAATATGATCATGGCTCATCATCCAACTCAATACTGCTTTCTCGCCATACCCTTTAATCCCTTTAGCCCTAAGAGCTGTATCTAGCTGATTGTATCTATTTCTTGTGTTGCATTTTTAAAAAAATGAACAAAATCTAACATAGCTTCTGGTGGCACCGGAGGAAAACACCTCAATTTGTTGCTTAACTATCCATTGCTAAGGGTGGGCGAATGAAAGATGCTAACAAATCCTTCATTAATTATTTCAAGCACTAGAGGACTTGGGCGAGGGTTAGATTGTTAAGAACATTGAGCCAGTGGATGGAGCTCAGGAGGTGACGGCCTAGCGGCATTATCACTGGACTGTTAATGCAGAGACCCAGGTCATGTTCTGGGGACCTGGTTTGAATCCCACCGTGGAAGATGGTATATTTGAATTCAATTTTTTAAAAAATCTGTAATTAAGAATCCAATGATAATGTTGAATGGAAGGTCAATTGTTGGAAAAACCCATCTGGTTCACTAATGTTCATTAAGGGGGGAAGCTGCCATCCTTAGCTGGCTTGCTGTGTTCTTCTAGCCTCCAGCTTTTTTTTTTGTTGTTTTATTCATTCATGGAATGAACATGTTGCTGTCTAGGCCAGCATTTATTGCGCATCCCTAATTGTCCAGAGGGCAACTGAGTTAACTACATTCCTGAGTCTGGAGTCACATGTATGCCAGATCAGGTAAGGATGGCAGTTTCTTTCCCTCAAGGACAGTGATCCAGATGCGTTTTTGCAACAATCAATTAATTCATATTCATTATTAAACTCTTAATTCCAGATTTTGTTGAATTCAAATTCCACAATCTGCTGTGGCAGGATTCGAAACCAGGTCCACAGAACATTACCTGTGTCTCTGGATTAACAGCGAAAATACCACTAGGCCATCGCCTCCTGTCTACCTTACAATCCACCATCTTCAGTTTTGTCTCTAATCCTTGTCTGGTCCGGCCTACACGCAACTCCAGAGCCATAGCCATGTGGTTGACTCCTAACTGTCCATTCGACACCCTCATTCCATGAGCGAATAAAATTGAGAGTCAAAACAACCATGCTCTCACTGAGTGGAGACAGCTCAGGTATCCTATCCTGGGTCTAAGCTTCCTTTTTGTGAGAGAAGCGGCAGTGTACTGCACTGTTGCAATCAGACCTGATTAAAAATTCATTTGCAATTTACCCAAAGATTTGGATGATGCTGTCAATGTCCCATCAGGTGTGCTCAAGGCAGCAGCCATCATTGAACTGGACACAGTCTGCAGCAGCTTCGAGGCTAGACTGTGTTTGGAGTCAGCCTCCAAGCTCTCCCACTGCAGCTTGC
The DNA here is from genome assembly GCF_037043375.1 of Chiloscyllium plagiosum. NCBI lineage: Eukaryota > Metazoa > Chordata > Chondrichthyes > Orectolobiformes > Hemiscylliidae > Chiloscyllium > Chiloscyllium plagiosum. Next base: position 18,394,951 of record NW_028270183.1, read on the forward strand.
TGATGATTCTCTCTGTGAGATTAGTAATTTCCTGTGGATGAGAATGCACTTATTTATCAAGAGAGCTGAAAACCCATTGATTAAAGAAACAACATTGACAGTGGAGCTCCCCTGCCCCTCTGAACGGTAACATTATATTTGTGCAAATTATTTCTGGAAGAAAGTGGTCAATCCTCCAAGAAGGTTACATTTATCAGCAAATAAAAACTATGAACAAATAGCCTCTGTTCAAGCAGTCAAACAAATTGTTGGATCCCAGCAATTGGATTATAACTATTTATCAATACATGCAGCTTTTTAAAGATTTATTCACAGGGTGAGGGCATTGCTGGCTAGGCCAGCATTTATTGCCCATCCCTAGTTACCCATAGGACAGTTAAGAATTAACCACATTGCTGTGGGTGTGGAGTCACATGTGAACCAGACCAGGTAAGGATGGCAGTGTCCTTCTCGAGGGGGCATTAGTGAACCAGATGGGTTTTTCCAGCAATTGGTGATGGAATCGTGGTCAACATTAGAAGCTTAATTCCACATACCTTTTTATGGAATTCAAATTCCATCATCTGCTGTGGTGGGATTCAAACCCATGTCCCCAGTACATTGGCCAGGGCTCTGGTATTAACACCACTGTTAATCCACTAGGTCATAGAATCCTTTAGGGATCTGAGTAATGTGGCATATGCTGAGATGTATGGTGGAATCAAACAAGAAATCTAGGGAAGCCCATCGTGACTTTGGGAGTGAACTTCTCACTATGCAGTTGCCAGTTAAAGAGCATTGTGGGCGGCACGGTGGCACAGTGGTTAGCACTGCTGCCTCACAGCGCCTGAGACCCGGGTTCACTTCCCGCCTCAGGCGACTGACTGTGTGGAGTTTGCATGTTCTCCCCGTGTCTGCATGGGTTTCCTCCGGGTGCTCCGGTTTCCTCCCACAGTCCAAAGATGTGCAGGTCAGGTGAATTGGCCATGCTAAATTGCCTGTAGTGTTAGGTAACGGGTAAATGTAGGGGTATGGATGGGTTTCGCTTCGGCGGGTCGGTGTGGACTTGTTGGGCCGAAGGGCCTGTTTCCACGCTGTAATGTAATCTAATCTAAAAATGTAATCTAAAAAAAAAATCTTATAGCTTGTTAAAATGCCTTATTAGTGCATCAACTTACCTCCTTAGTGGCTGGGACAATGCCTCAGTTGGGTGGAGTCAGTGTTAGTTTGAAGGGCAAAAGCACAATGCCCATATCTTCTGGATGCCAATCCATGAAACAGATTCTAGCTACACTGCATTTCCAATCACCCATTTGCAATATGTTCAGAGGGAAGGTGCTTAGCTTTCAAATGATTGTCTAAGATGATTTTCATCACAGTGTTCCCTAACCGACATCTCTCTCAGGCTTGCTTCAGTGAAGCTCAGCACAAACTGGAAGAATAGCACCTCAATTTCCACTTGGGGACTGTGCAGCCCTCTGGACTCAATATAGAGTTCAATAACTTTAGGGACTGAGCATCTTCTCTCATGTCCTTATCCCAACCCCTACAAACCAGGCCCTGTCATCACATGAGCTGCTACCACACACAACCCATTGTCAGCCGTTAATGGACCCCACAAGCAGATATTCCGTCTCCCAGGTTGATCTTTACCCAGTCCTTTGTCTGCCCAACAGTTTTTCGCTTTTTCTAGGTTAGATCTCCATTTGTCATTGACTCCAGTTCTTAATGAGGAGTCAACAGACCTGAAATGTTGACTCCACTTTCTCTCCAGAGATGCTGCCAGACCTGTTGAGTTTCCCAGCAATTTCTGACTTCCACCATTCCATTTGTCTTGGACAATCAAACATTGACATCTCAGTGATGATGAAGTTAGCAGCAATGACTGAAAGAGAGGCCACAGTTTTCTCAAGGTGAACTGTACATCTTCCAAGAGATGTGCAGAACCATCACTTTATCATGTGTCAGGTAAGTTTAATGATGGTCTCAACTGAATGGGAGAAACACCCTCAGTATGTTCTCCATGCAACTCTTTGGTTGGCAAGATGGCTTACAGTAGTCAATCAGTATTTGTTTCTCATGTAAAATAAATTGTTGCTCCCTTCCTAAATTTGTCATTCTTGCATGTGTCCTGATGAGCATAGGACAGAGAATTTCAGCAGCATGTCACCATTTCCAGCTGTGGGTTGGAATCCCACTTCAGGGCTTGATGATCAAGGAAAGTGCTTTTATAATGTGGCCAAACAAGTGGACCATCAACTTGCTTTAGACACAGATCAATGGCAGGCGCTAAGAGTGGGAGGTATTCTTCATCAGCCGTGTGATGGGAAAGATATCGCGCCTACCACTTCACCATCCATAGCTCCAGGGAAACATGTACCTCACTGTGGCAATTTGGATCTTCTGCATGAACTAAACCACACGCCAAACTTTTAAAAAAACTGAGTTTTGAGATGAGGGAAAAAATTCTACACTGTCCTGCATATCTCCAGGGCATCTCAAATTGCAGCCAACTAAACATATTTCAAGTTCAATCGATATTGCAAAATTGGGGAATATGTCCACAGTACAATGCCACAAATAGCTATCAATTAATCTGCTTCTAGTAAAGGTCTAAACATTGACTGGAGTACTCAGTCCTTCCAGTTTTTCACATTAGCTTGAGGGGATGGCTTGAAAGAAAGGCTGGGATTTAACAGGACGTGTTCCATAGGCTAGGGCAAGGCCTGCCTTGACCGATTGCAAGATTTCTGATCTCAAAAGTTTTATTGGCAATTAACTGCTCACAGTCAGCACTCCTGTCCCTTTAAGGGATGAAGTTGTTCCCCTTCGAGTGACTTGCTAATTGGACGGCCCAGCAGCTCTTCAGTGGCAACAGCGGCACCAGGACCCATGGCCTGTGCTGGGACTGCAATGGAGTAAGAATCCAAGTAAGTATGGCGGCCACTTAGACAGGGCCTATATAGAGATTTGGGGGTTGATGTTTGTGGGAAGTGTTCGCTTCCGAAGGAAGGAAAGGGGTGATCACGAAGGTCACCAGATCTCAAGGGTTTTTCCAAATTTTACTGGATGGTCTTTTCAGGTGACAAAGTCTACCCATGCACAACTCCAGCAGCAATACTCCTGCACCCATAGGATCCCAGCCCAAGACTGAAGGAGGCCATTCAACCCATCTCATCAATACAACATTGGCTTAACAAGTCATCAAAATGTCAGAGCAGTGTTCCCTCAGTACAGCTTGGGGAACATCAGTGAGCATCACATGCTTAAGTCCCTGAATATGAGCCCACAATCCTCTAACCAGCAACACACAGCTCACCTACTGAGCCACAGAAGAATTCATTCTGCTTTACTTGCCATCTCTAAGACCTTCCGGACTTGCCAGTCACCTATCAATGTTGAGTAGTCTGGAGTATGTGAACTTGGGAAGATTTCAATAACTCACCATTACAGAGAATTTCTGCAAATCTTGTTGGTGCAGTTGAAGAATAAACGTACTCAGGTTTCTAGTTTCCTCTAAGACTTTTGAAACATTACCTGAAGATAAACAAGGAGCAATTAATTAAAAGAAAATACTGTGGATGACAGAAATCTGAAATCAAAACAGAGTGCTGGAGAAGCTCAACAGGTTTGACAGCATCTGTGAAGAGGTAATCCAGTACAGCTCTTCAACTGAAGCGTTTGAAGCTCTAAAGAAGATTCATTTCAATTCCAAATGTTAAATATATTTCTCTCTCCACAGATGCTGCCAGATGTGCTGAGGTTTTCCAGCACTTCCTTTTTTTTTGTTCTTTTTTTGTTTCCTTTTCTCTTCTTAATTACCCCCACACTACCTGTGGTAGTGCTTCCAGCACTTTCTATTTTCATTGAGAATCAACTGGATTGTTTTATCAATATTCCAATTGTGATGCACAACATTCAAAACTTGGTCAATGTGGAGATTCCCATGATCCTTCAGACAGGATGCTAGGTAGGTAATCTGGTTTAAATGAGGTTTGACTGAAAGGGTTAGCTTTGACCAAAATGCCAGGAAGAATTCCCTTGAAATGGGGTCATGCAGCCTTTTACACCTTACTCTGAAGACTGACAGAGGCTCAGTTTAACATCTCATTCTGAAAGATATTTCCTTGAAAGATTATGCCCTCTAATTCTAGGGCTGCAAACCATCAATTTGATGACAGCGTTCAATGCCAAACAATGAGCCGCATTTGACCCTTTGCCCACTCTATGAAGGACATTTTTTCTAAACAGGAAGAAGGCTTTGTTAGATGGGCGGTGCATGGAATTAGTGTTGTGTGTTCCTGATGAAAGGCTTATGCCCGAAACATCAATTCTCCTGTTCCTCAGATGCTGGCTGACCTCCTGTGCTTTCCCAGCAACACACTCTTGACTCTGATCTCCAGCATCTGCAGTCCCCACTTTCACCGAGGTGTATAAAATTAGTAACATCACCATGGTGCACAATCAGGGTTCTCAAACAGCCAATTGGTGGCACCCTGGCTACCAAGGGAAGTAATGCATTGTGGGAGATGTCCATACCAAGTGGCAACCGTTTTTACAGTGTGGTGGCTTTTGGGGTTGCCTGCAGTCTGGACCATTGTGCGCCCAATGGAGGCCACTCCCATGCTAGTCCTACCCTTCTCATGTTATCCCCCTACACTGACGCACATTCCACACCCTTACACCCATCACCTTCAACCCATCAGGGCAGCCAGCAAAGTCTAGGAAAATCCTGAATTCATTGGATCCTAAGATATTCAGGGGCTGGCCACCAACCCCATTCAACTGGCTGGCATCTCCTCGTAGATTTTCTCTTTAATTCACTTAATGGGATTTGAGTAAATTGGGCCAGTATTTGTTGCAATCCATAATTGTCCCTTGAGAAGGTGAGGGTGATCTCCCCTCTTGAACCGATGTATTCCGCCTTCTGCAGGTAGACCCACAACACCATTATGGAGGGAATTTCAGGATTGTGACCACTAAAGGAACAGTGATATAATTTCCAAGTCAGGATAATGAGTGGCTTTGAGAACAAATTGAAGGCAGTGGCGTTCCAATGTATCTGCTGCCTTTGTCCTTTTTGATGGAAGTGGTCATGCGTTTGGAAGGTGATGTCTAAGGAGCCTTGGTGAATTTCTGCAGTGGATCTTGTCGATAGTACACACTGCTGTTCCTGAGCATCAGTGGTGGAGGGAGTGGATGTGGTGTCAATCAAGCAGGTTGCTTTTTCTTGGAGAGTGTCAAGCTTCTTGAGTTTTGCTGGGGCTGCACCCATCCAGGCAAGTGGAGAGTATTCCATCCCACTCCGGACTTGTTCCTTGTAGATGGTGGACAGGCTTTGGGGAGTCAGGAGGTGAGTTACTCATTTCAGAATTCCTAGTCTCTGACCTGGAGACCGAGATGCAAGTCCCACCTCAAGTCAGCTCAATGGCTCCTGGATGGCTGTGGGGTGAATGTGCCCAATTGGGGGTGGGATGACCATCTCTACATCAAATTCTGCCATTTTGTTTCTCCGGTGGACCAAAATCTTCCTGTCAGTCAGATGTGGGATAACATTGTCCTTCCAGATTGTTTAGTTATGGGAACAGTTTGAAGTAAGTGGACATACATTTCTTTGAGTTTTTAAAGTTGAATGTCAAACTGTTAAAGGAATTAAAAATGATGTACAGATTTTTTTTATTTATTCACGGATCTGGGCACCACTGGATTAGGCCAACATTTATTGCCCAGAGGTCAGTTAAGATTCAACCACATGAGTTACCGTTAGGTAGAGTGCTGAAGAAGATCTTTGGCATATTTGCCTTCATCGGTCAGAGCACTGAGTAAGCAGGTGGGACTAGTTTAGTTTGGAATTATGTTTGGCGTGGGACCAATGAATCTGTTTCTGTGCTGCATGACACGGAGTACAGGAGTTGGGACATCATGTTATGGCTGTACAAGACATTAGTAAGACTGGATTTGGAGTACTGCATACATTTCTGGTCACCTTGCCGTAGAAAGGATGTTATTGAACTGGAATGGGTGCCAAAAAGATTTACAAGGACGCTACTGAGATTTGAAGGCTTCGTTATAAGGAAAGGATGGATAGGCTGGGATTTTTTCTCCATGGAGCATAAGAGGCTGAGGGGTGATTTTATGGAGGTTTATAAAATCATGAAGGTCACAGATAAAGTGAACAGCCAAGGCTTTTTTTTTTCTCCAGGTTAGGGGAGGTCAAAACTAGAGGGCTTGGGTTTAAGGTGAGAGGGGAAAGATTTGAAAGGGACCTATGGGGCAATGCTTTGACACAGAGGGTGACAAGTATATGAAACGAGCTGCCAGAAGAAATGGTCATGGCGAGTACAATTAAATTTAAAGACATTTGAGTGGATACATGACTAAGAAACGTTTAGAGGGATATGGACCAAATGGGAGTAGTTTGGTTTAGGAAACTCGGTTTGCATTGAGTTGTGCCAAAGGGCTTGTTTCTGTGCTGTATGACTCTGACATCGTTGTGGGTCGAGAGTCACATGTGGGCCAGAGTGGGTAAAGATTTCCTTTCCTAAAACACATTGAGTGATTATTGTCACCTGTACCAAGATAGTGACAAGTATTGTTTCGCGTGCTAACCAGACAAATTCTATCTGACATGAGCACATCAGGGCAATATAACAATGCAGAATATAGTGTTACAGCTACAGAGAAGGTGGAGAGGAAGATCAACTATCATATGAGAGGTCCATTCATAAGTCTGATAACAATGGGGAAGAAGCTGTTCTTAAATTTATTTGTATGTATTTTCAAACTTTTGTATCTTCTGCCAGATGGAAGTGGGTAGATGAGAATATAACTGGGCTGAAAATGTGTTGCTGGAAAAGCGCAGCAGGTCAGGCAGCATCCAAGGAGCAGGAGAATCGACGTTTCGGGCATGATCCCTTCTTCAGGATTAGGCCCGAAACGTCGATTCTCCTGCTCCTTGGATGCTGCCTGACCTGCTGCGCTTTTCCAGCAACACATTTTCTGCTCTGATCTCCAGCATCTGCAGTCCTCACTCTCTCCGAGAATATAACTGGGGTGGGAAGGGTTTGTTGATAATGCTGGTTGCTTTCCTCAGGCAGTGGGAAGTGTAGACGAAGTCAATAGAAGGAAGACTGGTTTGTGTGATGGTCTGCGCTGTGTAATTTCTTGCAGTCTTGAGCAAATCAGTTGCCATACCATTCTGTGATGCATCCACATAGGATGTTTTCCGTGGTGTATCTATAAAAATTAGTCAGAGTCATTATGAACCAGATGGGTTTTACCACAATTAGAAGTGGTTATCATGAGTTCAGTTTTTTTAAATATTGAATGAAATTTGGTTGGATCAACTCTTACCTCCAAGGACATTTGCCTGGAATTATGGACTGTTAAACCAGTAATCTACACCACCATCTCCCACCTTTTGATGGGTAGTGGTGAAGAAACCTACTCCCACCGGAGGGGAAACAATGATTAAAAAGATAAAATAAAAGCTAGCCTTTTAGTGGTACTTGATTTCCACAATTGAAATATAGAGAGTCAAGTGGCCTACTTAAGTACCCAGAGACTCTAAAGAGCGACTACTGGGTCACTAGGTTTCTGGGAAGGAACCAGATGTATGAAGTGATGTGCTTTGTGAATGAGCGAAAGAGCACAGAAAGTATGAGAGAGTGGTTTTATCTTTTACCAAATGGATTGACCTAATAAAGACCATTTAGTAGGAAAATCAAGGGAGCATTTCTTTCAAATGAGGAATCTGGAACTTTCCACCCTACCTGGCTGCAGAAAAGGGCAACGGGAGATTCAAAGGCTGCGGTTCATTGATTGTTGTTTGTTAGAGGTCTCAAGGGACAGATAACAATGATAGTCAAAAAAGGTCCCGAGCAGCAGATCAGCCCTGAGTGGAAGGGGCTGAGACGAGTATGTTAACAACATTTTAAAGGCATTTAGAGAAATACATGAATAGGAAAGGTTTAGAAGGATATGGGCCAAGTACAGGGAAATGGGGTTAGTGGCCGGCTTGGACCAGTCTGGACCAAAGTGCATGTCTCTGTGCTGTAGGACTCCATAAGTGATGAAGTAATGCTGCACTCCCTCCAATATTGCTAGCTAGGAAAGCGAAATATTACTGTGTTCTTTTCCTATCCTTATACTTACAAGAATTTTTTTATAAAAGGCCTTGGCCCCATCACCAAGAAATCTCAACTATAAAAATGCCCTTACTTCTGCACTCTGTCGAACTTTGAAAGGTGAGCTCTCCTGAAGTCGAGACATACCCTTCCTCGCACATACAGTAGTAACCTCTGTTTGCTCGGAAATATTGTGCATGAAGACCGCACGTGGAAGCCAAATCTGCATTGTCTGTAATAAAGGTGAAATGATCAAAAAAAGCAAGTCCAGAGTCTATTTGTTTGTTTGAAATTAACTGCTTTGCGCATTCTGTAAAGTTAAAGGCTTCCTTTTTACACGACTGGTGTGAAACTGTGTCTTGTGTTATTGGTCAAATTGTCCATGTTGGTCACAAGGTCACAGGCAACTCGTTTGCTCTTCCTTAAAATTCCACAAGAACTTAAGCACATCCCTGAGGGTGGTTAAGATGACACCCCTGGCAGCGCGGTACACTTTCAGCAGCCCAGTGTCATCTGAGATTTTCTGCCTCGGATCTCCGTAGTGGGATGTGAATGTGAACTCAAAAAATTTCTGGCACTGGCTGAGAGAAGCCACAAACCAACCCAGAGATAATTCTTTCAATACTGCACAGTGATGAGTGAAATAGATCCTGCTCTTGGACTGACTGGTCTTTGTGTTCAGAGAAAGCCTGGCCCTTAATCATGTGGAAACAAAGAATAAAAAGAGAAAATAAAAGCTACCCTTTAGTGGTACTTGAATTATATGATTAACATACAGAGAGTCAAATGGCCTACTTAGGTACCCAGAGCACTGAAAGAGTGACTGCTGGGTCACTGGGTTGCTGGGGAGGAACCACATGTATGAAGTGATGTGTTTTGTGAATGGACTAAAGAGCACAAAGCTTATGAAAGAGTGGTTTCATTCTTTACCAAATGGGTTGACCTAATAAAGACCATTTAGTAGGAAAATCAAGGGAGCATTTCTTTCCAGTGAGGAATCTGGAATTTTCAACCCTATTTGGCTCCAGATTAGGGCAGTGGGAGATTGAAAGGCTGCGGTTCATTGATTGTTGTTTGTTAAAGGTCTCAAGGGACATTTAACAATGATAGATACAAATGGCCCTGAGCAGCAGATCAGCCCTGAGTGAAGGTGGTTGAGGTAGATATGTTAATAATATTTAAAAAGCATTTAGACAAATACATGAATAGGAAAGGTTTAGAAGGATATGGGGAGAAAATGAGGTCTGCAGATGCTGGAGATCAAAGTTGAAACTTTATTGCTGGAACAGCACAGCAGGTCAGGCAGCATCCAGGGAACAGGAGATTCGACGTTTCGGGCACAGGCCCTTCTTCAGGAATGAGCAGAGAGTGTTCAGCAGGAGAAGATAAAAGGTAGGGAGGAGGGACTTGGAGGAGGGGCGTTGGAAATGTGATAGGTGGAAAGAGGTCAAGGTGAGGGTGATAGGTCGGAGTAGGATGGAGGCGGAGAGGTCAAGAAGAAGACTGCAGGTCAGGAAGGCGGTGCCGGGCTGGAGGGATCCGGCTGAGACAAGGTGGGGGGAGGGGGGATGAAGAAACTGGTGAAGTCCAAGTTCATCCCCTGCGGTTGGAGGGTTCCCAGTCGGAAGATAAGACGCTCCTCCTCCGACCGTCGGGTTGTTGTGGTTTGGCGGTGGATGAGTCCAATGACCTGCATATCCTCGGTGGAGTGGGAGGGGGAGTTGAAATGCTGTGCTACAGGTTGGTTGGGTTGGTTCGTCCGGGTGGCCCAGAGGTGCTCTCTGAATCGCTCCGCAAGTAGGCGGCCTGTCTCCCCAATATAGAGGAGGCCACACCGGCTGCAGCGGATGCAGTAGATGATGTGGGTGGAGGTGCAGGTGAATCTGTGGCGGATATGGAAGTTTCCTTTGGGGCCTTGGAGAGAAGTGAGGGGGGAGGTGTGGGCGCAAGTGTTGCACCTCCTGCGGTTGCAAGGGAAGGTGCCGGGAGTGGAGGTTGGGTCGGTGGGGGGTGTGGATCTGACAAGGGAGTCGCGGAGGGAGTGGTCTCTACGGAAAGCTGATAGGGGAGGGGAGGGAAATATATCCTTGGTGCTGGGGTCTGTTTGGAGGTGGCGGAAGTGACGGCGGATGATGCGCTGTACATGGAGATTGGTGGGGTGGTAGGTGAGGACCAGTGGGGTTCTGTCCTGGTGGCGGTTGAAGGGGCGGGGCTCAAGGGTGGAGGAGCGGGAAGTGGAGGAGATGCGGTGGAGGGCACCGTCGACCACGTCGGGGGGGAAATTGCGGTCCTTGAAGAAGGAGGCCATCTGTGTTGTACGTATTTTGAACTGGTCCTCCTGGGAGCAGATGCGGCGGAGACGAAGGAATTGGGAGAATGGGATGGCGTTTTTACAGGGGGCAGGATGGGAGGAGGTGTAGTCCAGGTAGCTGTGGGAGTCGGTTGGTTTGTAGTAGATGTCCGTGTTGATTCGGTCGCCTGAGATAGAAACAGAAAGGTCTAGGAAGGGGAGGGCGGAGTCCGAGACTGTCCAGGTGAATTTGAGGTCGGGGTGGAAGGTGTTAGTGTAGTGGATGAACTGTTCAACCTCCTCGTGGGAGCACGAGGTAGCGCCGATACAGTCATCAATGTAGCGAAGGAAAAGATGGGGGGTGGGGCCAGTGTAGTTGCGGAAGATGGATTGTTCCACATACCCTACAAAGAGGGAACAATCCATGTGGAACAATCCATCTTCCGCAACTACACTGGCCCCACCCCCCATCTTTTCCTTCGCTACATTGATGACTGTATCGGCGCTACCTCGTGCTCCCACGAGGAGGTTGAACAGTTCATCCACTACACTAACACCTTCCACCCCGACCTCAAATTCACCTGGACAGTCTCGGACTCCTCCCTCCCCTTCCTAGACCTTTCTGTTTCTATCTCAGGCGACCGAATCAACACGGACATCTACTACAAACCAACCGACTCCCACAGCTACCTGGACTACACCTCCTCCCATCCTGCCCCCTGTAAAAACGCCATCCCATTCTCCCAATTCCTTCGTCTCCGCCGCATCTGCTCCCAGGAGGACCAGTTCAAAATACGTACAACACAGATGGCCTCCTTCTTCAAGGACCGCAATTTCCCCCCCGACGTGGTCGACGGTGCCCTCCACCGCATCTCCTCCACTTCCCGCTCCTCCGCCCTTGAGCCCCGCCCCTCCAACCGCCACCAGGACAGAACCCCACTGGTCCTCACCTACCACCCCACCAATCTCCATGTACAGCGCATCATCCGCCGTCACTTCCGCCACCTCCAAACAGACCCCAGCACCAAGGATATATTTCCCTCCCCTCCCCTATCAGCTTTCCGTAGAGACCACTCCCTCCGCGACTCCCTTGTCAGATCCACACCCCCCACCGACCCAACCTCCACTCCCGGCACCTTCCCTTGCAACCGCAGGAGGTGCAACACTTGCGCCCACACCTCCCCCCTCACTTCTCTCCAAGGCCCCAAAGGAAACTTCCATATCCGCCACAGATTCACCTGCACCTCCACCCACATCATCTACTGCATCCGCTGCAGCCGGTGTGGCCTCCTCTATATTGGGGAGACAGGCCGCCTACTTGCGGAGCGATTCAGAGAGCACCTCTGGGCCACCCGGACGAACTAACCCAACCACCCTGTAGCACAGCATTTCAACTCCCCCTCCCACTCCACCGAGGATATGCAGGTCATTGGACTCATCCACCGCCAAACCACAACAACGCGACGGTCGGAGGAGGAGCGTCTTATCTTCCGACTGGGAACCCTCCAACCACAGGGGATGAACTTGGACTTCACCAGTTTCTTCATCCCCCCTCCCCCCACCTTGTCTCAGCCGCATCCCTCCAGCCCGGCACCGCCTTCCTGACCTGCAGTCTTCTTCTTGACCTCTCCGCCTCCATCCTACTCCGACCTATCACCCTCACCTTGACCTCTTTCCACCTATCACATTTCCAACGCCCCTCCTCCAAGTCCCTCCTCCCTACCTTTTATCTTCTCCTGCTGAACACTCTCTGCTCATTCCTGAAGAAGGGCCTGTGCCCGAAACGTCGAATCTCCTGTTCCCTGGATGCTGCCTGACCTGCTGTGCTGTTCCAGCAATAAAGTTTCAACTTAGAAGGATATGGGCCAAGCGCAGGGAAATGGGGTAAGTGTGGATGGATATTTTGGTCAGGTTGGACTTCTGGTTGACTCATTCAGCGTAAAGACCATCTCTCCTCTTTCAAACTATTGAGCTGAAAGATAATCAGGGGCTCTCAAACACCTCAAAGCCAAGAGGAAACTTGCCTGAGGAAGGGTAGAACATAAATTATAGAAACAATGGGGTTACTTTATCTGGCGGTCACTTAGCTAGGTAGGTGGGTTGTAATGTGGAGTGACACCAAAAGCGTGGGTTCCAGTCCCACTACAAGCTGGGGTGACCATGAAAGACGCTCCTTCTCGATCTTGCTTGAGGTGTGGCAACACTCAGCTTAAAGTATCACTGGTTGTCTCTCTCTAACAAGGGAGTGGGCATATTCGGGTAGACGGAAATCAGTTGGGGCTCTTTTCACTAGGAGCAGCAAAGGTAGAGTGAGGACCTTATTGAGATGTGTAAGATTATGACAAGCACCCCCCCCAATTGTGGGGTCAGTATCCAGGAGGCATAAGAAATGGAAGCCAAAACGTTGAGAATTTTTTTTATAAATAAGTGAGTCTGGAACTGGGTGGTGGAGTTAGAAACCACTGCAATATTTAATGAGTATTTTGCTATTTACTTGTATTGCTGAGGCCTCCAGGACTAAGCGATGGAAAATGAGATTAGTGTCGTCAGATCTTTGTTGACTGTTGTGGCCACAGTGAGCTGAATAACCTCCTTCTGTGCTATAACTGTTTATAAGTCTAAGTGAATTTCTACCTCCTACTCTCAGGCTGATCCATTAACCCTGAACTGAGGAAATAATCAGGTCTCTTTTTTCAGACAAATAAATGTATTTGGGTTTCTAAGCAATAGAGTTAAAAGGCTTCATGTTCTTTATAAATAATGACAATTGTGGAGCAAACATTGAAGGAGTTATTAAATAAATAGAAGAATAGATGTCTTACTAGAGGAACTGTCACCAGAACCAGATGAGGCTTGATAATCCATTATATTTTCATCCATTATCTCTGGATAAATGCCATGGGAAAGGTAAAGAGAATATGGATTAAAAATAAGGATTAATATGGAAAAAGGAGGGAAAATGAAAAGTGTTGATGGACAATATTAACTTGTAAACAGAGATCTTGTATCTCGTCATGCTGTTTTATGATCAGGCCATTCAGCCCCTCAAATCAATGAGATCAAGGCTGATCTATGGCAACTCCACATATCTGCATATAACTCCATGTATGGGATTTGGCCCATTTCCCTTAATACCTTTGCTTAACAAAAAATGTATCAATCTCAGATATAAAACTAACAACTGATCCAGCATCCACTGCTGTTTGTGGAAGAGAGGTCCATACCTTTCCCACCCTTTGTGTGTCGAAGTGCTTCCGAACATCTTGCTTGAGGTGTGGTGACCCTCAGCTTAAAGCATCATCACTAGTTGTTTCTCTATAACAAGGGGTCGGGGCTATTCGGGTAGAGGGAAGATTGGAAATCAGTTGAGGCTCTTTTCATTAGGGGCAGCAAAGGTATATGAGGACTTCACTGAGATGTGTAAGATTAAGAAGCATGGGCAGCAAGGCACAAAGATACTAGTGGAAAGTTGTACATGGAATGTGAGGACATAGTGGAAGCGCTTAATGAATACTTTTCTTCAGTATTCTAATGTTTCGATATTCCAACTTTTCCAATGTTAGCGAGAATACGGAGATCCAGGCTACAATAAGATTGAGGTTGACAAAGAGGAGGTTTTAGCAATTTTGGAAGATCTGAAAATAGATAAGACTCCTGGGCCAGATGGGATTTATCCTCTGATTCTCTGGGAAGCCAGATGGGAGACTGCAGAGCCTTTGGCTTCCATCTTTATGTCATTTGTTGAGAAGAGTAGTGCCAGAAGAGTGGAGGATAGAAAATGTTGTTCCCTTGTTTAGGTAGGGACAACCCTGGTAATTATAGGCCAGTGAGCCTTACTTTTGTTATGGGTAAGGTGTTTGAAAAGGTTATAAGAGATAGGATTTATAATCATCTGGAAAGAAAGAACTTGATTTGAAATAGTCAGCACTGTTTTGTGAAGGGTAGGTCATGTCTCACTAACCTTATTGAGTTATTCGAGAAGATGACAAAACAGGTGGATGAACGTAAAGTGATTGATGTGGTCTATATGGACTTCAGTAAGGCACTTGACAAGGTTCCACACAGTAGGCTATTGCACAAAATACGGAGTTTCGGGATTGAAAGTGATTTAGCGGTTTGGATCAGAAATTGGCTAGCTGAAAGAAGACAGGGTGGTGATTGATGCCACTGCAGTTCATCATTTTTATAAATGATCTGGATCTGGGCGTAGAAGGATGGGTTAGTAAATTTGCAGATGACACTAAGGTAGGCAGAGTTGTGGATAGTTAATGCAGAAAAGTGTGAGGTTATTCATTTTGGAAGACATAACAGGAATAATCAGGTCTCTTTCTTCAGACAAATAAGTGTATTTGGGTTTCTAAGCAATAGAGTTAAAAGACTTCATGTTCTTTATAAATAATGACAATTGTGGAGCAAACATTGAAGGAGTTATTAAATAAATAGAAGAATAGATGTCTTACCAGAGAAACTGTCACCAGAACCAGATGAGGCTTGATAATCCATTATATTTTCATCCAGATCTAAAAGATCATGCTCTGGATAAATGCCATGGGAAAGGTAAAGAGAATATGGATTAAAAATAAGGATTAATATGAAAAAAGGAGGGAAAATGAAAAGTGTTGATGGACAATATTAATTTATAAAGAGAGATCTTGTATCTCATCATGCTGTTTTATGATCAGGCCATTCAGCCCCTCAAATCTGTTCTGCTATTCAATGAGATCAAGGCTGATCCATGGCAACTCCACGTATCTGCATATAACTCCATGTATGGGATTTGGCCCATTTCCCTTAATACCTTTGCTTAACAAAAAATGTATCAATCTCAGATATAAAATTAACAACTGATCCAGCATCCACTGCTGTTTGTGGAAGAGAGGTCCATAACTTTCCCACTCTTTGTGTATCGAAGTGCTTCCGAACATCTTGCTTGAGGTGTGGTGACCCTCAGCTTAAAGCATCATCACTGGTTGTTTCTCTATAACAAGGGGTTAGTACTGGGCTAATGGTAAAATTCTTGGCAGTGTAGATGAACAGATTGTCTGTGTCCAGTTGCATCAATCCCTGAAGTTGCCACCCAGGTTGATAGGGTTGTAAAGAAAGCATATGGTGTGTTGGCATTTATTGATAGGGATATTGGGTTTTGGAGCCACGAGGTCATGCTTCAGCTGTACAAGACACTAGTAAGGCCCCATCTGGAGTATTACATGCAGTTCTGGTAAGGAAGGATGTGGAAGCTTTGGAAAGGTTTCAGAGGAGATTTACTAGGTTGGTATGGAAGGGAGGTCTTACAAGGAAAGGCTAAGGGAGATAAGGCTATTTTGTTGGAGAGAAGAAGGTTAAGAGGTGACTTAATCGAGCCGTATAAGATAATCAGTGGGTTAGATAGGGTAGACAGTGAGAGCCTTTTTCCTCGGATGGTCAACACCAACACAAGGGGACATAGCTTTAAATTGAGGGGTGATAGATTTAGGACAGATATTAGGGGTCGTTTAGGCCATTCCAAGCCTGCAACAGTAGTAGACTTGTAAACATTAAGGGCATTTAAAAGGGGCATTGGACATACATATGGATAATAATGGAACGGTGTAGGTTAGATGGGCAGATTATTTTCACAAGTAGACACAACATCAAGGGCCAAAGAGCCTCTACTGCGCTGTTAACGTTCTATATTCCAGCTCTCAAACTTTGTCCTAAGTTCTAAAATCTCTAACTAGTGGAAATAATTTTATGTATCCTGTCTTTTCTTGTTTATATCTTGAAGACTTTTAGGAAATCACCCCTTAAACATTTAAAATCTCGAATACAGGCCCTATTTGAATAATCTCTCCTGATAACTTAGTCCAAATATCATTCTTGTAAACATACAATATACTCCCTCCAAGGTCAGTCTATCCTCACAAAAGTGTGGTGTCCAGATCTGCTCACTGTACTTCAAGTAGGATCAGCATTCCATTAGCTTTCTTGATTATTTTCTGTCATGTTCAATACATTTTAAATATCTAGGCACCTAAACCCTCGAGTCTCTTTCCAATTATTTGTGAAATTGTCCTATTTATGGTCTAATACTCACTTTGGGTGCAGAGTAGATTCAGCTTCGGACTTAAAAACTGGTGTCAAACATGTTGCATCATGATCGCACTGCCGAAAGCCAGTTATTACTAATTATTATGAATTGGTTAACTGCAGTTAATAAATCAGCCGTGACCCAAAATACTTCCCATTTTATGGCAGCCCTGCTGCCTCACAGCACCAGGGGCCCGGGTTCAATTCCAACCTCAGGTCGATGTGGAGTTTGCACAATCTTCACGTGCCTGCGTGGGTTTCCTCTGGGTACTCCAGTTTCATCACACAGTCCAAAAATGTGCAAGTTCAGTGGATCGGCTAGGTTAAATTACCCATTGTGCCCAGGGATGTGCAGGCGAGGTGGATTAGCCATGGGAAACGCAGAATAGAGTGGGGGAGCTACGTCTGGGTGGGATACTCTTCAGAGGGTTAGTGCATACTTGGTGGGCTGAATGGCCTCTAGCTGCACTATAAGCTTGGCTAAGAGTTGCCAGGAGCTTCATGGTCCAAACCTTTCCAGGACTCAAGCAGGTGGCCTTTCCCTTAGTCCTTCTAAGTTTCAAGTGCCTTGTTTTGTGGAAATCGTTGGTTGCCTCTCTCTCCACCACATCCTTGGGCAATGATTACCAGGTCATTGTCACACATTGTAAAACCATTCCGCACATTCTCTCTCTCCTTCCCAAATCTCTAAATGCGAGTTGAAGGATCTGTCGTACGATTGTCACATTGGAATAGCTTGCTTTTGTTGATCTTGTCTCAAACTTTCAGATGACTGCAAGCCTCTACCAAAGCTCCTTTCAGACTCCCTTGCACCATGGAGAACAGGGCCCTGCTTTCTGCAGTCTCACCTCGCACTTACATCTCTTTGCCCCTCAAGCCACTTTGCCAAACATTTTCTCACTGTTGCTAAAATATATGGCGGCCAGGCGAGTCACAATGCTCAAATCATGGCTCGACGAGATTTCAGTTAAAGCTCCCTGCTTTTGTGACTTGATATCTCTCTTCATAAAGCACTGGGTTCTGTCTGCTTCCCTAACTGTCCTCTCGGCATTCCTCAAACTTCGCTCCTTGACAAGGAAATCTTCAAAAAGATGGCGGTGGAGTAGCGGCATAGTGAACAGCCATAATCCCTTCTTATTTTTTTCATTTCTGCTCTCCTTTTCCCCCCACTTTCATAGTCTTTCTCGGCGTCTTCAGCGAGAATGGCCCAGCGTCCCGAGCATGTGCAGCAGCGGTCACCGCACGGGCGTTGCCGTCTCGCAGCCATTTCTGTTTTACATGCTTGGGACCAGGCCATGAGCAGCTCTAGCTGTGGGGCTGAGGTCGTGTGAGCTTCACTGTAAGCGGTGGAAGAATCTGGAATTTACAACCAACGGCGCAACACAGGGTGGGAAAGGGGAGCAGGAGGCACGTGACCAGGCCCGTGGCTCCAGCGCAGGTCGCCACACAAATGGTGTCGTGTCGCCGACATTTTTGTTTTGCGCGCGTGGGACCGGGCCTTGTGCAGCCCCAGCTGCACAATCAGCTCTGGCTGTGGGGATATGAGGCCGCGTGAGCTTCACCATTGGCGGTGGAAGAATCTGGAATTTGGATACGATGGCAGAACCTGGGGAGGGGAACAGGAGGCACCTGAGCAGGCCCGTGGCTCCAGCGCAGACATTGTGGTTGTAGGAGTGGTGGGGAAGTGGAAGTTCCACTTCCCTCGCCCCGAACCCGGAGCCCCTCACAGAGACCCTGGTCGATGTCAAGCAGCAAACGGTTGCAGAGGGGAGGATTAGAAGAGGAAAGATTGCGGTAAAATTTTGTGTATTTTCGTTTTCCAAGATGGTGCCCGTAACGTGGCGGTAAATCCAAATCTACAGGTCTAAATCTGAACGGTTCCAGGGATGAGGTTAGATTGAAGAAATTGGGATTGTTCTCCGTGAAGAGAAGGAGGCCGAGAAATGTTTTCAAAATTATAAGTGGGTTGGATACAGGAGTTTGGGAAAAAGAACTGTTGCCATTTGCAATAAGAACAGAAGTGAGGGAGCATAGATTTAAAGTGATGTACAGAAAATGCAAGGGTTATGGGAGAAATGTCATTTCCATTCTGAGAGTATGTTGGGTCAGATGGGACAGGGGCAGGTTCAACCGAGCCACTCGAGTGGATGGTTAGATGGATGGAGTCGTGCGCAAGGGTTACCAGGGGATAAGGCTGGGTTGGCATTCGGTAATGATCCTCGTTTGAAGAACCAGTGCAAACATAGTGGGCTAAATGGCTTCATTCTGCACTGTAACAATTTTCTGACGTGTTGCCACCTTCCAAGATCGATGCACGCGATCTCTCAAATTCCTTTCTCCCTTTGCACTGCGTGGAGCTGTGTATCCAAGATGGCGGCAAGGTAGGGTTTCTGAGCTGGACCTCATCTGCTCTGTCCATTTCTTTGCTTCCTTCCCACCTCCCTCTTTTCGTTCTTTTCTACTTCTTTCTTTTTACCTCCCGTACTCGGGTGGCAACGGCGATGTCTGGGTTGAAAGCTGACTCCGACTCCCAGCCTCGAGGTGAAGCCCAGTGGGGTCTGGGCTGAAAGGATTGTTATTGTGAACTCTTAATTTTCTATTCTTCTAATTTATTGCTGGACTTTTGTTTCTTTACTCTTCTAATTGTTTTCGTGAAGAATTTGTACTGAAAAGGCTGTGCAAAACTAAGTAGGTGTCTAAGATGGAGTTGTAA
The DNA here is from genome assembly GCF_037043375.1 of Chiloscyllium plagiosum. NCBI lineage: Eukaryota > Metazoa > Chordata > Chondrichthyes > Orectolobiformes > Hemiscylliidae > Chiloscyllium > Chiloscyllium plagiosum. Next base: position 18,414,125 of record NW_028270183.1, read on the forward strand.
GTGGTGATTTGTAAACCTTTCACTGCACTCATGTGGGTACATGTTGCTCCTTGAGCTTGTTCAAGGAGCAACTATTGAGTGTCCTTGATAAGAATGTACCCGTCAGGCAGGGAGGAAAGGGTCGTGTGAGGGAGCCGTGGTTTAATAAGGAATTGGAATCCCTTGTTAAATGGAAGAGGGCGGCCTATGTAAAGATGAGGCGTGAAGGTTCAATTGGGGCGATTGAGAGTTATAAGGTAGCCAGGAAGGACCTGAAGAGAGAGCTAAGAGCAGCAAGGAGGGGACATGAAAGGTCCTTAGTTGGTAGGATTAGGGAAAACCCTAAGGCTTTCTATAGGTATGTCAGGAATAAAAGAATGACTAGGGTAGTAATAGGTCCAGTCAAGGATAGTAGTGGGAAGTTGCGTGTGGAGGCTGAAGAGATTGGGGAGACACTGAATGAATACTGTTCGTCAGTATTCAATCAGGAACAGGACATTGTTGTCGATGTGAATACTGAGTCACAATTAAGTAGAATGGATGGCTTTGAGGTATGTAGGGAAGAGGTGTTGGAAATTCTGGAAAGGGTGAAAATAGATAAGTCCCCTGGGCCTGATGGCATTTATCCTAGGATTCTCTGGGAAGCAAGGGAGGAGATTGCAGAGCCATTGGCCTTGATTTTTATGTCCTCATTGTCTACAGGAGTAGTGCCAGAAGATTGGAGGCTAGCAAATGTGGTTCCCTTGTTCAAGAAGGGGAGTAGGGATAAGCCTAGTAACTATAGGCCGGTGAGTCTCACTTCTGTTGTGGGCAAAATCTTAGAGAGAATTGTAAGGGATAGGATTTATGAACATCTGGATAGGAATAATGTGATCAAGGATAGTCAGCATGGTTTTGTGAAGGGCAGGTCGTGCCTCACAAACCTTATTGAATTCTTTGAGAAGGTGACTAAGGAGGTGGACGAGGGGAAAGCGGTAGATGTGGTGTATATGGATTTTAGTAAGGCGTTTGATAAGGTTCCCCATGGTAGACTACTGCAAAAAATACGGAGGTATGGCATTGAGGGTGAGTTGGAGGTTTGGATTAGGAGTTGGCCGGCTGGAAGAAGACAGAGGGTAGTAGTTGATGGCAAAGGTTCATCTTGGAGTGCCGTTACTAGCGGTGTTCCGCAAGGATCTGTTTTGGGACCATTGCTGTTTGTCATTTTTATAAATGACCTGGAGGAGGGGTTAGAAGGTTGGGTGAGCAAGTTTGCGGATGATACGAAAGTCGGAGGAGTTGTAGACAGTGAGGAAGGATGTGGCAGGTTACAGCGGGATATAGATAAGCTGCAGAACTGGGCAGAAAGGTGGCAAATGGAGTTCAATGTAGCTAAGTGTGAGGTGATTCACTTTGGTAAGAGTAACAAAAAGATGGGGTACTGGGCTAATGGTCGGATACTTGGTAGTGTGGATGAGCAGAGGGATCTTGGTGTCCATGTACACAGATCTTTGAAAGTTGCCACCCAGGTAAATAGTGCGGTGAAGAAGGTATATGGCGTATTGACTTTTATTGGTAGAGGAATTGAGTTCCGGAGTCCTGAGGTCATGTTGCAGTTGTATAAGACTCTGGTGCGGCCGCATCTGGAGTATTGTGTGCAGTTTTGGTCGCCATATTATAGGAAGGATGTGGAGGCACTGGAACGGGTGCAGAGGAGGTTTACCAGGATGTATGGAAGAAAGATCGTATGAGGAAAGGCTGAGGCACTTGGGGTTGTTTTCATTTGAGAAAAGAAGGTTTAGGGGTGACTTGATAGAGGTGTACAAGATGATTAGGGGTTTAGATAGGGTCGACAGTGAGAATCTTTTTCTACGTATGGAGTCAGCTATTACTAGGGGGCATAGCTTTAAATTAAGGGGTGGTAGGTATAGGACAGACGTTAGGGGTAGGTTCTTTACTCAGCGAGTTGTGAGTTCATGGAATGCCCTGCCAGTAGCAGTGGTGGACTCTCCCTCATTATGGGCATTTAAGCGGGCATTGGATAGGCATATGGAGGATAGTGGGCTAGTGTAGGTTAGGTGGGCTTGGATCGGTGTAACATCGAGGGCCGAAGGGCCTGTACTGCGCTGTATTCTACTATGTTCTATGTTCTATGTTCTATGTGACAATAAAGCTAATTCTAATATGAATACTGCCTCTCCCTCTCCCTTCTATCACTGCATCACGTTGGACTTCTGCACAATGAATTCCGTCACTTGTCTGCCCACGGTGCTCAGTTACCTATCGCCTGTCACAATTGACTGGTACCTTCCTCGCTGTCACACCTTGTTCTGAGGAAGGGTCACTGGATCCAAAGTTTTAACTCTGCTTTCTGAATTTCTCCAGCAATTTCTGATTTTGTTTCTGATTTCCAGCATCTGCACTTCTTTGGTTTAGTTTTCAAATTTAATTTTTTTGTTTATTTTTCAAATTTGCTGAATTGGGGAAAAATTAACATGGAACTGAGTATCCAAGTCATTTATCTGCATAAAAAAGCAGTGTCCCTCACACTATCCCTGAGGAACCAGTACAGAATGGGAAGTGCACTCAATCAACACTGTTGGTCATTCCCTTACGGATCACGGGAGCTATAGTTTCATACTTTCTCAAGATCAAGGTTCTCTTCCAGCTTAGCAAGTGCATTTAAGGCAGGTGAAAGTGAGGTCTGCAGATGCTGGAGATTAGAATCGAGAGTGTGGTGCTGGAAAAGCACAGCAAGTTAAGCAGCATCTGAGGAGCAGGAAAGTCGATGTTTCTGGTATTTAAGGTATGGTCCATCTTCCAATGTAAGAGACATGACAGCTGACTGCTGCACAGAGAGATACATCAGAACCGAAGGAAACATTACAGTGACTCTTCCAGCACGAGGGATAAATGCTGGCCATAGCTACCGTGTAAACACAGCCTTGCTCTTACAGTCATTGGACCGAATGGTCTGTTTCCATGCTGTATGACTCAATGAATCAAAGCTGAACATAATTCCGAACTAAACTAGTCCCACCTGCATGCTCCTGGCCCATACCCCTCTCTTCGTGTACTGATCCAAATGTTTTTTAAACAATGCAATCATACCCGCATTCATCACTTCCTCTGTAAGTTCATTCTAGACACGAACCACTCTCTGTATAAAAAAGCCTCTTGTGTCCTTTTTAAATCTTTCTCCTCTCACCTTAAAAATTTGCCCCCAAGTATTGAAATCCTCCATCCTACGGAAAAGACAATTACCATTAACTATCCATACTTCTCATTATTTTGCAAAGTTCTGTAAGATCACCTCTCAACTATGCTCCAGTGAAACAAGTCCTGGCCTGTCCAGCCATTCTTTATAACTCAAATCATCCGTAGCCAGCAACATCCTGGTAAATCTCTTTTGAACCCTCACCAGTTTAATAATGGGTGGCATGGTGGCTTAGTGGTTGGCACTGCTACTTCAGAGCACCAGGATCCCAGGTTTGATTCGAGCCTCGGGTGACTGTGTGGAGTTTGCACATTCTCCGCGTGTCTGTGCGGGTTTCCTCCAGGTGCCCTGGTTTCCTCCCACAGTCCAAAGATATGCAAGTCAGGTAAATTGGCCACGCTAAATTGCCCATAGTGTTAGGTGCATTAGTCAGAGGGAAATGGGTCTGAGTGGGTTACTCTTCAGAGGGTCGGTGTGGACTGGTTGGGCTGGAGGGCCTGTTTCCACACTAGGGAATCTAATCTGATCTAATCTATCCTTCTTATAGGAGGGTGACCAGAACTGGACACAGTACTCCAACAGTGGCCTCACCGACGTCCTGTACAATGTCAACATAATGTCCGAACTACTATACTCAAAGGACTAATCGATGACGGCAAGTTTCAAAACTGAGCCAAAAAAGGATTTTCACAGTGTTCTGAAAAGGCAGACAGCCTAAAAGGCAGCAACATCCTGACCGTCAGATTGGCTTTTTTTATAGATTCCTGCAACCGTTTGAAATGGCTGCATGCTTTCACAGAATGTGTTAAAGCTAACGCCAAACAATACCCCGAGGTGATTTGGAAGCCCACAGGTTTAGGAGAGTTACAGACAGGTAATCGCTTTCAGCAGAGTATTGAAGTCAAACATAACGAGTGACCAGAATCGGAGCCTCTCGGCATTTTACTTTCCACTTGGTTATTTCCCACCGCTCACTAGGCTCAAAGCTCCCAGGCTCAGTACTTTAACTCACCACTGCTTGCAGGGCGTACAGCATACTGGATCCAAACAAACACTGCAAAAGATCACAGACATTTATTAAACCTCTAAGGCGTAACTCATAGGAGAAAGCATCCAGACAATACTCAGTTGAGAGGACAGCAATGATGCCACACATAGCAACTAAATTGCATTGAATCTCTGCGACACTAGTGCAGAAGTACTAATAATAATTCAGTGCTGTGGCTAAGCACCCAGCGTCCTGGGGAGCATTGTTGAACTAAGAGACCTTAGGCTGCAGGTTCAGTGAAAGTGGAATTACAGGCAGATAAGGTATTGAAGAAAGCATTTGGCACACATGCCATTATTGGTCAGTGCATTGAGTATAAGAGTTGGGAAGTCATGTTGCGGCTGTACTGAACATTGGATAGGCCACTTTAGGAATACTGTGTTCAATCCGGCCTTCCAGCAATAGAAAAGATGTTGTGAAACTTGAAAGGGAGCAGAAAAGATTTACAAGGATGTTGCCAGGGCTGGAGGGTTTGAGTTATAGGGAGAGGCTGAGTAGGCTGGGGCTATTTTCCCTGAAGCATTGGAGGCTGAGCGGTGATGTACTGAGGTTTGTAAAATCATGAGGAGCATGGATAGAGTAAATAGACAAGGTCTTTTCCCTGGGGTGGGGGAGTTCAAAACTGGACGGCATACATTTAGGGTGAGAGGGCCTAAGGGGCAACTTTTTCACACAGAGGGTGGTGCATGTATGGAATAAACTGCCAGAGGAAGTGGTGGAGGCTGGTACAGTTACAACATTTAATAGGTACCTGGATGGGTATCTGCACAGGAAGGGTTTGGAGCAATATGGGCCAAATGCTGGCAAACTGGACTAGATTAATTTAGGAAATCTGGTAGGCATGGACGAGTTGGACCAAAGGTCTGTTTCCGTGCTGTACACCTTTATATTTGTATGGCTCTGTAGATAGATTATTCTTCAGACAACAGCGATTGTGACTGGTTCCATCGCTGGATACTATTCGAAAGGGTAGCAGAATTCTCCCTTGTGTCAGTCTCAAGAGAGGCGCAGACCATTTACAGCAAATGAAGTACATCTGAGCTGTTGCTCCCGGTTTCATGTGGGGAATGCAGCAGTCAGTTTGAATGCAATGAAGCCCTCATGCAATAATGACCAGATCATGGATGTTTGGTTAAGAGACAAAATCTTGGCCATGGTCCTATTTCTCTGCTCTTCTGTGAAGTTGAACCACAGGACAATATTCAATGGAAGAACATCTCCTCAATGAGCGATGATGGGATCCAAGTGACTGCTCTGTTTCTGACATTAGTAACACCACACTGGAATTCCTTCAATAGTTTTGGATCAATGTGAAGACAATGTACAGTGGTGTCCTGGCAATGCTTTTGTAATCCAGAGGCTAATGCTCCTTGGAGAAAGTGAGGACTGCAGATGCTGGAGATCAGAGCTGAAAATGTGTTGCTGGAAAAGCGCAGCAGGTCAGGCAGCATCCAAGGAGCAGGAGAATCGACATTTCAGGCATGAGTCCTTCAGGAATCCTGAAGAAGGGCTCATGCCCAAAACGTCGATTCTCCTGCTCCTTGGATGCTGCCTGACCTGCTGTGCTTTTCCAGCTACACATTTCCAACTAATGCTCCTTGGTCATGGGTTGGATTCCAAGGGTTGGATTCCAACTGAAATAATTCTAAGAGGGTGCTATCCCGTCACCTAGTCCCCTTTTATTTACACATGGAGAGTCCTTGACGCTGACCCAGCTCTAGTGTGAACAGAGTCACTCCTATTTTTTAGACCCCCTGACACTCTTGCTTTTTTTTTCTTTTTCTTTTATCTTTTTTTGCCCCCACACTACCACCTAACTGCAGTAGTGCTTATTTTTAACTCCTGTTTACATCTGTCAGCCAGGGCTCCTTGACTGGACCAGATTAACAGCCCCAATCAGGAAACTCATATTCTAAATTCGCCTGGCTAAACTCATTACAATCACTACAGCTACCAAAGCAATTAGTACAATTTAAATTCAATTGATAGATATGGTACTTAAAACTAGTCTCAGTGACGGTAACCATAAATTTATTATCAATTGTTGTTTAAAAACCCATCTAGATCATGATTATCCTTTAGGAAAGGAATCTGCCTTCCTAACCTGGTCTGAGCTAAAAGTGAGTCCAGACCCACACCCTCTGAAATGACCGAGCAAACCACTCAGTTCAAGAATAATTAGGGAATGAGCAATAAAAGATAGCCTTTCCAGTGATGTCCCTGAATGAAAAAACCTTTCATTTTGTTTTTATTTTGCACTGTGGATGAACACTCTGAGTCTCTGAATCTGAAAGATCGACGTTGACCAATTTGGAAGTCACCTGATGAAGGAGCAGCGCTCGAAAACTTGCGATTTCATATAAATCTATTGGTGTTGTGTCACTTCTGACCTTGTCTACCCAGTCCGACACAGGTACCTCCACATCATGGCTGATATTGACTAATGGATTGCCAATGGGATCAATTTGGATAATTGGAATAGATTTGTCTTGAAACTGGAGAGGCTGTCAGTGGTGTAACTAACCTGCCATCCTGACAGTCAGGGAAATGGGAACTGTGGCTGTCTGAGATGCCAAGAGAGGTTGTAGCTCAGTCTTAAAGAAGTACATTGTCATTCAACCCTGGGACAGATGTTTCCTGCTAATAACTTGGCAAAGATACCATGACCTCAAAACCCACTGCCAAGTCTGGATGTCACAAAGTTTTGCTTGTTTCACTTCTCAAAAGTCAACCTAATGGCTTACATAGCAAGTGGGTCTAAATTAAGAATGATGGAAGCAGGGAAAAAAAGAACTTAAACAGTAGATATGCACATTCAGCAACTTTGACACAAATACTGGAGAATTCCTTCATACCCTGGATGTCAGGTTCAGCAAGTGAGACCTTACTGTCGCTGGTCAATGTCATAAAGTAACCTCCTAACTTCTCCTATTTTTTAACAAGAAGAAGGAAGCGCTAAATAAAGGTTTACCTCCTACGCGGATGATCTGGGCCACTGCACAAATCATTGAAACACAGGAGTAGGCCTATTTGATCCTGCTCCACCATTTTATACATTCATTTCATTTCACCTGATGAGGGAACGCTGCTGCGAAAGCTTGTGATTTTAAATAATCCTATTAGGCTATAACCCAGTGTTGTGTGACTTCTGACTTCTTCCACCTCAGCCCAAAACAGGCACCCCCCCTTACTTTAACTCTGTACTCTGATCCCGCTTTCTCCCCACACCCTTTGATCCCTTTCGCCCAAAGAATTATATTGATCCCCTTCTTGAAAACATTTAATGTTTTGGCTTCAATCGTATTATGTGGCAGAGAATTCCACAGCGTCTGGGTGAAGACATTTCTCCTGATCTCAATCCTAAATGGCCTAACCTGTATCCTTAGATGTGTTAGGGGGACATGGAAGACAAAATTGTAGAAATCATCAAGAGTTGTTTAATGGAACAGTGTATCGCAGCGCCTGGCCAAGAACAGGCTTTTCTTTAAAGGTCTGCTAATGTGTAAAGAATGATAAATGTCGTACTTAAGGATCCTCGAGGTAGAATTTCAAATTCCATTGGAATGGTCCGAGGAGAAAGCAGTTTGAAGAACAGCAGAATTGGACGTAAACTTGAAGTTGCAAAAAATTAACATTGCAGTCTGACAGGGATAAAGCACATGGAGCAGATTTGAGTAGGCAGTTCTTCTGTGGAACCGGCACGAGCACAATTGGCTGAATGGCCTCTTCCTGTGTGGCAAGATTTTGTTCATCATCATTGCCTCAGCCATGTGTGAATTATGGCCCAGATCTTCAGGGGATTCATGATGGCCTTCGGCTTGCTCCTGTTCCTCTCCAACAGCTTTGTGCCAAGTTGGATATTTCTGGCTGGGACTCCTGATGCCTGTGTCTTGGGAAATGCAGAGAGTAATTAAATGGAATTGTTTCCACTTGCTGCTAGATTGTCAGTCGAAGACAAGCTAAGCCCCTCCTTTCACAGCAGTACTTGGTGCTTTCTGGGAGCGCTAATTCGTGACCAACACTGAAAACTCTGGGACACTCAAACAGCTTTAGAGGGTGTTGAAGGATGGGTCTGGGCGAGGTGAGTCATAGAATCATTGAATCCCTACAGTGTGGAAGCAGAACATTTGGCCCATCAAGTCCAAAGAGTATGCCCTCCCCAGATCCATCCGCTATCCTCTATCTGTAACCCTGCATTTCCCTTGGCTCACTGGCCTAGCCTGCATATAACTGGGCACTATGGGTAATTTAGCATTGCCAATCTACCTAACCTGTACATCTTTGGACTGTGAGAGGAAACCCACACAGACACAGGGAGAATGTGCAAACTCAACACAGACAGTTGCCCGACGGTGGAATCAAACCCAGTTCCTAGTGCTGTGAGGCACTGTGCCACCATGAATGGGGAAAGGTGCGAAGGGTAAAACTAAGCAGGAAAGGGGCGGTGGAAGGGTGGCAAGGAACCCAGAAGCAAAACAACACTAAAACTTACAAATGGCACACAGTCAACCTTGCCCAGCCTGTCTTTTGAGTACTTAAAAATTGGAACTTAAATACAGCCAGTGCTTTCATTTCCAGGTGTCGTTTTCTCATTAAAGGCTTTCTGGCTGGCGAGTGGACTAGTGAGGTTAGTCGAGGGCAGGAGTTAGCTGGTTAGTGAAGAGTCAGGTGGTCAGATAGTAATTGTGGGGCGGGGGAGATTTGCTAAGTTGGGAGGTCAAGGTAGTTAGAATCATAGAATTCCTACAGGCTGGGCTGTTATGTGCCATTCACAAGTTTTGATCTATTTTTCCTTTCTGAATCCAGAGCAGAAAGAGGCCATTTGGCCCATCAAGTTTGCACCAACCCTCCGAAGAACATGTCACCTAGGTCCATCTGCTTCTGCCACCCCCTCTCCGCTTTTTTCCTAGCTGTAACCTAGCATTTCCTGTGGCTAATCTGCCTGACCTGCATGTTCTGGACACAATGGGCAATTTAGCATAGCTAATCAACCTGCTCTTGGACTGTCGGAGGAAACTGGAGCATCCGGAGGAAACCCATACTGGAGGGGTTGGGGCGGCGTGGGGAGTCAGGGCTAACAGGGGGTTTGGGAGTTACAATTGGGGGGGGAATGGTAGACGGTGGAAGAATTGTGAGTGTCAGGAGGGAATCAGAGAGTTGAGGGTGAGCTATGGGTAATGTTATGGAGAGTTAGACCCATCAAGTGAGTAGGCCAAAGCTGTCTAAAATTTTCAACTCTAATTTAGAATTGTAGAACTACTTGGAGGATCCTAGGAGTGTGGGAATGACCTGTCAGAAATTCGAGCATTTTGTTCGGGGTCTTCTGAAGTGCAACCATCAGGGAGCTGGAAGAGCTGGGCCTCTGTAACTTTGCTGGCCAGTGTTTTAGCTGTTGGGTTCCTGTGACAGTCCCTTTCCCCATGGTAGTGTGGATGAGCAGAGGGATCTTGGTGTCCATGTACACAGATCTCTGAAAGTTGCCACCCAGGTAAATAGTGCGGTGAAGAAGGCATATGGCGTACTGGCTTTTATTGGTAGAGGAATTGAGTTCCGGAGTCCTGAGGTCATGTTGCAGTTGTATAAGACTCTGGTGCAGCCGCATCTGGAGTATTGTGTGCAGTTTTGGTCGCCATACTATAGGAATGATGTGGAGGCACTGGAATGGGTGCAGAGGAGGTTTACCAGGATGTTGCCTGGTATGGTAGGAAGATTGTATGAGGAAAGGCTGAGGCACTTGGGGCTGTTTTCATTGGAGAAAAGAAGGTTTAGGGGTGACTTGATAGAGGTGTACAAGATGATTAGGGGTTTAGATAGGGTTGACCATGAGAACCTTTTTCCACGTATGGAGTCAGCTATTACGAGGGGGCATAGCTTTAAATTAAGGGGTGGTAGGTATAGGACAGATGTTAGGGGTAGGTTCTTTACTCAGCGAGTTGTGAGTTCATGGAATGCCCTGCCAGTAGCAGTGGTGGACTCTCCCTCTTTATGGGCATTTAAACGGGCATTGGATAGGCATATGGAGGATAGTAGGCTAGTGTAGGTTAGGTGGGCTTGGATCGGCGCAACATCGAGGGCCAAAGGGCCTGTACTGCGCTGTATTCTTCTATGTTCTATGTTCTATGAACATGAATATTGCTTCTGCTAAACATTGGATGGACTCTCCCAGCCTCTTTAATTGCAACATTTAAAAGGCATCTGGATGGATATATGAATGGGAAGGGTTGAGGGGGATATGGGCCAAATGCTGGCAAATGGATCTGGATTAATTCAGGATATTTGGTCGGCATGGACGAGTTGGACTGAAGGGCCTGTTTCTGTACTGTACATCTCTATGACTCTATCGGTCTGAATTTCAAGGGTACATTGCTATTGGTCACACTGTCCTGTACTCAAACTCAGAACTGGAAAATGTACATTCAGATTCTTCACACTCTCTCGTTAATGAAGGTCTTTGGAACAGTATCCAATGTCCTGGTCAACAGCTCTCAGTCTATTCAATGAATTCACCTTTATTTCTGCAGCCTCTCTTATCTATCTCTAGCGCTGTCATATCTGATTGAAAGAGTAGTTGGTTCAAACCTCACTCTCCCATGGAGCTTTCAACAGCAATTTCAGGCTCCGTCAAGCATTGACTTGATAGGCCGAGTGACCTCCACTATGATTCTGTGACTCGGTCCACTACCCAGACAGGGCTCATCTGCCAGCAGTGCAATCGTAAAGAGTTGAAGATTCTCAGGGGCATAGGCTTGCACGGCACATCTTTTTGATAGAACGCTGAAGTCTCACCTTCCCTTTCCAATGGGCGTTGTTCATGCAGCCAGCAGCACAGAAGCAGGCCATTCAGTCCATTGTGTCCTTGGGTTCTCCAATTAGCCCCACTCATCCCCCAAAACCTTGTGCTCTGTCCCCTTTCCAAGTGGCTACTCCATTCCCTTTTGGAAGTTATCATTAATTCTGCCTCATTTCACACATAGTGTATTTCACTGTAATGGGCGGCACGGTGGCACAGTGGTTAGCACTGCTGCCTCACAGCGCCAGAGACCCGGGTTCAATTCCCGACTCAGGCGACTGACTGTGTGGAGTTTGCACGTTCTCCCCGTGTCTGCGTGGGTTTCCTCCGGGTGCTCCGGTTTCCTCCCACAATCCAAAAAATGTGCGGGTCAGGTGAATTGGCCATGCTAAATTGCCCGCAGTGTTAGGTAAGGGGTAAATGTAGGGGTATGGGTGGGTTGTGCTTCGGCGGGTTGGTGTGGACTTGTTGGGCCGAAGGGCCTGTTTCCACACTGTAAGTAATCTAATCTAATCTAATCTAATCTAAACGAAACCCTCTTAATTCCCAGCATAGCTACTTTTTTTTCAAAGATTTTAAGCCTATGTCTTCAGGTTACTGGACCAAGTCCGCCCACCCCATCCTCCTCCCCCCAGTCAGTCCCTCTCTACTCTATCAAAGTCCTTTGAAAGGGTGAATGTAAACAATGTTCTTATACCCATGATGTGGAGGTGTTGGACTGGGGTGGGCAAACTCAGAAGTCACATGAGACCAGGTTATAGTCTAACAGGTTTATTTGAAATCACAAGCTTTTGGAGCACTGCTCCTTCATCAGGTGAAGTGCAGGGAAGCCAACAGGCACAGAATATATAGGCAGAGAGATAATTGCAAGATAATCCAAGTAATTAAGTGTGTCAACTGATGGTACAAATAGAGCATCAACAGACTGAATACCAAGTCTTTATAGGAGATCAAGAGTGTCAGACGGTATGAACAAAGTATCATCAGCCGAAAAACAAGTCAATGGATGACCTGTGATCAGATTAATTAAGGTAGAGAGATACCTACAAAAAAAAAATCAAAAATAGACTAATACTAGAGACAAACAAATGGCTGGAATAACATGTAAGGCGTAAGATCGCATGACAAGGGTCTAAGCAAAGTGACAAGTAATCCAAACCTGTCCAAGCTAAGGTAGAGAGACAATAACAAGTTATCTAGGTGATGGTGTCAAAACAGAACAGTAAGGTTTTTGCAAATACAGAACGGTATGGTGTGGTGACAAGTAACACGACACGAACCCAAAATCACGGTTGAGGCCATCCTCCTGGGTACAGAACTTGGCTATCATTTTAAGAGAAATAGAATCATTGAAAGCGTACAACACAGAAAGCAGTTATTTGGGTCATTGTATCTATGCTAGAATGATGCCTCTGGGAAAGTTATGTGTGATTGGTATGCATTGTTTTGATCCAGATATAGAGGTGATCCATTACACAGATAAGCCAAGGAAAGCAATGACAAAAGCAAAGAAGGTTTACTGCAAACACTACTGAATGCCACTTTCAGTTTGGTTCAGCAGCAACGGAATTAGTGCACCCATCAAGACGCATTGGACAGGATCACAGTGGAGTGCCGTGAAGCCAGATAACATCAGAAGGATTCATTCAGATGCAATTTTTAAAAATGCTAGGATGCTACAGTGGGTCAAATGGTCTACTTCTGCACTGTAGTGTTTCTCTGATTCTGCCGAATACAAAGCTCAGTTAACGGAAACCAAATTCACACTGGAATAAAAGCTGTAGGAGACCTAATGAGAGAGACTAGAATAGACACACAATTTTTTCTTGAGAATATTCTGTACCAAAATAGGCATCATGGTGGCTCAGTGGTTCGCATTGCTGCCTAACAGCACCAGGTTTGATACCCGCATCGGGTGACTGTCTGTGTGGAGTTTGCACATTCTCCCCGTGTCTGTGTGGGTTTCCTCCAGGTGCTCTGGTTTCCTCCCACAGTCAAAAGATGGGCAGGTTAGGTGAATTGGCCATGCTAAATTGTCCACAGTGTTCATGGATGTGTAGGTTAGGTGCATTAGTTAGGGGTAAATGTAGAGCAATAGGGTAGGTGGATGGGTCCGGTTGGATTACTTTTCGGAGGGTCTGTGTGGACTGGTTGGGTTAAAATGGCCTGTTTCCACACTTAAAAAAAAAGGCTATCAATAGATTTGGAAGAGAAAACAATGTTGCAGATCTATAGCAGGAACTTAGAAAAGATTGCGTTTTGGGAATATTTTACATCAGAACTGCAAAACTAGCAATTATATCAGGTAGTTTGGTCAGTGGTTTACATGACTTACCCATTCGTATTAATGACTTACCCAGAAAGTTAGCCCAACACATTCTGCTGAAGTGCTTTTGTCCTTTTCAATCTCTCAGCTTGTGATTTGTTCGCATGTGTTCCGCCTTCTCCCAGAGACTGCAATGCTGGATATTTATTCAGTCATGACTTACTGAGAGTCCTGGTCAAAATGAAACTTCTTTACTTGGATTTTATTTCTGCACTCATTTGCATTTTGCTGCAGAAATGGAGAACTCAGTTAGGAAAGGGGCGGATGTTTAAGAACCAGGGAATCCGCAATGTTTTTCGTGAAGTGTTGACTCAGTGGTCAGTGGATGGTCAGGGCTAGAGTTAGAACGTGTAGTTTAAGAGGCTCATTGAACTTAGATATCGATGCTCAATGGAAAAAGAGTGGGGAGCGGCATGATAGGTAAAAATGGAGACCAGCATTCTGGAAGGAGTCTAACATTGAGATTTTCAATTTGGAAATCCAAGTCTCACTTATGATGTAGCCCAAATGTACAACTATGAGAATTGTGTATCCAATGCATTGTGTATCCAATGCAGCACCGTGGGCGGCACGGTGGCGCAGTGGTTAGCACTGCTGCCTCACAGCGCCAGTGATCCGGGTTCAATTCCCAAGTCAGGCGACTGACTGTGTGGAGTTTGCACATTCTCCCCGTGTCTGCGTGGATTTCCTCCGGGTGCTCCGGTTTCCTCCCACAGTCACAAAGATGTGCGGGTCAGGTGAATTGGCCATGCTAAATTGCCCGTAGTGTTAGGTTAAAGGGGTAAATGTAGGGGTATGGGTGGGTTGCGCTTCGGCGGGTCGGTGTGGACTTGTTGGGCCGAAGGGCCTGTTTCCACACTGTAAGTAATCTAATCTAATTTAGAAATGGACTGTGGTGGTGCAAGAAGGCAGTTCTCCATCATCCCAAAGGCAGCTAGAGATAGAGATTGAAAGCTCAGTGATGCTTGCATCCCCTGACCCAATTTTGTGAAAACCATTTGATAAAGTGACACGTGTTCGATTTGTTAGCAAAGTGCACGTCCATGGGATTGCTGGGGTAATGGCACGTTGAGTATGGACCTGGCCAACACAGGAAGAGATAGAGAGCAGTGGTGAACCATTGTTTTACAGACTGAAGGGAAATACACAGTGGTGTTTGTTGTAAAGTGGGTCCTCATCGGGGTGTGCAATGTATGTTTGCAGCCACCATCTTCACTCCGACTCAAGCTTCTTTGGTCCAGTGTGGGATAGGAAAACCACCTGGTACTATAACAAGAAAGGTTGTTACCTTAAACAACATGTCTTTAATTTGATATTAGCAACTAGGTACAAGTTAGGCCAATCTGATGCTCTTTCAAGTTGTTCCCCAAATCAGACTTTTAAAAATCTATTCCTTCATGAGATGTGGGACTCATTACCTTTGAATGGCTTGGTCAGGCTGTTTCAGAGAGCAATTCAGAGGCTTTACTGTGGGCCTGGAGTCACACAGACTGGATAAGAACAGCATGTTTTCTTCATTCAATAGCTTTCGTGAATCAGATGAGTCTTTACAACAATCAATGATGGTTTTGTAGACTGTTTTTCAGTTTCAGGTATCTACTCCTTTTGTCGTAAATCGCACCGCTCTCCATGGTGGGATTTGAACCCAAGAGCATTAATTGGGCATTTGGGTTATGAGCTTGATGATAGTGTTACTGTACCACGGTTTCCTGAATGCAGTTGTCAGTATCATAGTGGGCAGTGCACTACTTAGCATTAACCATTTCAAGCCCTTGCAGTCTTATACAAAAGTGGTCCCACAGAGTTGACATTAGGAACACTGCTCTTTTTGATATTTGCCACTTGGCTTTTATTACAAGTGCCATTATTTCAAAGCTTGTGCTTGATATAAAACGTGGCAATTGAGCGAACAGGTTAGTAGTGACATGGCCAGGTACAGACAAATTGAATTCAATATGGAGAAGTGCAACTTAAGGATAAAGTTACCATTCTCCCATTAGAGAGAGACAGCTGACGTGGTGGTTTAACCTGAGGGTCAGTATAACTCAGGCAAGGGGAGAGATTGAGAAGGAGAGCCCCTTTATGGGAACCTCAGTCAGGGCAGGAATTGAATTTCCATTATTTTGCATCAGAAACCAATCATCCAAGCTAACTGTTCCCACTCAGGAAAGGATTGAGAATGAGAAGTAGTTAGCAAAAGGGAAGTGGCAAGAAAGGTTTTCAATCCACAGTCCAAAGATGTACAGTTTTGGTGGGTTGTCCATGCTACATATCGCGCCTTCATGTGTAGAGATGTGTAAATTAGATGGGTCGGCTGTGCTAAATATTTCCCATAGTGTAGTTGAGGTGCGTTAGCTATAGTAAAAACCCCATGCAGAGTTGCGGGAATGAGGTAGGAGTGGGTCTGAGTCTGATGCTGTGCAGAGCATCGGTGCAGACCTGATGGGCTGAATGGCCTCTTTCTACACCGTAGGGATCCTATGAGCAGCGAGTGACTGGGGTCTGGAATGCTCTGCCTGAGACTGTAGTGGAGGCAGGTTAAAATGAGACATTGAAAAAGGGAATTGGAGATTATTGGAAGAAGAAAAACAGATGCAGACATGGAGAGGAGGCCTAGAAGGAAAAGAGGCGTGTTGGTGGGACAAAATGGATTATCGTGAGCCATCCGGACAGATGGTACAGACTGGATGGACCAAACAACCACCTTCTGCATGGTAACAATTTTGTGATTCAGCTAGGAAATTGACTAGCTCTTCATAAATCACTCAAAACCCTCTTCATAAACCCTCTCAAAATATATTAAGAAGACAGCTTGGATCCTAACTTTTTCTTATTTTAAAGGCAATTGCAAAACATTGCTTCTGGATGCAATTTGATTGTCAAAGTATCAGATTTGAAGCAAAACATACTTTATTCATACACTATAATTATAATTTAACAAAAGAACGAAGAAATTGGAATAACTTAACTCTTCTGGAAAAGTGAACAGAATAATATGTTATTTAACTACTGAAAAGTAACTGTTGCAATACGGAAAAAAACAAACACATCCTTGGCAAAGGCAAATTCAGTAAAATAGATTGTCTCACAGGTAATTCTCCAGTCCAGGAGAAAATCAACAAGAGAAATCTCTGAGAAAGCAGGAAGAGATGTACTGTAGCTTCCAAACCCAGCTACAAGACTCCAACAACTCCTGCTGAAAAATTAAAACTAAAACTCCTGGTTCTGAATTGATCCCACTCGTTCAAATGCTATTGTTCTAACATTTTAAAACAGCTCTAAGGCCTCACAAGCCATTTACTTTATTGGATGCAAATAGACAGATGTCTACCATTATCTTAAAACCTTTCTTCATGAAAAATACTGGACTAAATGCACGCCTTAAAGCCACAGTATTGTCACATTATGCATTAGCTGCAGTATTGTAGTCTAACACTGAGCACTACAGACTAGGATGATGTAAAGACCTTAGTGTGCAGAGGAGCCTTTCAGAATTAGGGCAGGGCTGGCAGAACACAATGACGTGGTGAGATTAGTAAAGTGGGAATTGTTCTCTTTAAGGTAGACAAGATTACAGGGAGTTATAATCAGAGTGCTGAAGGATTTTGATGCAGGAACCCCTGGTAAAAGGGTTGTAGTTCGAGGACGTAGATTTAAGATGATTACTAAAAGATTCAAGTAGGGGATAAATTTCTTTCTCTTTAATGCTGTGTTGGGCACTGGTAGGAAGATGCTGGGAATGCATTCAATTTTATCTTTTACAAGGTGGAGGAAAACCGAGCATGTCATAGAGTCATAGAGATGTACAGCATGGAAACAGACCCTTCAGTCCAACTCGTCCATGCCGATCAGATATCCTGAATTAATCCAGATCCATTTGCCAGCATTTGGCCCATATCCCCCTCAATCCTTCCCATTCGTGTATCCATCCAGATGCCTTTTAAATGTTGCAACCAAACAGCTTTTCCAGTGAATCAGCACTAGCAATGATGGTTAAAAAAAACACTTTTATTTACATCTGCGTCCTCTCTTCAGTCTTAAGTCTAGAGAAGATGTGGAATTCATTGTGGATAGTAAAAGTTGTCACCCACTTTGAATTAAAGACATACTTGAGGGCATTTTCTAAGTGGTGAGAGGCTAGAAACTAAGGATGACCAGTGAGGTTTAGGCAAAGAAATCATCTAAAGGTAGTGAACAGGTAGAACAAAAACTTATTTTAAAGGCAAATGGAATGTTTGTCTCTGTAGGGCCGAATAACAAAGAAAAAAGAACAAAGAAATTTACAGCACAGGAACAGGTCCTTCAGCCATCCAAGTCTGTGCTGTTCTATAACATCTGTCTAAACCTGTCACCTATTTTCCAAGAATCTGTATCACTCTACTCCCTGCCCATTCACATATTTGTCTAGATGCATCGTAAATGATGCTCTCGTGCCTGCCTCTACCACCTCTGCTGGCAACGAGTTTCAAGCACTCACAATCCTCTGTGTAAAGAACCTTCCACACATATCTCCCTTAAACTTTTCCACACTCACCTTGAACTCATGACCCCTAGTAATTGAGTCCCCCACTCTGCAATAACGCTGCTTGCCATCCACCCTGTCTATACCTGTCATAATGTTGTAGACCTCAATCAGGTCCCCCCTCAACCTCCATCTTTCTATTCAAAATAATCCTCATCTACTCAACCTCTCTTCATAGCTAGTATCCTCCATACCAGGCAACATCCTGGTGATCCTCCTCTTCACCCTCACCAAAGCATCCACATCCTTTTGGTAATGTGGCCGATCACAACTGCACGCAGTATTGCAAAATGTGGCTGAACAAAAGCCCTATACAACTGTAACATGACCTGTCAACTCTTGTACTCAATACCCCGTCCAATGAAGGAAAGCATGCCGTATGCCTTCTTGACCACTTTATTGATCCGCGTTGCCACCTTCAGGGTACAATGGACCTGAACACCCAGATCTTTCTGTGCATCAATTTTCCCCAGGGTTTTTCCGTCTACCGTATAGTTCGCTCTTAAATTCTATCTTTGAAAATGCATCACCTTACATTTGCCTGGATTGAACCCCATCTTCCATTCCCCTGCCCAACGCTCCAATCTATTTATATTCTGTTGCATTCTCTGACAGTCCCATTCACAATGGTATTCCACCAATCTTAGTGTCATCTGCAAACTTGCTAATCAGACATCCTATACCTTCCTCCAAATCATTTATGTATGTCACAGACTACAGTGGTCCCAACTTGGATCCCAATGGAACACCACTGATCACAATTCTTCATTTTGAGAAACTCCCACTACTACTCGCTGTCTCTTGCTGCCCACCCAGTTCTCTATCCATCTAGGTAGTACACCATGGACCCCATGCAACTTCACTTTCTCCATTAGCCTATCATGAGGAACCTTTATCAAACATCTTACTGAACTCCATGTATATGACATCTACAGCCTTTCCCTCATCAATCAACTTTGTCACTTCCTCAAAGAATTCTATTAAATTGGTAAGACATGGCCTTCCTTTCACAAAACCATGTTGCCTATCACTGATAAACCTATTTTCTTCCCAATAGGAATCGATCCTATTCCTCAGTATCTTCTCCAGCAGCGTCTCTGCCACTGACACCAGACTTACCGGTGTATAATTACCTGGATTATCCCTGCTACCCTTCTGCTACCTACAACATTAGCAATTCTACAGTTCTCTAGGACCTCACCCATGTTCAAGGATGCAACAAACATATCTATTAAGGCCCCAGCTATTTTGTCTCACTTCCCTCAGTAATCTGGGGTAGATCCCACCCAGAGCCAGGGGCCAGTCCACCTTAATGCTTTTTAACATACCCACCACTTCATCCCTCCTTATGCCAATTGGACCTAGAGTAATCAAACATCTATCCATAACCTTAACATCGTCATGTCCATCTCGTTGGTGAATACTGATATAAAATACTCATTAAGAATCTCACCCATTTTCTCTGACTCCACGCATAACTTTCCTCCTTTGTCCTTGAGTGGGCGAACCCTTTCTCCAGTTACCCTCTTGCTCCTTATATACAAATAAAAGTCGTTGTGATTTTCCTTAACCCTATTTGCGCAAGATGTTCCATGACCCCTTTTAACTCTCTTAATTCCTTGTTTCAGATTGAACCTAATTTTCCAATATATTTCCAAAGCTTTGTCAGTTGCATAGACCTTATGTATGCTTCCTTTTTCCTCTTAGCTAGTCTCTCAATTTCACCTGTCATCTATGGTTCCCTAATCTTGCCATTTCTATCTGTCTGTCCTGCACTCTAATGAACCTCTCTTTAAAAGCCTCCCACATACCAAATGTGGATTCAAACAGCTGCTCCCAATCCACATTCCCCAGCTCCTGCCGAAGTTTGCTATAGTTGACCTTATCCTAATTTAGCACTCTTCCTTTAGGACCACCCTCTTTGACTATGAGTATTTTAAAACTTAAGGAATTCTGATCACTATTCCCGAAGTAATCCTCTACTGAAACTTCAACCACCTGACCTGGCTCCTTTCCCAATACCAGGTCCAGTGTGGCCCCTTCCCAAGTTGGACTATTTATATGCTGCTCTAGAAAATGTTCCTGGATACCCTTACAAAATTCTGCTCCATTTGGACCTCTAATACTACATGAATCCCAGTCAATGTTGGGAAAATTAACATATCCCTAAACCACCACCCTGTTGCTCCTATATCTTTCCATAATCTGTTTACATATTTGTACCTGTATCTCACCCTCACTGTTGGGAGGCCTGTAGTACAGCCCAACATTCCTATTTCTGAACTCTGCCCATATTGCCTCAACGTTCAAGTCCTCCATAGTGCGCTCATTCATCACAGCTGTGATATCCTCTCTGACCCATAACACAACTCCTCCACCCCTTTTACTTCCCTCTCTATCCTGCCTGAAGCATCTATGTCCACAGCAGGATTGTGGGAGTTATGATAAAGTAATTTCTGGTTAGATATGATTTGGAATTCTATGTTCCATTCTGGGGAAGATAACAGCAACAATCTTGAGGATTCAAGGCTCACTTCTAAGGACCACCTTGCCTAGACTTGACTCGTAATCCCTTCACTATGGAAATTTCAAGGGGTGATTGAGCTAAGACTCAAATAACAGCAACATACTGTGAACACTGGAGATTTGAAATAAAAACAAAAATTACTGGAGAAACGCAGCAAGTCTAGCAGCATTTGTGCAGAGAGAAACAGAGTTTACATTTTAGGTTCAGTGACTTCTTCTGTTGATGAACTCTGTGGCTGATTGACTTAACAACAGCAAAACACATGTTAAGTTATAAAACAAATCTTCCAGCAGTAAACAACTTGATCTGAAGATATGCAACACATCTAGAGTCCATAAGTCTGACATCTCTTCAAGACACGAAGTCTGGAATCCAAGTTCAAAACTGGAGGGCATTGGTTTAAGGTGAGAGGGAAAAGATTTAAAAGTGACCCGAGAGATAACATTTTCACGCAGAGGGTGATACGTAAATGGAATGAATTGCCAAAGGAAGTGGTAGATGCAGGTACAGTTACAACATTTAAAAGATGTTTGCACAGGTACATGAATAGGAAAGGTTTAGAGGGATATGGGCCAAACGCAGGCAAATGGGACTTGGTTTAGTTTGGGAAACCTCATCAGCATGGACAAATTGGACTGAAGGGTCTGTTCCTGTGTTGTATGGCTACATAAGTCTATAAAGAAAGCTATTAAGGTTCAGAGCCGATGGAAAATTTAAAAACTGAGATTTGTAAATTTTTATTGGGCAGGATATTAAAGTATATGAAACTGATGCAAACATGGCTTATTTTAATAGATCAAGAGATTGTTTCACCCTCACCTGCCCCTATATTTCTCAAAAGTTCATTACCAGGACATCAGTTGGAAAAGAGCTCCAGGAATTTGATTGTGATTTTTTTTTTAACAGTCAAGAATAGGGTTTAATATTCACAAGTTTGTTTGTTGTGTTCTAGCCTGGACTCTTGTTTCACTGAAAATATCTGCACTATATTGGGTGGTTGCTGGAGAGAAATGGGCTGGTATGGAGCGATTATATGAAGATGCGTCACGAGTCATGCCTGTTATGTCTTCACAATATTTGGAACTGCATGAGTGGACAAGTTGATTTGACTTCATTTATTATTGTCACTTGTACCTAGATACAGTGAAAGATTTTGTTTTGTGTGCAGTACAGGCAGATTATACTATACAATATCAGAAGGTGACAGAACAGAGTAAGGACTACACATTTACGCTGAAAAGAAAGTGCATAAAAATAACATCAGCATTAGATTTGAAATTTGAGAGGTCCATTCAGAAATCTAATAACAACAGGGAAGAACCAATAGTCTCGAACCTGTTGGTATGTGTTTAAGCTTTTGTATATTCTACCTGTCAGAAGAGGTTGGAAGTGATTATAAGCAGGGTGGGAGGGGCCTTTGATGATGTTGGCTGCCTTCCCGAGGCAGTGGGAAGTATAGATGGAGTCGGTGGATGGGAGGGTGGCTACCATGATGGACTGGGCTGTGTTCACAACTCCATGTACTTTCTTATGGTCCTGGACAGAGCAGTTGACATACCAAGCCATGATGCCTCCAGATAGAGTACTTTCTATAGTGTATCTGTAAAAATTAGTGAGTTCGTTTGGACTTGCTGAATTTCCTTAGCCTCCTGAGGTGTTGTGCCTTCTTGACTGTTGCATTAATGGATTTAGAGGATGCTGCCTGACCTGCTGTGATTTTCCAGCACCACACTCTTGACTCTGATCTCCAGCATCTTCAATCCTCACTTTCTCCTCACTTCTAGTGTAGTCAAGATCCTGAAGGTTGAGCTGGAAGAAGGCTGGTGAAAGGAAGATAGATGTTGGGATGGTGGCTGCAAGGTTGTGAGACAACTGTGTCGGGGAGTGCTCATGTTTAGTGTCTCACGGATGAGCTATATCTGGCATTTAGTACTTGCCCATGCTGTTTGAGGTGTAGCAAGAGCTGGCCCCTCAGCAAGTCAAGGAGTGTGCAGAAAACATCTACAAATCCACACTCAGGCTGAGAAGTGCTTCAACTTTGCTTGTGCCTGCTTCACAAACTAAACAAGTTTGAGTATGTGGCTAAATTTGTGATCACGATCAGATAGCCTGATTCATTTTTGTCTGACGTTGGTTGAGAGTTCAATGTGGCCGTGCAAGTATAGCATACAATAAGAAAAATAAATAAAGTCCTGGCATTTATTGCAAAAGAACTGGATTGTAAAACTAAAGACGTGTTGTTACAATTATAAAAGGCATTGGTGAGACAGCATCTGGAATATTGTGTTCAGTTCCAGTTTCCTTACTTAAGGAAGGAAGTGATGGCACTGGAAGCAGTTCAGAGGAAGTTCACCAGTTTGATTCCAAGGGTAGAAGTCAGCTCTTTGGCCAGGTAAGCTCTTCGGCCAAAATAACATCAGATATACCTGAGAGGAGAGTCAGGAACTCAGAGTAACATTACATCTGAAAGACAGCACCTCCACCTCTCCCTTCGCAGCAGTGATTCACTCAAGCCCTGCAGTGGGACTTGAACCCCTG
Source organism: Chiloscyllium plagiosum (assembly GCF_037043375.1). Classification (NCBI taxonomy): domain Eukaryota; kingdom Metazoa; phylum Chordata; class Chondrichthyes; order Orectolobiformes; family Hemiscylliidae; genus Chiloscyllium; species Chiloscyllium plagiosum. The sequence continues at coordinate 18,437,051 of NW_028270183.1, forward strand.
ATATTGTGGATCCCAAGGTGCCAGTGATACTCACTGAGCAAAACTGGCACTAAAATGTCAATCTTCCCCCAACTGTACAACATTTAAAAACAGGTGACATAATTTGAAAGGAGATTATTTTTAGATTAGATGTCTGGAGAAACAAATTCCAATTGCATAAATGTGCAATTTTGAGTTTCTCCACAAAGGTCAATGCTGACACCCACAAGGCTGTGTATTCAGCTCCTTACTGTACTCTCTGGACACTCAAGACTGTGCACCCAAATTTCATCCTAATTCCATCTACGTGTTCACTGACGACACCGCTGTAGGCTGGGTTTCAAACAATGACAAGAAGGAATACAGGAAAGAATTAAAGTGCTTGTTGGCATCGTGTAAATATATCAATCTCTCCCTCAACGTTAGCAAAACAAAAGACCTTGACTTCACAAAACAAGGTGGAGGGCACACCTCTCTCTACATCAATGAAGCTGAGGTGGAGAGGGTTGAATGTAACAAGTAGTGGGGAGCACGGTGGCACAGTGGTTAGCACTGCTGCCTCACAGCGCCTGAAACCCGGGTTCAATTCCCGCCTCAGGCGACTGACTGTGTGGAGTTTGCACGTTCTCCCCGTGTCTGCGTGGGTTTCCTCCGGGTGCTCCAGTTTCCTCCCACAGTCCAAAGATGTGCAGGTCAGGTGAATTGGCCATGCTAAATTGCCCGTAGTGTTAGGTAAGGGGTAAATGTATGGGTGGGTTGTGCTTTGACGGGTCGGTGTGGACCTATTAGGCTGAAGGGCCTGTTTCCACACTGTAATGTAATCTAATCTAATATAAAAGTTTGTAGAAATGACGATCACCAACAATCTATCCTGGACCACCCAGATTGACGGTCAAGAAAGCACAACAATGCCTTTACTACCTCAGGAGGCTAAGGAAATTTGGCATGCCCATAATGACTCTTACCAGTTTTAATAGATGCACCACAGAAAGCATTCTAATCCAGATACATCACAGCTTGGTATGACACCTGCCCTGCCAATGACTGTGCGAAACTACAGAGAATTGTGAACACAGCCCAGTCCATCACACAACCCAACCTTCCAACCATTCAAGCGTAAGCTGTTCAACAGGGATGATGAAGGGCTTATGCTCGAAACAGCGACTCTTCTGCTTCTGGTATGATCTGCCTATACTGCACGCAAAACAAAACTTTTCACAGTAACTAGGTGTGTGTGACAATAATAAATCAAACCAAAAACAAAAGTCAGAACATTGTGATTGGAATAAAAAGTGGTCCCTCTGTATATAAGTTCAGACACTCAGTGGGCGGCACGGTGTCACAGTGGTTAGTACTGCTGCCTCACAGTGCCAAAAACCTGGGTTCAATTCCCGCCTCAGGCAACTGACTGTGTCGCATTTCACATTCTCCCCCGTGTCTGCGTGGGTTTGCTCCGGTTTTCTCCCACAAGTCTAAACGTGTGCAGGTTAGGTGAGTTGGCCATGCTAAATTGCCCGTAGTGTTAGGTGTAGGGGAATGGGTCTGGGTGGGTTGCGCTTCGGCGAGTCGGTGTGGACTTGTTGGGCCGAAGGGCCTGTTTCCACACTGTAAGTAATCTAATCTAATCAATTCAAAGCCAGTAAGAAATCTAATGTTTCTTTATCTCTTTTGGAATGTCAGTGATGATGTCCGTTCAGCTTTTTTGGGGAAATGCCAATTGATTTTCATTCATCCTTCTGTAATAGTAGTGGTCCCACTTCAAGGAATCAATGATAGTTTTAAATGCTTGGCTAAAGTCAGGAGCTGCTGGTATGGGATCATTTATTAAGATATAAGTAGGGAAGTATTGTCCAAGACGTAAGGGAGCACAGAGAGTATTGCAAACAGTTTTGGTCCCATCACATAAGAAGGGATGTAGTTGCATTGGAGGCAGTACAGTAGTGGTTTACTCAGTTCATTCCAGAGATTATTGATTTATCTTGTGAAGAGAGTTTGAACAGTTTGGGTCTATTCTCACTGGAGTTTAGAAGGTTGAACAAGAGGGCAAATTATTTGTTAAATGGGAAGCAAATTCAAAATGCGTCAGTGCAGAGGGACCTGGACATCTCCAGTTAAAATCATAGAATCCCTACAGTGTGGAAGCAGACCATTCAGGCATCAAGTCCACACTGACCCTCTGAAGACTATCCCACCCAGACCCACTCCCCTATCTTATATCCCTGCATTTCCCATGGCTAACCCACCTACCCTACACATTCCTGGACATTATGGGCAATTTAGCATTGCCAATCCACCTAACTTGCACTTCTTTGGACTGTGGATGGAAACTGGAGTCACACAGACATGGGAAGAATGTGCAAACTCCACACAGACATTTGCCCAAGGCTGGAATCAAATCTGGGTCCCTTGTGCTGTGAGGCCGCAGTGCTAACCACTGAACAAACATGGCATCCAACTTTGTGCATGAATTGCAGAAAGTGTGCATGCAGATACAGCATATAATAAGAAAGGCAAATGGAATCCTGGCATTTATTGCAAAAGGACTGGATTGTAAAAGTGAAAACATACAGTTACAATCGTATAAGGTGTTGGTGAGACAGCATCTGGAATATTGTGTTCAGATCCAGTCTCCTTACTTGAGGAAGGATGTGGTGGCATGAGAAGCAGTTCAGAGGAGGTTTACCAATTTGATTCCAGGAATGAAAGGGCTGTGGTACGAGGAGCTGTTGAATATTTTGGGCTTGTACTCTCTAGAGTTCAGAGGAATGAGGGGGGAATCTCATTGAGGTACATAAAATGCTAAGGGGGATTGATATGATGTACATGGAAAGATTCTACTGCACTTTGTTCTTTTTTGCATATCAGCAGTAGGCTTGCTTTCTCCAAATTGATAAAGATAACAATTAGCAGCATTATTCTGCACAATGCTGTAGAAATGCATAAAGTCAACAAATTGAAATGGTAATACAATGTGTGACTATTTGGTATAATAAATTGAAGTCACTCTGGGCATAGCACCACTATGCTGTTAACCCAATGCTCTCATAATACTGTTCCTCTAAGCTTTTCCTGTGCCTCATTGAGATTCTAGTTTTAGGTAAAGTTTCCATAGTCCCAGAGGGCTGAGCTCTCATTGAAGACAGACAACTGGTGGTGAGTTTAACCTGAGGGTCACAATGCCTCAGGCAAGGTGTGAGGTTGAGATGGTGGATTTTCTTGTTGATCTCAGCCGGTGTGGGGAATGAACTCTTTTATGTTTGCATCACAAACCAGCTGTCAACTGGCTGAGCTAACCCGTAACTACAACACGGAAATTAAAAGAAAACTTTTTTAAGAGCTTCAATCTCATTGTGATGGGTTCAGCCCAACTCACATCTGGAAAACTCTGATTATGTTTTGGCAAATTGCACCACAGCAGCTGAGACAACCCATAATATTCTAAAAGGAAAATGTCATAGAATCACAGAGTCATAGAGATGTACAACACAAAAAGAAACTCTTCGATCCAACTCACCCATGCCGACCAGATATCCTAAATTAATCTCGTCCCAGTTGCCAGCATTTGGCCCATAGCCCTCTAAACGCTTCCTATTCATGTACCCTTGTCTTTTAAATGATGTAATCATACCAGCCTCCACCACCACCTCTGGCAGCATGTTCCATACACATGCAACCCTCTGCGTGAAAATGTTGTCCCTTAGATCCCTTTTAAGTCTTTCCCCTCTCACCCTAAACTTATGTTCTCTAATTTTGGACTCCCTTACAGTGGGGAAAAGACTTTGACTAAATCCCAGTCCATGCCCCTCATGATTTTGTAAACCTCTATAAGGTCATCCCTCAACCTCCAATGCTCCAGGTAAAACAGCCCCAGCCTCTTGAACGTCTCCCTGTAGTTCAAACCCTCCAACCCTGGCCACATCCTTGTAAATCTTTTCTGAACCCTTTCAAGTTTAATAACATCTTTCCTCTAGTAGGGACACCAGAACTGAATGCGGTATTCCAAAAGTGGCCTAACCAATGTCCTGTACAGTGCAACATGACCTCCCAATGCCTATACACAATGCTCTGACCAATAAAGGAAAGCATACCAAATGCCTTCTTCACTCTCCTATCTGCCTGTGACTCCACTATCAAGGAGCTATGAACCTGCACTCCAAGGTCTCTTCGTTTCGCAACAATCCCCAGTCAATTTGTCATATTTTCCAAAGGATCCTTTAGAAAAGTTGTAGGATCTGGAAGTGCTGATCAGATTTTCCTTGGGCTATGTGGTAATTGTGTTCCAGGTTTTATTGAAATCTGTCAAATAGATTTTGAGGTGGTTTATTTACAAACAAACAGATGGGTAAATATGGTGAAAGTGAGGACTACAGATGCTGGAGATTAAGGTCAAGATTAGAGTCGTGCTGGAAATGCACAGCAGGTCAGGCAGCATCCGAGGAACAGGAAAATCGATGTTTCGGGCAGGAGCTCCTTCATCAGGAATCTGTAAATATATTATTTCTGCCCACCTTGAGGGGTAAAAGTAATAAATGAAACTTAATGCTGCAAGTACTCAGCAGGTTTCTATGGATAAAGAAACAAGGGTAAATGTTTTGGCTGTAACCTTTCATTGGAATTATTGTAATGAACATAAGAAAAGATTCCAAGGATGTTGCCAGGATTGGAGGGTTTGAGCCGCAGGGAAATTCTCAGGGTAGGGGAGTCCAAAACTGGATGACATACGTCTAAGGTGAGGTGAAAGATTTAAAAGGGACTTAAGAGACAACGTTTTCACATCGAGGATGGTGCGTGTATCGAATGAGCTGCCAGGGAAGTGGTGGAGGCTCATACAACTACAACATTTAAAATGCATCTGGATGGGTATATGAATCGGAAGGGTTTAAAGGGTTATGGGCCAAGTGTCGGCAAACGGGACTAGATTAATTTAGGATATCTGGATGGCATGGATGAATTGGACTGAAGAGTCTGTTTCTGTGCTATACAACTCTATGACTCTATAAATACAAATTTAGAGGTTTGTTGTATCTCTCTGTTGTTCACATAACCATAATTTGAACTATCCACTGCCTGTTCTTTCACATGATCTCAAAGTAAACTGGATCAAGTGGTCAAATTAATAAAACTAATCTCTTCATGAGTGCAATGGTTTGATTAATATGCTACATAGCTTATGAAATAATGATAAAATGGATTTTGTGGATTTTCAGGTGTTAAATGATGCCTGTTATTAAATAATCCCAAGCTGGCAATTTGGTTACCATTTAAGTGTGTGAGAAGGAGTCCTTTGTGGTATTTGTATATGCAACAGTTTCGCTGGGAAACAAAATTAATTTAAATATTGTTACAATCCCAGTGGACCATCGGACAAGGTTCTGCATGGGTAGACTGGTTAGCAAGGTTCGATCCCATGGGATCCAAGGGGAGTTAGCCAATTGGATACAAAATTGCCTTGAAAGTAGAAAACAGAAGGTGCTGGTAGTGGATTACTTTTTAGACTGGAAGCCGAATACCACAAGGATTGGTGCTGGGTCCACTACTTTTTGTCATATAGGAGGTATGGTTAGTAGGATTGCAGATGACACCAAAAGAGCTGATGTAGTGCACAGCGAAGCTAATTATCTCAGAGTACAATGGGACCTTCATCAGATTGCCCAAATGGAGTGACAGATGGAGTATAATTTAGATAAATGTAAGGTGTTGTATTTTGGTCAGGCAAATCAGGGCAGGACTTATACAGTTAATGGTAGAGCCCGAGGGAATGTTGCTGAACATAGAGACTTGGAATTTGGTGCATAGTTCTTTGAAAGTGGAATCACAGGTGGAAAGACAGGGTGTTGAAGTAGGCCTTTGGTACACTTGCTTTCATTGGTCAGAGCACTGAGTACAGGAGTTGGGACATCATGTTGCAGCTGTACAGGACATTAGTGAGGTCACTTCGAGAATAATGTGTACAGTTCTGGTCACCCTTCCATTAAACCAATGTTGTTTAACCTGAGAAGGTTCAGAAAAGATTTGCAAGGAATTTGGCAGGCTTGGAAGGTTTGAGCTATAGGGAGAGGCTGACTCGGCTGGGGCTGTTTTCCCTGGGACATCGGAGGCTAAAGGGTGACCTTATAGAGGTTTATAAAATCATAAGGAGCATGGATAGGGCAAATAACCAAAACTTTTTATCCCCAGGGTAGGGGAGTCCAAAACGAGAGGGCATAGGTTTAAGGTGAAAAGGAAAATATTTAAAAAGGACCTGTGAGGCGACATATTCATGCAGAGGGTGGTGTGTGTAAGGAACGAGCTGCCAGAGGAAGTGGTGGAGGCTGGTACAATTACAACATTTAGAGTCATAGAGATATACAGCATGGAAACAGACCTTTCGGTCCAACCCGTCCATGCCGACCAGATATCCTGAAGAAGGGCTTATGCCCGAAACGTCGATTCTCCTGTTCCCTGGATGCTGCCTGACCTGCTGCTGCGCTTTTCCAGCAACACATTTTCAGCTCTGATCTCCAGCATCTGCAGATCTCACTTTCTCCTCAAAGATATCCCAATCCAATCTAGTCCCACCTGCCAGAACCCAGCCCATATCCCTCCAAACCCTTCCTATTCATATACCCATCCAAATGCCTCTTAAATGTTGCAATTGTTCCAGCCTCCACCACTTCCTCTGGCAGCTCATTCCATACACGTACCACCCTCAGCCTCCGACACTCTAGGGAAAACAGCCCCAGCCTGTTCAGCCTCTCCCTGTAGCTCAGATCTTCCAACCCTGGCAACATCCTTGTAAATCTTTTCTGAACCCTTTCAAGTTTCACAACATCTTTCCGATAGGAAGGAGACCAGAATTGCACACAATATTCCAAAAGTGGCCTAACCAATGTCCTATACAGCCGCAACATGACCTCCCAACTCCTGTACTCAATATTCTGGCCAATAAAGGAAAGCATACCAAACACCTTCTTCACTATCCTATCTACCTGCGACTCCACTTTCAAGGAGCTATGAACCTGCTCTCCAAGATCCCTTTGTTCAGCAACACTCCCTAGGACCTTACCATTAAGTGTATAAGTCCTGCTAAGATTTGCTTTCCCAAAATGCAGCACCTCGTATTTATCTGAATTAAACTCCATGTGCCACTTCTCAGTCCACTGGCCCATCTGGTCCAGATCCTGTTGTAATCTGAGGTAACCCTTTTCGCTGTCCACTACACCTCCAATATTGGTGTCATCTGCAAACTTACTAACTGTACCTCTTATGCTCGCATCCAAATCATTTATGTAAATGACAAAAAGTAGAGGGCCCAGCACCGATCCTTGTGGCACTCCACTGGTCACAGGCCTCCAGTCTGAAAAACAACCCTCCACTACCACCCTCTGTCTTCTACCATTGAGCCAGTTCTGTATCCAAGTGGCTAGCTCTCCCTGTATTCCGTGAGGTCTAACCTTGCTAATCAGTCTCCCATGGGGAACCTTGTCGAACACCTTACTGAAGTCCATATAGATCACATCTACTGCTCTGCCCTCATTCAATATTCTTTATTACTTCATCAAAAAACTCAATCAAGTTTGTGAGACATGATTTCCCCCGCACAAAGCCATGTTGACTATCCCGAATCAGTCCTTGCCTTTCTAAATACATGTACATCCTGTCCCTCAGGATTCCCTCAAACAACTTGCCCACCACCAAGGTCAGGCTCACTGGTCTATAGTTCCCTGGCTTGTCCTTACCACCCTTCTTAAACAGTGGCACCACGTTTGCCAACCTCCAGTCTTCCGGCACCTCACCTGTGACTATTGATGATACAAATATCTCAGCAAGAGGCCCAGCAATCACTTCTCTAGCTTCCCACAGAGTTCTCGGGTACACCTGATCAGGTCCTGGGGATTTATCCACCTTTAACCGTTTCAAGACATCCAGCACTACCTCCTCTGTAATCTGGACATTTTGCAAGGTGTCACCATCTATTTCCCTACAGTCTATATCTTCCATATCTTTTTCCACAGTAAATAGTGATGCAAAATATTCATTTAGTATCTCCCCCATTTTCTGTGGCTCCACACAAAGGCTGCCTTGCTGATCTTTGAAGGGCCCTATTCTCTTCCTAGTTACCCTTTTGTCCTGAATATATTTGTAAAACCCCTTTGGATTCTCCTTATTCTGTTTGCCAAAGCTATCTCATGTCCCCATTTTGCCCTCCTGATTTCCCTCTTAAGTATACTCCTACTTCCTTTATACTCTTCTAAAGATTCACTCGATCTATCCTGTCTGTACCTGACATATGCTTCCTTCTTTTTCTTAACCAAACTCTCAATTTCTTTAGTCATCCAGCATTCCCTATAGCTACCAGCCTTCCCTTTCACCCTGACAGGAATATACTTTCTCTGGATTCTTGCTATCTCATTTCTGAAGGCTTCCCATTTTCTAGCCGTCCCTTTACCTGCGAACATCTGCCTCCAATCAGCTTTTGAAAGTTCTTGCCTAATACAGTCAAAATTGGCCTTTCTCCAATTTAGTCCTTCAACTTTTAGATCTGGTTTATCCTTTTCCATCACTATTTTAAAATGAATAGAACTATGGTCGCTGGCCCCAAAGTGCTCCCCCACTGACACCTCAGTCACCTGCCCTGCCTTATTTCCCAAGAGTAGGTCAAGTTTTGCACCTTCTGTGGTAGGTACATCCACATACTGAATCAGAAAATTGTCTTGTACATACTGAAGAAATTCCTCTCCATCTAAACCTTTAACACTATGGCAGTCCCAGTCGATGTTTGGAAAGTTAAAATCCCCTACCATAACTACCCTATTATTCTTACAGATAACTGAGATCTCCTTACAAGTTTGTTTCTCAATTTCCCTCTGACTATTGGGGGGGTCTATAATACAATCCCAATAAGGTGATCATCCTTTTCTTATTTCTCAGTTCCACCCAAATAACTTCCCTCGATGTATTTCCAGGAATATCCTCCCTTACCACAGCTGTAATGCTGTCCCTTATCAAAAATGCCACTCTCCTTCCTCTTTTGCCTCCCTTTCTAGCATTTGTATCCTGGAACATTCGCCAGTCCTGCCCATCCCTGAGCCATGTTTCCATAATTGCTATGATATCCCAGTCCCATGTTCCTAACCATGCCCTGAGTTCATCTGCCTTCCCTGTTAGGCCCCTTGCATTGAAATAAATGCAGTTTAATTTATTAGTCCTACCTTGTCCCTGCCTGCCCTGACTGTTTGACTCACTTCTATTCTCAGTTGTACCCGTATCGGATCGATCTCCTTCCTCACTATTTCCCTGGGTCCCACCTTCCTAGTTTAAATCCTCCCAAGCAGTTCTAGCAAATTTCCCTGCCAATTTAGGTGCAATCCGTCCTCCTTGTACAGGTCACTTGTACAGGTCACTTCTACCCCAAAAGAGATTCCAATGATCCAAAAATGTGAATCCTTCTCCCATACACCAGCTCCTCAGCCATGCATTCATCTGCTCTATCCTCCTATTCCTGCCCTCTTTAGCTCGTAGCACTGGGAGTAATCCAGATATTACTACCCTTGAGGACCTCCTTTTTAAATTTCTACGTAACTCTCTGTAATCTCCCTTCAGAGTCTCAACCTTTTCCCTTCCAATGTCGTTGGTTCCAATGTGGACAGAACTGTTGGGTGAAGTTCACAGCACAAAATCAGATAAGTTAATTGTTGTTTTAAGTCTGTCCAAGAGAAAGGCTGCAGTAGTGGGTACAGTGGATTCTTTCTTGATTATATGTTTTTGGAGATAAGTCTCTTGATTAAACTTAAAATATAAGCCATAGCCATAGCTATTAATTTAACCTGGGGCAGTGTTTGTCGAGGAATAGGGCGGTGTTATTTTCTGAGTCTGTAGATTGTGAAGGAGCAAAAATGGCCTTTGCAGTGATATGTACTTCTTGTCAGATGTGGGAGTTTAAAGAGAGTTTAAGGGTTACTGCGGATTATATCTGCCATAAATGCTGTTGGATGCGAATCTTATCAGATCGAGTGGATCGGTTGGAGCAACAGATAGAAGCGATGAGGAATTTGCAACAGCAACAGTATGTGATGGATGGCAGTTATGGAAAGGGGGGAATGTCTCAGATACAGTCACATAGATGGGTTAACTTCAGGAAGGGTAAAAGAGGTAGGCAACTGGAGCAGGAGTCTTTTGTGGATATACCCATTTCAAACAGGTATGCTGTTTTGGAAAATGTAGGGGGTGATGGCTTCTCAGGGGAACGTAGCACAAACAGCCAAGTTTTAAAAGGCATCTGGATGGGTGTATGAATGGATTTAGAGGGATATGGGCCAAATGCTGGCAAATGAGACTGAGTCAGATTGGAATGTCTAGTCAATGTGGACAAGTTAGTCCCAAGGGTCTGATTCCATGCTGTATGACTCTGGGATGCTATGTCCCCCCCCTTGTGGATCAGTCTCGAACAAGAGGTCATTGATATTGAGTGACATGAGGTTGGTTCAAAACCGAGCTGAGGAGAAATTACTTCTCTCAGAAGATTGTGAAACTGTGAAACTCAATGTCCCACAGAACAGTGCAGGCAGAATCAATCAACAGATTCAGGAAAAAAATCAACATGTTTCTGATGTTAAGCAAAATAAAAGGCTACAGGGAACAGGCAGGAGAGTGGAGCGGAGACCAGGATAAGATCAGCCTTGATCATGTTAAATGGCAGATTGAGCTCAAAGGGCTGAATTGCCTACTCCCACTTCTAATTCCTGTGTTCCGGTGCGAAAGGGGATTGACAGTGTAACCATGGAGAAGATGTTTCCTCTTGTCGAGGAATGTAGAACAAGATGTCACTGTTTTAAGGTAAGGACCAACAGATTCAAAACAGAGATGAGAAGAAATTACTTCTCCCAAAGAGTCATGAATCTGTGGAATTCATTGCCCCAGAGAGCGGTGGTTGCTGGGATGCTGAATGTATTTAAGTAGAAGTTTGAAGGCCTTTAAACTAAATATTGGGTGCAGGCCTGCTTTCAACTGCATGGAAAATTATGGAAAGAGTTGTTAAAGTACAGATTTGAGATTGTCCAGGGAATTCCTTGTGGCCTCAGACCTGTAAGCTCTCTTGGTTCATCCTGGAGTTCATACTGTTTGGTAGTCTGGAATAAAAACCTCTTGCAGACAGTTTTGTTTAATTTTAGTCTTCCCCTTTATTTACCAATAACATCACTGTTACAACATAACACTGACACCTATGAGCCAGGCTAGCGAAGGTCCTAAAACACAAGTTCTTCCTTTAAGAGCCCTCGCAGTCTACTTCACTCTTCTGTCACAAACAGGCTTCCTTTCTACAAAAGTTTACAAAAGCACTGCATGTTCTTAATTAGACAGACAGCAGTGGAAAGGCATAATTTGTAAGGGAGAGAAGTTAATTGACAGGTCTGTGTGTGCTTAACTGATCACTCATAAGGCCTGTAGTCATCCAGCATGACAGATTTTTTTTAATCTGGCTAAGTTAGGCAAGATAAGTTCCTATTATAAAGAAGTACCAGTCTAAATTAAGTGGGAGAGGTAACCTTGCACAGCTTGTATGTGAGACAACATTGTTTTACAAAATGGCTTCTTAGCAAGGAGGGCAAACTTTAACCATAAAATGGCTTCTTGACAGATTGTGTCAGAATCTCTTCAATGTTAGGTTCAGAATAATTGTTTAGCTCTGAGCAGACTCCTTTTTTTTATCTTAAGCATTGAATCATTCTGTACCTGAGGCTGAAATGTTACTGCAAGATTGAATTTTAAATGATTCATTTGTCTCGAATTAACCTTGCTTTCTTTTCAAGGTTGTAATTCAATAAGACATAAGATCTGAGTAGTTAGAATTGACAGTGAGACAGTCATAGTCTGTAAGTACAGCAAGTGAGTTAAAGCTTCGTCAGTATTAACTTTTACACAGTTTGCATTCCATAATCAGCGATGTCTACTCAAAATCATGATAAGCGCCCAAAATGCAATTTAATTCAAAACATTCAATCTGTAGCAAGTAAGCGCAATAAGTTAATTTTCTACTGGCTTTGGCAATCTCATAGCTAAAATGGTTTCTCGCGCTCTCTCTCTGTCTCTCTCATTCTCTCTCACTCTGTCTGTGGTGTCCCTTTGAACTCTCAGGTCAGGGATTGTAACAGAAAAATGTTTGTCCTTCTGCATCTGCCAAGCTTGCAAGGGTAATAAGAATCCATTATAATTGAAAGGACCTGACCGTTAATTAAAAGGCTTTTGACATACTTACAAGATGATACCTAGTTTCGAGGTTAGAATCAAACACTGTCATTAATTTCACAAGTGAACAGCCATGAATGTTATCACTCTGTGTCCTGTTTACACAGATTCATTGATGTTAAGACAAATGTTCTTAATTGCTTTAAAGCATCCTGTTATCATTTGGTGAGAACAGATGTTTTTATCTTCTGCACATCCTAGGTTCCCCCTTTTATGGCCTGCGCCTCCCTGCCTGTCCTGCTTATTTTCTAGTGTGCGCAAATGTGTTCTATAATTTAGTATTACATTTAGTCTAGATGTTTAAGGAAAGTTAAAAATCACACAACACCAGGTTATAGTCCAACAGGTTTAATTGGAAGCACACTAGCTTTCGGAGCGACGCTCCTTCATCAGGTGATTGTCTATCACAATCACCTGATGAAGGAGCGTCGCTCCGAAAGCTAGTGTGCTTCCAATTAAACCTGTTGGACTATAACCTGGTGTTGTGTGATTTTTAACTTTGTACACCCCAGTCCAACACCGGCATCTCCAAATCATGTTTAAGGAAATGTTTTAAGGCTATAGACTTTCTCAGAGTTATAAGGGGAGAGGGCTTAGTAGAAAAAGTCATAGGACATGGAGTATGGGAAGTGTCAGGGATCTTACTTCAGGCAAGCAGTTGGGGAATAGCTATAAGAGGGGAGTGAGCAACACAGGACTGAGGGTGTTTCACTTAAATCCACATAGTATACAAAACAAGGTAAATGAGTTTAGAGCGCAGATAGAAATGGCAGGTGTGATATTGTGGGTATCCCTGGCTCCAAAGGAATCAGGACCAAGATCTAAATATCCAAGGAATCGCATCCTATCAAAAGCATAGGCAGATGGAGGTATGGCTTGTGACAATACTAATGGCTTGAAGAGGTGCATTTTGTCCTGTTCTTTTTGAATGAAGAAAGTTTGAGGCAGAGATGTTGAGCGGTCTACTCAGAGCCAATAAAGTAAACAGTTTATGAGGACTTGGCTTTTATTAAAAAGTTGGAACAATAGAAGCAGCTGATAGTGTATGAATAAAGTGTGTCTTGCTTCAGATCAGGAAGTCTAACTAATTGAATTGTATCCAGAATAAAACACCATGCACTTGCCATCAAAATAAGAAAAAGTTAGGATCTAGGCTATGTTCTTAATATATTTGGAGGAGGTTTGGTCTGGTCCATAACAGGCTAGGGTTACCTTGTTAGTAGGAAATGAAATGAAATCAATAGCAAGAATTGATATAAAGTCAGAAGACATAGAATCTGCATGGGTAGTGTTAAGGAACCGCAAAACAGACAAAATGGGAGTGTGATCCAAATCTCCGAGCAGTAGGAAGGATGTGAGAAGGAAAATAAATCAGGAGATAGAAAAGGCATGTAAGAAAATGCCATTATAATAATTGTGTGGGACTTCAATATGCAAGTGGACTGGGAAAATCAGGTTGGGAGCTGATCTCAAGAAAAGGAATTTCTGGAATGTCTACAAATGTTTAATTCGGAGAAACTTGTGGTACACCTTTCGAGGGAACAGACAATTCTGGATTGGGAGCAGAAGGTGAAGGAACCACGAAGGAAAGTGACCATAAAATGATAGAATTCTACCCTGCAGTTTGAAGGGGAGGAGCTGGAATCAGATGTAACAGTATTAGAAGTGAGCAAACGTAATTACAAGACATGAGGGAGGAATTGGCCAGAATTAGGGAAGACAGTGGAGTAGCAACAGTAGGAGTTTCTATAGGTAATTCAGGAGACACAGCAGAAATTCCACCCAAGAAGAAGGAACATAGTAAGGGTAAGAAGTGGTGATCGCAGCTGACAAAGGATGATGGGGTGTGCATAAAAAAGTATATAATGTGGTGAAGATTAGTGGGAAGCCAAAGGATTGGGAAGCTTTTAAAAACCAGCAGAGTAACTAAAAAAGCAATAAGAGGGGAGAAGATGAAACATGCCACTGGATGGCACGGTGGCTCAGTGGTTAGCACTGCTGACTCACAGCGCCAGGGACCCAGGTTCAATTCCCGCCTTGGGTGACTGTCTGTGTGGAGTTTGCACATTCTCTCCGGGTCTGTGTGGGTTTCTTCCCACAATCCAGAGATGTGCAGGTTAGGTGAATTGGCCGTGCTAAATTGCCCATGGTGCCCGGTACATTAGTCAGGGGTAAATATCGGGTAGGGGAATGGGTCTGGGTGGGTTACTGTTTGGAGGGTTGGTGTGGATTTGTTGGACCAAAGGGCCTGTTTTCATCATATAAGAGTAAGCTAGCTGGTGATATGAAAGAAGATCACAAGTTTCTTTTAGATATCTAAAAGATAAGACAGAGGCAAGAGTGGATATTGGACCGCCGGAAAATGAGGTTGGAGAAGTAGTAATGGGGAACAAAGAAATGGTGGTGGAACTAAATAGATACTTTGCATCATTGGAAGACACCAGTCGCAAACCAGAACTTTGAGAGAGTCAGGGGGCAGAAATGAGTGTCGTGGCCACCACGATAGAGAAGGTGTTAGGGAAGCTGTAAGATCTGAAGATGGATAAATTATTCATTTCAATGGTCTACACCCAGAGTTCTGAAGGAGACAGCTGAGGAGATTGTAGAGGCATTGGTGGTGATCTTTCAGGAATCGGGAGGGGAGTCGGAAGGATGACACAGGACTGCTTAATGGCTAATGTAACACCCTTGGTTAATAAGGAAGGGAGGAAGGCAGAAGAAACTATAGGTCAGTTAGTCTGAACTTGGAAGTTGGCAAGATTTTTAGCGTCCATTATTAAGGACGAGATTGTGGAGTACTTGGAAGTGCATTGTAAAATAGGACTGAGTAAGCATAGCTTCATCAAGGGGAGGTCATGCCTGACAAATCTGTTAGAAGTCTTTGAGGAAGTACCGAGCAAGTTAGACAAATGAGAGACAATGGACATGACTTGGATTTCCAGAGGCCTTTGACAAGGTGACACACACGGAGCTGCTAAATAACATAAGAGCACATGGTGTTAGGGGCAAAATACTGACATCAGTAGAGGATTGGCTGACTTGTAGAAGGCAGAGAGTAGAGAGAAATGGGTTTTAAGATGTCAGCCAGTGACTTGTGGATTTCTGCAGGGTTTGAGTGTTGGGACCACAACTCTTCATATTATACGTTACCAACCTGGACAAAGGAACTGAGGCCATTGGTGCTATGTTTGCAGATGACACAAAGGGGGAAGGACAGGTACTGTTGAAGAAGGGGGGGGGGAGCGGGTGGAGGTGGTGGTTGGTGGCTGCTGAAGAAACTGGACAGGCTAGGAGAGTGGGCAGTTACATGGAATACAGTTTGGAAAAGTGTGGGGTTGTACATTTTGGAAGTAGGAACAGAGGCATAGACTATTTTCTAAATGGGGAAGGCTGTGGAAATCTGAAGTAAATCAGGATTTGGAGTCCTGGTTCTAGATTCTCTTCAGGTTAGCTTGCTGGTTCAGTTGGAGGTTAGTTCCAAATACAATGTGGGTATTCATTTCAAGAGGGTTAAAAACCAAGAGCGGGGATGTACTGCTGAGGCTGTAAAAGGCTCTGGAGAGACTGTATTTAAATATTGTGAGCAGTTTTGGGCTCTGTCTGAGGCATTAGGGAGGTCCAGAGGAGTTTTTTAAGAATGATTCTGAGGCTGGAGGGCTTGTCATGTGACAAACAGTTAAGGACGCTGAATCTATACTCAATGGAGTTTAAAGGAGGAGGTGTTTGAAACTTAAGAGAATACTGAGAAGCTGGAATGGAGTGGATGTGGAGAAGCTGTTTTCACTAATTGGAGGGACTAGGACCCAAGGACACAGCCTGAGGGTGAAGGGGCGACTGTTTAGAACTGAGATGGGGAGGAATCTCTTCAGCCCAGATGGTGGTGACTCTGTGAAACTCATTGCTGCAGAGGGCTGTGGAGGCCAGACCACTAAGTGTCTTTAATTCAGATAGTTTCTTCATGGGAAAGGGGATCAAAGGTTACGGGGAGAAGGCAGGAGAATGGAGATGAGAAACATATCGGCCATGATCGAATGGTGGAGCAGACTCAATGGGCTAAATTGCCTAATTCTGATTCTGTGTCTTATGGTCTTATTGAAGACTGAGCAGGAAAGCAGGAATTGAGGCCAAGGTGAGATGAGCTACGATCAGAATTAAATGGCAGAGTAGGCTCGAGGGGCCGAATGGCCTACTCCTGCTCCTGGTCTTTATGTTCTGAAAGACTTTCAGTTTCTCAAAAACTCCATGGTATTTTCTTTTGCTTTTGCTTTTTTTCTGCAGTAAGCAGGGGACCTAGAACATTGAAGATCATGATCAACTAAAAACCTCCCGACACACCTAAAAATCTCATCATTCCACATTTTGCGTTGAGGCTGAGACACTGTCCGAGTGCTTGTACCTTTACAATTCTGGGTTGGAGATGAGCCACCTCATTGTCACATGTAAATTACTTGAGCCTTAGCCAGCTCACTCTGTGATAGTGACAGCTTCTTGTAATTTCTGGGGGAGGATTCCCAGCTGATGGCATTCAGGTTTACTACATGGTCGCCCAAGTAACATATACCAGAAATAGGTTCTTATCATTTGGATAATTGAAGTATTTTTACAAGATGAATTATTTGCATGGTTGTGCATTCACACACAGAAAATTCGTCTTTCCTTACTAATGTTCCTGCATATTACCCAAACATAGCTGACCAACTGTACTGACTCTATTATACAAAGTGAGAGAGAGACTGAAGATGATGCAAGTACATTTATACTGGAATGTCAGGTTACATACATTGTTCTCAGTTTTATTAATAGGGTCATAGATACAAGAGCAAGGAAGTAATGCTGATCTTGTATTAGACATTTGTCAGCCCACATCTCTGCACAGTACCGAGAGCCACTTTATAGCCGTGATATGAACATGTGTGAGAGTGCAGACGTGGTTGGTTTGAGGGATGAGGAACTTTGGTAATGAGACTAGACTGAAGAAGTTCAGATTGTTATCCGGAGTGAGAAGATCTGTGTTTCTCCCTATTCTTTCATTTTTATTTCAAATTTCCAGCCCACGGCATTTCATGATTCATAAAATCCCTGCAGCATGGAAACAGATCATTTGGCCCAACAAGTCCACACCGACTATCTGAAAAACATCCCACCCAGACCCATTCCCCTGCCCTATTACTCCACATTTACCCCGACTAATGCATCTAACCTCCATATTCATGAACACCATGGGCAATTTAGCATTGCCAATTCACCCAACCTGCACATCTTTGACTGTGGGAGGAACCAGAGTACCCAGAGGAAACCCACGCAGACACGGGAAGAATGTGCAAACTCCACACGGACAGTGGCTCGAGAATGGAATCAAACCCAGCTCCCTTGTGCTATGAGGCAGCAGTGCTAACCACTGAGCCACCATTCTGTCAAGAGTTATTCTCTTGGTGTTGTTTAAAAGTGACCCACAAGTCTGGTCTAAGTTAGTTTGAAGAAATCATTGACAGTCTGCCTTATTTGTAAATGTCAATTGCCCCTACTTGGTAGCCATATCTGAAATCGTTCATCATCAGCCATTTAATCAAAATGTTGTAAGAAGCACTTTGATTGGCGTATCACAGAATGGAAAGCTCAGTATGATGTTAGAACAGGATGTTGCCTGAGCTGGAGCATTTCAGTGCTGAAGAGAGATTGGACGGACTGGTGTTGTTTTCTATGGTGCAGAGGAAATTGAGAGGGGACGTGACTGAGATGTATGAGATTATGAGGGGCATAGGTAGGGCAGACAGTAAGAAATTTATCCTATTGTGGAATGGATCAATGAGCAGTGGGCATAGGTTTAAGGGATTGGGCAGGAGGCACAGAGGAGATGTGAGGAATGTTCTTCACCCAGAGGGTGGTGGGAATCTGGAACTCACTGCCTGTCAGGGTGGGAGAGGCAGAGATCCCCATCACATTGAAGGAGTTTTCTTTTAGATTAGATTACTTACAGTGTGGAAACAGGCCCTTCGGCCTAACAAGTCCACACCGACCCGCCAAAATGCAACCCACCCAGACCCATTCCCCTACATTTACCCCTTCACCTAACACTACGTACAATTTAGTATGACCAATTCACCTAACCTGCACATTTTTGGACTGTGGGAGGAAACCGGAGCACCCGGAGGAAACCCACGCAGACACGGGGAGAATGTGCAGACTCCACACAGACAGTCCCTGAGGTGGGAATTGAACCTGGGTCTTTGGCGCTGTGAGGCAGCAGTGCTAGCCACCGTGCCGCCCACAAGCTATGGGCCAAGTGCTGGGAAATGGGATGAGAACAGATAGGTTGTTGTTTTTGACTGGAGCAGACTTGATGGGCTGAAAGGCATTTTTATGTGCTATAGACAGCTGTATGACTCTGCAACAGAAGCTGGATGCAGTTGCTTTTGATGATAGGAACTCTGCATCCCATATCTAAAATATCTGTTGACAATTATCTTCATTAAACCTTAAAACTGGACAAAAAAATATTTTCATTTGTCTTTACATAACAAGCACGGTATCAACTCACAAGCAATTTTGCATCACAGCTGACTTCCAATCTTATGTTGGACAGATTATGATCACATCACAGGCACCTATCATGTGACTCTCAGACTGATATTCTTATTGCACAGAACACAATACACGGAATGAATTTGCAGATACCCTCACATCTCCACTGTCACAAGTTGCACCGAGGAGGGGATCTCTTCCCAGAAGATTTTGGGAACTGCGAGATCGACTGATTACATTACCTCCTCCCCAAAAACTCACATTTTCTACTAAACTGTAAGTTCGTTTGCCGATCATTTGATTCCTCCCTCCTACTGATCAGAGAATTGGGGTCATGATGCATATTCAGTTTGTCACGCAAATTGAGGAAGAATACTTTGTATACTAGATTAACTGC
This sequence comes from Chiloscyllium plagiosum, assembly GCF_037043375.1. NCBI lineage: Eukaryota > Metazoa > Chordata > Chondrichthyes > Orectolobiformes > Hemiscylliidae > Chiloscyllium > Chiloscyllium plagiosum. Next base: position 18,456,174 of record NW_028270183.1, read on the forward strand.
ACTAAAATAAGTGAACTGCTCACTTCACTGAATATTAAAATTGCCCACATGGAGCGGATAGGTTTGTACTCTGTGGAATGTAAAAGATAACCCTTTTGCATCTGAAGGTGTTGACCAAATATCAATGGCACACAACGAGTTGCACACAGTTGGACTTAACATGGCCCTCCATTCTGACTGAAGTAAGCAACACATTTATAATGATGATGGTTGCTTAGAAGTCCCACAAATCAGGGTCACTCTCAATCCATCTCTTGGCATGATGTCAGCTCACAGGACTGCTCCAACATCAGGTCATTTACAATGCCTCTTCTTTATAAGTCTTCTGTGCTGCTGACTGTGTGTTGTTTTGGGTGCCACATATTTTTAAGACAATATTTGAAGAAATAGAAGCAGGAGGAGGCTGTTCAACCCCTCGAGCCTGCTCCACCATTCAACTGGCTGATCCTAACCTCATGTCCATGGTCCTGTGGCTCGTGATTCCCTGACTGATCGAGAATCTCTCAATCTCAGCCTTAAATATACACAAGGACTCTGCCCACCCAGGAATTCCAAAGACTTAGAACGCACCGGGAGAAGAAATTCCTCCTCATCCCAATCTTAAATTGGAGCCCCTTAATTCTGAGACTGTATCCTTTGGTCTTTGACTCTCCCATGAGAGGAATATTCTCCCAGCGCTGACCCCGTCAAACTCCTCAACAATGAGCTGTATAGTCCCTTTAAACAGTTTTATTTTAAATTTCACCAGTGTACTATTCAATGCCATCAACCTCTTGAGATCTCCTCAAGTTTCTGCTGAAAGAAACATAAGCAGATATCTGGGGATGTTCTCTCTGACCCCCACTGATTATTCGACTCATAGAATATTTGGGGGGTGGGGGGAGAGAGACAGTCCCTCCAATGCAGTGTTTCTGAAATTACTTTGCAGATATGTTTGGTTTACCTTCCCTGATACAGTTTCTCAGTCTGGAAACGAATATGTTCATCGATGCCTGTACAGGAAAGAAATGGAGTCGCGTGGCTCAGCGGTTAGCACTGCTGCCTTTCAGAACCAGCGAACTGGACTCAATTCCAGCCTCGGGGACTGTCTGTGTGGAGTTTGCACATTCTCCCGTGTCAGCGTGCGTGCGCTGTGGTTTTCTCTCACAGGGTAAAAACAATGACTGCAGATGCTGGAAACCAGATTCTGGATTAGTGGTGCTGGAAGAGCACAGCAGTTCAGGCAGCATCCGAGGAGCATAGATTAGGTGGACTGGCTGTGATTGAGTTACCTGTAGTGTCCAGGATATGCAGGCTAGGTGGATTAGCCGTGGTATGTGCAGGGTGGGTCCTGTTTGGAGGGTTGGTATGGGCTGAATGGCCTGCTTCCGCACTGTAGAGATTTTAAATAAAAGCATGGCTACAAGATTCAAGCTGATTACCGTGATACAGGAGTAAATGACATGTTGGCTTACAGTGTGTGAAAGTGTGTGATGGCTCACATGGTGATGTGAATAACAAATCTTTATATATTAATTATTAAGTGGTGGCTATTGCATTTATATAGCACCTTTCATGACTCCAGAGCATTCTAAAGGGTTTCACAGATGGTTAAGTTCACCATTTAGAGTGTGTGCTGATCTCTCCGATCATCCTGTCATTTAATGTGTTCTGGGGATTTGTGGGCTCCCCAGAACTTGCAGACAGTCCTGTCTAACCAGGAAACTCTCCCAGTCTTGCTGTGTGGAGCACATCAGAACCATTCACAGGCTGAGAAGCTAACTGGCCTGACCACGCTTTGACACATCCTGTCTGGCCGTCAGGTGGGACTTGAACTCAGCACTTCCTGCAATGGGCAACACTGCTGTTCCACCTCAAACACATCTTGCTTTCTGCAGTACAGCTGTATCCACGAAACAGTTCTTTAAGCACGAGCCGACCTGGGTTCGATTCCAGCCTTGGGTGACTGTCTGTGTGAAGTTTGCACATTTTCCCCGTGTCTGCATGGGTGTGCTTCAGTTTCCTCTCACAGCCCAGACATTTGCACGTTAGATGGCTGTGCTGAAATTGCCCATAGTATCCAGGGATGTGCAGGCTATGTGGGTTAGCCATGGGTGATGCAGAGTTTTAGGGTAGAGAAGGTGGGTCTTGGTGGGATGCTTTAGGACAGCATGGTGCCCAGTGGTTAGCACTGCTGCCTCACAGCGCCAGGGACCTGGGTACAATTCCAGCCTTGGGTGACTGTCTGTGTGGAGTTTGCACATTTTCCCCATGTGTGCGTGGGTTTCCTGCAGGTGCTCGGGTTTCTTCCCACAATCCAGAAATGTGTAGGTAAGGTGAATTGGCCAAGCCAAATTGCCCGTGATGTTCAGGGATGTGTCGGTTAGGTGCATTAGTAAGGGGTAAATGGAGAGTAATAGGGGAATGGGTCTGGGTGGGATACTGTTCGAAGGGTCGATGTGGACTTATTGGGCCAAAGGGCCTGTTTCCACACTGTAGGGATTCTATGATTTTAAAGTAAGGATTCTATTCTATGATTTACTCAGATCCTGTCATGTGACAATCACCAGTTGTTGGCATTGGTTGAGGGTCAACTATTGACCAGGGTACCAAATGTTGCACTGGGAACACTCTATACTGAGCCAAGACAGTGGGTAGACCCTATGCTATACTGGGCTGAGATGGTGAGTAGATTCTCACTCTATACTGAGCCATGATGGGTGAGAAGATTCTCACTCTACACTGAGCTGGGACTGTGGGTGGACGCGACTCCATGCTGAGCTGAAATTTTTGATCAATTAATTAATGTGACATCACATCCAAGAGGCAATTCCGACAGTACCACTCCCTCTGTGCTGTGCTGGAGTGACATAATTGAGAGGGATTTGAACTCACATTCCAGGGAGGGGAGACAGAAACAACCAACTGCAATTGAATTAATATTATCAATACACCTTGATGTTGCTGCAAAAGCGATTGCATTCGCACTTGTGAAATGTGAGTTGCCTGATGACTTTTCTCAAATATCTGCAGATCTGTGAGGGTGTTTCAGTGCGAGGAGGACAAGGAATATGAAGAGCTGGTACTGTTTTGCATCTCATGGTATGTTTGTTCTAATTTCTTCCATTGTCTGAGATTACCTGCAAGTGATGCATGTCCGTTTTACAACGTTACACAGTGTTGGAATGTAAGAGCCATTAACCTTGTCCTTCAGTGTATTCCCTACACAGGCAAATGGTTATTTTTTGTTTCCCCTTCGTGGTATGGTGGTAACACTGACAAGTGCTGTGTCTATTGCCTATCCCTAACTGCCCTTCGGGAGGTGATGGAAAGCTGCCTTCTTGAACTGCTGTAATTCTTGGGTTGTGGGCCAAGGGGGATGTGGAGTGAAGGTTCAAACGTTTGACTCAGTGACTTGATGAAGGAACGGTGATATATTTCCAAGTCAGCATGTTATGTGGATCAGAGGGGAACTTGGTGGTGGTGTTCCCATGTATCTGCTGCCCTTGCTCCTCTGAGCAAGTTTGAAAGGCGCTCTCTAAATGCAGCTTTGGCAAGTTGCTGCCGTCTGTCTTGTAGGTGGCATATGCTGTACCCGTGGATTTAAAATGATTTATCCCTATTCCTCAATTCTGTGATACAGGGAGAGCTGGTAAGTCCAACATTTATTGCAGTCCCTCGTAACAGGGGGATATCTTTGTTAAACACCGCAGCTAAGAATCCCTACAGTGCGGAAACAGACCATTCAGCCCATACCAACCCTTCAAACAGCATCCCACCCAGACTCAGCTCTCTACCCATAACTCCGCATTCCCCATGGCTAATCCACTTAGCCTGCATATCCCTGGACTCAATAGGGCAATTTAGCACGGCCAATCCATCTAACCTGCACATCTTTGGACTGCGGGAAGAAACCAGAGCACCCGGAGGAAACCCATGCAGACACGGGGAGAATGTGCAAACTCCACACAGACAGTCACCCGAGGCTGGAATTGAACCTGGAAGCCTGACACAGTGAGACAGTAGTGTTACCCACTGAGCCACCATGCCACGTGGTCACTGACTGATTCTGAGGATCCCATTCCGGTAATTAGCTCATTCGCTTCCATCTGTTAGTCTGTTCAAATCGCAACTTGGTAACCAGCCACGGCACGATGGGGATAGTGTTTGCCACCGCATAAGCCCTTCGACTAATATTGATCTGTAGTTCAGAGTCATAGAAAGTTTTCGAGACTTTACAGCACAGAAAGAGGCCCTTCAGCCCATTGTTTCTGCACTGGTGATCAAACATCTGCCTATTCTACTTGGAGACAGTGATCCGAGATGTTTGAGACATTAAGCCACAGGAAAGTCCACAGGGATGTATAAACAACCTTTTGAGTTAGTAAACAAAACAAAAATCATGGATACGGGAAATCAGAAACAAAAACAGAAATCGCTTGGAAAACTCAGCAAATCTGGCAGCATCTACAGAGAGAGAAGCAGAGTTAACGTTTCAGGGCCCGTGACCCTTCTGATGCGGACTCACCTGCTGAGTTTTTTCACCAATTCTATAAGTTAGTAATAAGTCCCAAAGTTGGACAGTCTTCCAGCATAGAGACAGGTTTTTTAGCCCAAACTGGTCCATGCTGACCAAAATGTCCATCCATTCTAACCCCATTTCCCTGCACTTGGCCTGTATCCTTCTAAGCCTTTCCTATCTATGTATTTGTCCAAATACCATTTAATTGTTGTTGATTTACCAAATCTCAACTACTTCCACTGGAATGATCGGTTGGTGTTCGGGAGAGGCAACGAGCAAAGTGGGACTTCTGTAATGAGGAGGGAAGTTGGGCGAGATTAAATATCCATTCGGCTTGTGCAAGAGCAAAAAGAGGTTATAAAGGGAAAACTAAAGGAATGATAAAACGATCTGGAGAAGGTATAAATGAGAACAACAGAATCATCATCATTAACAATCATCTGAAAACAAAAGGCTACAGTGGTTAAAATCTAAAACTAACAAGGGTAGGACTTATACAATTAAAAGTAGGACATTGGGCTGTGTTGTAGAACAGAGAGATCTAGGTGTTTACGTACATATTCTTTGAAGTTTGCATCACAGGTAGACAAAGTAATTCAAAACATTTAAATTTTAGTAACTCTCCCGGCTGCCTGGCAAGCCACTCAGTTCAAGGGCAATTAGGGGCAGCCATCAAATGGTGCCAGTGACAGCTACATCCTGTGCAAGAATTTTTAAAAAGCCCTTTCAGGGATAGGCTGAATAGTGTGGAATGCTTCCATCTTTGTCTCTCTACCTTTCTCTTCTTATTTTCCAAATCTTCTTAAAACTCATCTATCCTGATATCTCTTTCTGTGCCTGCACCCATGACATGGTTTGGGGGCTGTCAAAGCTGCTACGTGAATGCAAGTTGCAGTTGTTGTTGTTTGATTAAATTATTCCACCCACTGTGTAAAAGGAAAAGAATCATGAAGCCCACGTAAACTAAACAACTCAGTGCACCACAAGAAATCTCATTTCCTGATGCACTCCCTTATTAATGTATTTTCCAAAAACTGTTCCCATATAATTAGGAACTATATATTTTTTTGTTTCCTAGCGTTGCTGTTTTGGACTATCTGGAATGAAAGCACTGACGGATATGGTAAGACATGAAACTTTTAGTTTCTTCTTCAGTTTGGAGTCCTTTTGTCAATAGTACCCACTCCTTTTACGAAGTGGAAACAATGCTAATGGATGCGACTGTATCAGTTATTTTATACTTGCAACCACAATGTATCGATGTGGAAGAAGTTTGCAATAAATGGTGGAAGGAGACAGAGAATATGGTCATTGGGCGTGGAATCATATCGGCTTACATCCTATGAGAGTCTGTGTTAGATCCTCAAGTAATCAGTGTGTTGAAGGATAGGGCTTATAGAATTAATGGTAGAGCCTCGGGAAGTGTTGTAAAATAGAGAGACATAGGAGTGCACGTACATAATTGTTTGAAGTTTGTGTTGCATTTAGACAGGGTGGTTAAAAAGGCGTTTGGCAAATTTGTCTTCGTTGCTTTCACCTTTGAGTCTCAGAGTTGGGACGTCATGTTGAGGTTGTACAGGACTTTGCTAAGGGCTCTTCTGGAATACTGTGTTCAGTTCAGGTCACTCAGTTATAGAAAGCAAAATATTAATCTGGAGAGGATACGGAAGAGATTTACCAGGATGTTGCCCAGGTTTGAGTTATAAAGAAAAGCTGGGACTTTGTTCACTAGCGCATAGGAGGTTTTGAAGCAACATGATAGAAGTTTATAAAATCATGAGGGGGCATAGATAGAGTTAATGGTAGTTGTCTTTTCCCTAAGATGGGAGATTTCAAGACGAGAGGGCACACTTTTAAGGTGAGAGGAGAGAGAGATTTAAAAAAAGACATGAGGGGCAAACAGATGGGTGGTTTGTCTGTGGAGTGTTCTTCCTGAGAAAGTGGTGGATGTGGGTTTAAAAAAACATTTAGATAAGTGCATGAACAGGAAAGGTTTGGAGGCATATGGGTCAGGAGCAGGCAAGTGGGACTAGTTTGGAATTGTGGTCGCATGGACTGGATGGACCGAAAGGTCTGTTTCAGTGCTGTCAGACTCTAGGCTCTAACGTCTTCTATAATGGTGTTAAAGGCAAATACCCAAATTTGAAGGTCAGGAAAGATGGGCTGTGTTATAAAAGACACAGACCGTAGTGTGAAATTGCAAAGTCATTTTGTTAGGTTGAGTGAATTGGTGAAGGTGTGGTCAATTAGGACAGAACAAGGTACTACTGAAATGACGTAAATCTGGAAAGTCAAAGCCCAAGAAGACTTTGAGCTTCCTGCTTCATGAATCGTTGCAATGTCATGAATAGACATAGAAACTAAGCAGAAAAGGTTCACAGTAGCCGAGCCTTTCTGTACACAAGGGGGTTGAATTCAGACTTCAGCTGTAAAGGTGCACAGTCAGTTATCTGAGTGAAAAAGAGACCAAGTGAGAATGAAATAACTCCACAGAGACTGGTATTTCCCATCACTGAGTCACCCTTGATTTAAATGTAGAGAGTCCTTGACACTGATTCACTCCGTCAGAGCCCTCTCTCAGAGTGAAACAGGATGTCTGATGCTCCTGTTTATTTCTTGTTGCAACATGCTTCAGGAGCAGGTGGAACCGGAACCTCCAGGCTCATTACTAGGGACACTACCACTGTTCCACAAGAGGGCCCCGTTCATCTTTCTTTTAAGTTTAGCATATTTTTCTAATCGACCTGTTCAGCAATGCTATTATACCGCTGGGGCAGGTGGGACTTGAACCCTAGTCTGGGAGGAGAAAGTGAGGTCTGCAGATGCTGGAGATCAAAGTTGAAACTTTATTGCTGGAACAGCACAGCAGGTCAGGCAGCATCCAGGGAACAGGAGATTCGACGTTTCGGGCACAGGCCCGAAGGGCCTGTGCCCGGAACGTTGAATCTCCTGTTCCCTGGATGCTGCCTGACCTGCTGTGCTGTTCCAGCAATAAAGTTTCAACTTTGAACCCTAGTCTCCCAGTTCAGGGATAGGGCCTCTACTTCTGTGCCATAAGGGGGTGGCTTTCTCGCCTGATTTGTTTTTGTTCTCACTTCCATCCAACGTAGTTAAATAAGATGCATAGAAATAGCTTTAATTTTAACAAAAATTGGCATACTTTTCTAAATCAACCTGTTCAGAGATGTTATTACACACATCTGGAGCAGCTAGGACTTGAACCCATGCCTTCCAGTGCAGGAGTAGCGACAGGACCAATGTGCCACAAGAGAGCTCTCAGCTTAACTTTTGTTTATTTTTTATTTAACCTATTTTTAATGTCAATCTATTCAGAGATTTAAATAACTGCACAGCGGCCAATATCCCAACACCAAGTCATGACACTCCTGTTTCCACTGTCGGCCAGGGCAGTTGAAGTCAAGAACTAAACATTCAGGATCCTGTGACTTTTTGACAGGGCAGGCAGGAATGGAATGTGTTAGGTGGCTTTGCCTGTGTTGAATAGGGGTGGCATGGTGACTCAGTGATCAGCACTGCTGCCTCATACGCCAGTGACCTTGGTTCAATTCCATCCTCAAGTGACTGTCTGTGTGGAGATTGGATATTCTCCCTGTGTCTGCTTGGATTTCCTCTGGGTGCTCTAGTTTTAACCCACAGTCCAAAGATGTGCAGGTGAGAGTGGATTGGCCATGCTACGTTACCCACTGTGTCCAGGGATGTGCAGGTGAGCTCGACTGGCCATGCTAAATTGCCCATTATGTCCAGGGATATGCAGGATAAGTGGGTTAGCCATGGGAAATTGTCCAGGGGATGTGCAGTCTAGGTGGGTCAGCCATGGGAATTGCGGGGTTAGAGGGATTGGGTGGGATGCTGTTTGGAAGGTCAGTATAAACTTAATGGGCTAAATGGTCTGCTTCCACATTGCAGATGATATTTAAAGAGAAGGATGGAATTTATACCTTTATATCCAAGGTTGCTACGGGAAGCAAGGGAAGAGATTGCTGCACTTTTGGCCAAGGATCTTTGTGTCCTCACTGACAACTAGAGTAGTACCAGATGAATGGAGGGTGGCAAATGGTATTCCCCTTATTTAAGAAATGGAATAGGGATAACCCTGGGAATTACAGTCAGTCTTATGTCTGATGTGGGCATATTATTGGAGAGGACTCTGATAGACAGGTTTGATGATTATTTGGAAAATCATAGTTTGATTAGAGATAATCAGCATGGCTTTGTGAGGGGCAGGTCATGCCTCACAAGCCTTATTGAATTCTTGAGAATGTGACAAAACACATTGATGAACGTAGAGCAGTGGATGAAATGTATATGGATTTTAGCAAGGCATTTGATAAGGCTCCCCATGGTAGGCTCATTCAGATAGTAAGGAAGCATGGGATACAGGGAAATTTGGCTGTCTGGATACAGGATTGGCTGGCAGAAGTGGGGACTGCAGATGCTGGAGATTAGAGTGGTGCTGGAAAACCACATCAAGATTAAGGGCTTTTGCCCAAAACATCGATTTTCCTTCTCCTCAGATGCTGTCTGACCTGCTGTATTTTTCCAGCACCACCCTAATCTTGACAAGATTGGCTGGTTCATAGAAGACAGAGGGTGGTAATGGATGGAAAGTATTCAGCCTGGAGTTTGGTGACCAGTGATATTCTTCAGGGATCGGTCCTGGGACCTCTGCTTTTTGTGAGTTTTATAAATGACTTGGATGAGGAAGTGGAAGGTTGGGTTAGTAAGTTTGCCGATGACACATAGATTGCTGGAGTTGTGGATAGTGTGGAGGGCTGTTGTAGGTTGCAACGGGACATTGACAGGATGCAGAGCTGGGCTGAGAAGTGGCAGATGGAATTCAATCTGGAAAAGAGTGAAGTGATTCATTTTGGAAGGTTGAATTTGAATGCAGATTACAGGGTTAAAGCAGGATTCCTGGCACTGTGGTGGAAGAGAGGGATCTTGTGGTGCATGTCCACAGATCCATCAAAGTTTCAACCCAAGTTGATAGGGTTATTAAGAAGACATATGGTGTATTAGCTTTCATTAACAGGAGGATTGAGTTTAATAGCCGTGAGGTTATGTTGCAGCTCTATAAAGCTTTGACAAGACTACACTTGGAATATCATGTCCAGTTCTGGTTGCCTCATTATAAGGATGTAGAAGCTTCAGAGAGGGTGCAGAGGAGATATACTGGGCTGCTGCCTGGACTGGAGGGCTTATCTTATGAAGAAAAGTTGAGTGAGCTGGGGCTTTTCTCATTGGAGTGAAGAAGGATGAAAGGTGACTTGATAGAGGTATACAAGGTGATGAGAGGCATGGATAGCCAGAGACTTTTTCCCACAAAGGGATCTATCTATCACAAGGGGACATAATGTTAAGGTATTTGGAGGAATTTTTAGGGGAGACATCAGAGGTAGGTTTCTTTATACATAGAGTGGTTGATGCATGGAATGCACTGCCAGCAGTGGTAGTAGAGTCAGATACATTAGGGACATTTAAGCGACTCCTGGATAGACACATAGATGATAGTACAATTAAGAGTAAGTGCGTTAGTCTGATCTTAGAGTAGGGTAAAGGGTCGGCACAACGTTGAGGGCTGAAGGGCCTGTTCTGTGCTATCCTGTTCTATGTTCTATGTTCAAATGGGAAAGAATAAGCTTGGCTCAGAAGATCTATATGAGTCGACTTACGAACAAGCAGGGGATGAAAAGACTGATGGGCCATGAAGTCTCGGATCTTAAGATGAAATCTAAAAAGTAGAGCTCGAACCAAGAGTGGAACATTGAAATCACCTTTCCCTCTAACACAGAGTGGTAGTCATTCAGAACTCTCTTGTCCAATGTCAAATCAATTGTTAATTTTGAATCTGCGATGGATAATATTGTTGCTAACCAATGGTATTAATAAATACAAAGCAATGACTGTATTAACCTGAAGATCAGCCAAATCAGAGGGCAAAAACAGATTTGATTTGGATATGAGTTTTTAAAAAGTTAATTCATGGGATGAGTCCAGCATTTATTACCCATCCCTAATTACCCAGAGGGCAGTTAAGAATCAACCATGTTGCTGTGGGTCTCGGCCAGACCAGGTAAGGATGGCAGATTTCATTCACTAAAGGACATTTGTGACCCAGATGGATTTTTGCCAACAACTGGCAGTGGATTCACGGTCATCATTAGACCTTTAATTTAGAGTTTAATTTTATTTGGGGAGCAATGGCCTAACGATAGACCCAGATAATGTTCTGTGCACCCAGGTTTGAATCATGCCAGGGCGATGGTGGAATTTGAATTTGATGACTATCTAGAATTGAGACTCTAATGATGACCATGTATCAATTGTGAATTGTCAGGAAACACCCAGCTGGGTCACTAATGTCCTTTAGGGAAGGAAACTGCTATCCTCACCTGGTCTGGCCTATATGTGACTCCAGACCCACAGCAATGTGGTTGACTCTTTACTGCCTTCTGGCCAATGATGCCCTCATCCTGTGAAAGGATTTTAAAAAATTCAAATTCCACAATTTGTCATGGTGGGATTCAAACCTCAGGTCCCCAGAAAATTACCTGGGCCTCTGAATTAATAGTCCAATGATAATACCACTATGCCATCACCTCCTCATCATTTTGAAGATGATTTGGAATCAGTTTTACAGTGTTCTTTTTTCCCCCCTCTTCTCAAGTTATCACTGAACATCATAACTGGCTATAGCCAGCAATGGCCTTGCCTTGTTCCTTTTTGCCAGACTGCATGATAGCACAAGGGATTGTTTGACATCACAGTATTTGTTTTGGCTACATCTGCAGACTGTGATCTTAAAAGCCATTTGGTTTGATTGTTGCTGCTTAGCCATTTTGATAATACACAGCACATGTCCATAATTTTCATTCTTGTTACAGCGAGTTTCCACTTCTTCAAGAAAGCGAGATCTTCCGTCACCCTGAATTTCATTGGTTTTAATCATCCATCAGCAATATGCTGTGACCGGAAGAGCTGTCCCCTTTCTTATTGTAACTCCCAGTTGATTTTAATGAAAGGAAATCACACCACCTCTCTGAATTCGAAATACCAGTTCACTGGTGACCTAGAGAAAGGCAAGGTGTCCTTAACCATACACAATGTGAGCTTGGGAGATAGTGGCAATTATTGCTGCCACTTAGAGTATACTGAGCCTTCCAACAATGAGCATGTCATCATCGACCTCAACGTTACAGATGGTGAGTCCATGCAAGTTATCAGATAATCTTCTGTTCTCAATCTGAAGGGCAGGTAGTGCCATCCCTCCACCATAGCAATGGCAAGGAAACAGGTCTCTGCACCATTGGGATGGGGATTGATCTCCCTATTATCGGCACCAGTCTCTGGCCCGGATTGCTGTGGCAATGCACATATTTACAGACATGTTACAACCTGGAATAGGAGGCCCACCGGAGCCATCTCCTGCAATTGCTGCCTGTCATTGGAAGCTGAACATGTTTGGGGGTGCTGTTGTGCCCTGCATCACCAAGCTCCAAGGCAGGGACACTACTCACTGCTCACAGAATCCCTGCAGTGTGGAAGCAGGCCATTTGGCCCATTGTCAAAGAGATATACAGCACAGAAACAGCTTGCGTCGGGGATGGTTGCCAACAATGAGACTTAATAAGGGACCGCTGTAATATGAGGCCAACCATGACTTTTTCCACATGTGAATAAAGCACCTTGCAAACAGCTACACATCATGACATTCCATCAATCAGACATTTCATGAGTGTCTCAGTGGTTAGCACTGCCGCCTCACAGTGGCAGGGACCCAGGTTCAATTCCATCCCTCAGGCAACTGTGGAGTTTGCACTTTCTCTCCATGTGTAGGTGGGTTTCCTCCGGATGCTCCTGTTTCCTCCCAGATTCCAAAGATGTTCAGGTTATGTGAATTGGCCATGCTAAAGTATCCATAGTGTTCAGGGATATGTAGGTTTGGTGCATTAGTAAGGGGAAATGTTGAGTAATAGGGTTGGGGAATGGGTCTGGGTGGGTTACCCTTCAGTGGGGGGGAGAGGGGGGAAATCAATGTGGACTTGTTGGGTGAACTGGACTGTTTTCACACTGTAGTGATTCTATTTTTTTCTCTATTTTTCTAATTAATTCCTATGGTCTGAAATGCTGGAATTTTTGTTTCGTTATTTTCCTAATTTTCTTTCCTGCAGAACTTGTGCTGAAGAATTTGTATCTCGGTAAGTTTTACCTAAGATGGTGCTACAAGTGGCAACTTTTGAACTTTTCATTGTACTCAGGTGAGTACATGTTACAGTAAAGCTAATTCAATTCAATCCAATCCACATTGAGGTTCTCAGGCAGGTGATCAAAATGCTGCACATCTTTGATCTGTGGGAGAAAGCTGATCATCCGAAGGAAACCCTCACAGACACAGGGCAGACATGCAAACTCCACAGAGACATCCGAGGGGAGAACCAAACTTGGGTCCCTGGCACTGTAAAGCAGCATTGCTAACCACTGAGCTACCATACTGGACCTCTTAATAATTTGATTGTAACAATTTGACAATAATGTTTTGCATTACACATGACCATTCACTGCTGACTCATTTAGATTGCCTTTAGGGAGGGGGTGGGGTGGTGGGAGGTTGTGGGGGTCATGAAGGAACCAGAAAGTTAAACTTAGTTGTGCTCTCAGGAGGGCCATTCATCAGAGGATCGAGAATTAAGACAATTAGTAGAAGGTCATGGAAGATGTACAGGCACTTATTTTGATGTAACAAGTTGTTATGGTTAGAAAAGCAGTGGAAATATACTTAGAGTTAACTTTCAGAAGAGAATTTGATATATATTTGAGACAAAGAATGCTGCAGGAATGCGGAGGAGGCATGGGGGCATGGGAGAATTTTCTTCCAACGAGAACCTTTCCAGGCAAGATGGGCCGAAAGGTCTCCTTCTGTGCTGTAAGCTTCTATGGAACACTTTGTTTGCAGTAAAACGAGGTGATATATACTGAGTTAGCAAGGTCGAAGTGTTGCTTTAGCAGAATAAATAACCTTGCTAACTTTGCACTGCTGTTCTGTGACACGGTTTTATGTGATAAGGACTCTGGTAGGTCTCTGCTTTCTTCACCTGTACTCTGGGGTGAAGGACAGAAATCACTTTTAAACTTGCGTCGGGGATGGTTGCCCAACTTATTTTGATGTAATGTTGCCACATCAGCGAAGATTCGGAGATGTGTTTTGCTTTGCACTGGGTCTAATCTAGGATTTTCCATTAGTGCTTGAAGTGGGGCACTGTTGACAAAGTTCTCTCGTAGTTCCTGGCACCGAGTAGAATATTTAATCAGATTCAGAAGACATTTGCCAGGATGTTGCCAGATATGTTGCCAGGTCACGGGAGACGTATGGGCAATTATTTTGATGCAACAAGTTGTTATGATTAGAAAGGGCAGTGGAAACAGATTCAGAATGAACTTTCACAGAATTTTATATATATTTGAGATAAAGAATGCTACAGGAAGGTGGATAAGGAGTGGGAACATGGGAGAAATTCCTTCCCATGAAAACTATACTTGCAAGATGAGCCGAAAGGTGTCCTTTTGTGCGGCAAGCTTGCTTGGAACTCTATATTTGCAGTAAAAGGAGGTGATATATACTGAGTTAGCATTGTCGAAGTGTTGCTTTAGCAGAACAAATAACCTTGCTAACCTGGCTCTGCCATTCTGATGGACCACACGTGAATGTTGGGCAACTTTGCTACATCAGTGAAGATTTAGAGACGGGTTTTGCTTCGCATTGGGTCTAATCTGGGATTTTCCTTGAAGTGGGCCAGTGTAGCCCTCTATAGGCAAAATTCTCTTGTAGTTCCTGGCACTGAGTAGAATATTTAATCAGGTTGGGAAGAGATTTACCAGGATGTTGCCAGGTATGGTAGGTTTGAGTGATAAAGAGTGGCTAGATATTTGGGACTTTTTCACCGAATTGTAGGAGATGGAGAGGCAACGCTATAGAAGTTTATAAAATAATGAGGGGTGTAGATAAGGTTAATGGTTGTTGTCTTTTCCCGATGATGGGGGATTTCATGATGAGGGGGCACATTTATAAGGTTGGAGGAGAAAGATTTAAAAAAACAAATGAGGGCAAATTCATTTACTGAGAGGGTGGTTCACATGTGGAATGAACTTCCTTAAGAAGTGGTGGATATGGGAACAATTACTACATTTCAAAGACATTTGGTTAAGTACATGAATAGGAAAGGTTTGGAGGGATATGGGCGAGGAGCAGGTAGTTGGGAGCAGTTTAGTTTGGGATTATATTCAGCATGGACTGGTTTGATGAAAGGGTCTGTTTCCATGCTGTATGACTCTGCTAGATAATGATTAAGTTAAAAATCACACAAAACCAGGTTAATAGTCCAACAGGTTTATTTGACTCCAGGTTTATGTGTCCACCTCAGTCCATAACCGGTACCTCCACATCATAAAAAATGATGGAGTATCCAGATTTGATAAAGGCACCAAATAAATATACAAGATGTGAGAATCCTTCGAATGAACATCATTATCACACCACTGGCACATCCGCATCATAAACAATGATGGAGGTTCCAGACTTGATCAAGACACCAAATAAATATACAAGATGTGAGAATCCTTAGAACGAAGATCATCATCAGTCTTGCTTTTTGGAGTGAGAATTGTCAGCATAATTCTCAAGAGTATTGAGTCGACTGCTGGGGTGGCTCAGTTGCTCAGTGGTTAGCACTGCTGCCTCATGGTACCAGGCACTTGGGTTTGATTCCACCTTTTGGCTACTGTTTGTGTGGATGAAGGAGTGCTGAGTGGGATCAGATCTCACATACCTGACATCCGGCCCTGGAGATAACGATTCCCAATTTACTGAAGCGTAGGTGTGATCAGAGCTGGACATCCTACTTTCTGAAGTGATAGGATCTCAATTTGACTCATTATTCCTTCATCCACCAACGAGGGGGAGCAACTATGTGTCTGTATTTTTGCGTATAATTCATCTATTATAAGCATAACATCATAAAAATACACGTGGTGTTAAAATCATGTCCCTTATTCCCATGCTATCTTGAAATAGATTTCACTGAAAGGTACAAAACCACTGGGAGTAAAATGATAACATCACAAGCTGAGGAAACTGCAGTGACCATTGCCTGTTACATGGTTTTAGGTGAAAAGGACTCTGGTAAGTCTCTGCTTTATTCACCTGTATACCTGAGTGAATGACAGAGACCCGGAGGATTGGAGGGTTGCTCATGTTCTCCCCCTGTGCAAAAAGATTAATAGGGATTTTCCGGGTAACTACAGACCAGTGACCCTGACGTCAGTATTTGGAAAGTTGCTGGAGAAGGTACTGAGGAATAAAATCTATTTATATTTGGAAAAGAATGGGCTTATCAGTGATAGACAACATGGTTTTGTGCTGGGGGAGATCATGCCTTACCAACTTTATAGAGTTCTTTGAGGATGTAACTAAGTTGATAGGTGAAGGAACGGCTGTAGATGTTATATACATTGATTTTAGTAAGGCGTTTGATAAGGTTCCTCATGCTAAACTAATGGAGAAAGTGAAGTCACATGGTGTGCAGGGTGTTCTAGCTAGGTGGATAAAGAACTGGTTGAGCAACAGGAGACAGAGAGTAGTAGTTGAAGGGAGTTTCTCGAAATGGAGAAAGGTGACCAGTGGTGTTCCACAGGGATCAGTGCTGGGGCCACTGTTGTTTGTGATATACATAAATGATCTGGAAGAGAGCACTGTTCAACTGATCAGTATGTTTGCAGATGACATGAAGATTAGTGGAGTAGCTGAAAGCATGAGGGACTGTCAAAGAATACAGGAGAATATAGATAGACTGGAGAGTTGGGCGGAGAACTGGCAGATGGAGCTCAATCCAGGCAAATGTGAAGTGATGCATTTTGGGAAGTCTAATTCTAGAGCAAACTATGTTGTCAATGGAAGAGCCTTGGGAAAGGTTGATGAGCAGAGAGATGTGGGAGTTCAGGTCCATTGAACCCTGAAGATGGCTGCACAGATGGATAGAGTGGTCAAGAAGGCAAATGACATGCTTGCCTTCATCAGACAGGTTATTGTTTATAAAAGCTGGCAGGTCATGTTAAAATTGCACAAGACTTTGGGTCGGCCACATTTAGAATACTGTGTAGTTCTGGTTGCCACATTATCAAAAGGACATGGACGCATTGGAGAGGGTACAGAGGAGATTTACGAGGATGTTGCCTGGTGTGGAAGGTACTAGTTATGAAGAGAGGTTGAATAGGTTAGGATTGTTTTCATTAGAAAAAAGGAGATTGAGGGGGGACCTAATTGAGGTCTACAAAATCATGAAAGGTATAAACAGTGTGGATAGAGATAAGCTTTTTCCCAGGGTGAGGGATTCAATAACATGAGTCACGCATACAAGGTGAGAGGAGAAAAGTTTAAGGGGGATACACATGGAAAATACTTTACACAGAGGGTGGCAGGTGCCTGGGAACATGTTGCCAGCAGAGATAGTAGAGGCAGGCACGGTAGATTCAGTTAAGGTGTGTCTGGACAGATGCTTGAGAAGGTGAGGAGCAGAGGGATATGGATCCTTTGGAATTGGGTGATAGGCTTAGACTTTGGATTTGGATTGGCTCAGGCTTGGAGGACCAAAGGCCCTGTTCCTGGATTGTAAATTTTCTTTGGTCTTTGAAATCTCTTTTAAAATTTGCGTCAGGGAATGTTTGCCAACAATGACACTTAACAAGTGACCGCTGTAATATGAGGCCAACAGTAAATTCCTCCAAATCTTAATAAAGCACCTTGCAACAGCAACAGATCATGACATCCCATCAGTCGGACATCTCTTAGTTGTCTCAGTGGTTATCACTGCTGCCTCACAGTGCCACGGACCCTCATTCAATTCCATCTCTCAGACAACTGTCTTTGTGGAGTTTGCACATTCTTCCCTGTGTCTGTGTCGGTTTCTTCTGGGTACTTCAGATTAGATTACATTACAGTGTAGAAACAGGCCCTTCGGCCCAACAAGTCCACACCGACCCGCCGAAGCGAAACCCACCCATACCTCTACATTTACCCCTTACCTAACACTACGGGCAATTTAGCATGGCCAATTCACCTGACCCTGCACATCTTTTGGACTGTGGGAGGAAACCGGAGTACCCGGAGGAAACCCACGCAGACACGGGGAGAACGTGCAAACTCCAAACAGTCAGTCGCCTGAGGCGGGAATTGAACCCGGGTCTCAGGCGCTGTGAGGCAGCAGTGCTAACCACTGTGCCACCGTGCCGCCCACATTCAGTTTCCTCCCACATTCCAAAGATGTTCAGGTTAGGTGAATTGACCATGCTAATTTACCCATAATTTTCAAGGAACATGCAGTTGTGGTGCATTAGTCAGGGGAAATGTAGAGTAATAGGGTGAGGGAATAAGTCTAGGTGGGTTACACTTTTGGGGGTCGATGTGCACTTGGGCCAACTGGCCTTTTTCCACACTGTAGAGATTCTATTTTTTTTATTTCTCTAATTTACTTCTACAGTCTGAAATGCTGGAATTTTTGTTTCTTTACTTTCCTAATTTTCTTTCCCTAAGAACATGTGCTGAAGAATCTGTACCTCGGCAAGTTGTACCAAAGGTGACGCTATTAGTAGCAACTTTTAAACTTTTCATTGTACTTTTCATTTTATAATGTGGGGTACAGATAAGGTTAATGGTTGTTGTCTTTTCCCGATGATGGGGGATTTCAAGACGACGGTGAATACTTATAAGGTCAGAGGAGAAAGATTTAAAAAACACATTGGGGCAAACGTTTATACTGAGAAGGTGGTTCACATGAGGAATGAACTTCCTGTGGAAGTGATAGATGTGGGTACAATTACAACATTTCAATAAGTGCATGAATCAGAAATATTTGGTTGGGCCAGGAGCAGGTATTTGGGACTAGTTTAGTTTGGGATTATATTCAACATGGACTGGTTGGATGAAAGGATCTGTTTCTGTGCTATATGGCTCTATGACTAGATAATAAATAAGTTACAACACCAGGTTAATAGTCCAATAGGTATATTTGACTTTCAAATGAACCTAATTGACTATGACCTGGAATTGTGTGACTTTTAACTTTGTCCACCTCAGTCTAACAGCGGCACCTCCACATCATAAACGATGATGGAGTATCCAGACTATATCAAGGCACCAGGATGCTAGAATCCTGAGAATGCTCATCAGCACCAGTCTCGCTTTTCGGAGTGAGAATTGTTACTATAATTCACAAGAGTATTGATTCAACTGCTAGGGTGGCTCAGTTGCTCAGTGGTTAGCACTGCTGCCTCATGGTGCCAGGCACCTGGGTTTGATTCCACCTTTGGGCGACTATCTGTGTGGGCGAGGGAGTGCTGAGTGGATTCGGAACTCACATAACTGACGTTCGGCATTAGGAGATAGGTAGGTGGGATCAGAGCTAGACATCCTACTTGCTGGAGTGCTGTGATCTCAACTTATCTCATTATTCCTAAATCCTTCACCAGGGGGAGCAGCTATGGTCTGTATTTTTGTATGTAATTCATCTATTATAAGCATAGAATCACAAAAAAAATGTAGTGTTAAAACCAGATCCCTTATTCCCATCATATCTTGAAATAGGTTTCACTGAAAGGTACAAAACCACTGGGAATAAAATCACGACACCCCAAGCTGAGGAAACCACAGCGACCGTTGACAGTAACACGGATTTAGGTGTCAAAGACTCTGGTAGGTCTCTGCTTTATTCACCTGTATGCCTGAGTGAATGACAAAAGTCACTTTTAAAACTTGCATCGGGGAATGTTTGCCAACAATGGCACTTATAAATGGACCGCTGTAATATGAGGCCAATCATAACTTCCTCCACATGTTAATAAATCACCTTGCAAACAGCAACACATCATGACATCCCATCAGTTGGGCATCACTTGGGTGTCTCAGTAATTATCACTGCTGCCTCACAGTGGCAGAGACCCTGGTTCAATTCCATCTCTCAGGCAACTGTCTTTGTGGAGTTTGTACATTCTCCCTGTGTCTGTGCCGGTTTCTTCTGGGTACTCTGGTTTCCTCCCACATTACGAAGATGTTCAGGTTAGGTGAATTGACCATGCTAACTTACCCACAATGTTCAGGGACATATAGGTTTGGTGCATTAATCAGGAGAAATGTACAGTAATAGGGTGGGAGAATGAGCCTAGGTGGGTTACACTTTTGGGTGTCGATGTGCACTTGTTGCGCCAACTGGCCTTTTTCCACACTGTAGAGATTCAATTTAATTTCTTTATTTTTCTAATTTATTTCCACAGTTTGTAATGCTGGAATTTTTGTTTCTTTTACTTTCCTAATTTTCTTTCCCTGAGACCTGGATTCAGAATTGGTTGGCTGACAGAAGGCAGAGAGTGGTTGTAGATGGAAAGTATTCTGCCTGGAGGTCAGTGTTGAGTCGGGTCCCGCAGGGCTCTGTTCTTGTGCCTCTACTCATTGTAGTTTGTATAAATGACTTGGATGAGGAAGTTGAGGGGTGGGTGAGTAAATTTGCAGATGACACAAAGATTGGAGGTGCCGTCAATAGAATCGAGGGCTATTGCAGGCTGTAGCGCGACATGACAGGATGAAGAGCTGGGCTGAGAAATGGCAGATGGAGTTCAACCTGGATAAATGCGAAGTGATGCATTTTGGAAGGTTGAACTTGAATGCGGAATATAGGATTAAAGACAGGATTTTTGGCAGTGTGGAGGAACAGAGGGATCTGGGTGTGCAAGTACATAGATTCATTAAAGTTGCCACCCAAGTGGATAGGGTTATTAAGAAAGCGTACAGTGCTTTGGCTTTCATTAACAGGGGCATCGAGTTTAAGAGCTGTGTGGTTTTGCTACATCTCTACAAGTCCCTGGTGAGACCACACTTGGAATATTGTGTCAAGTTCTGGTTGCCCTGTTATAGGAAAGATACAGAGACTTTGGAGAGGGTGCAAAGAAGGTTTACCAAGATGCTGCCTGGACTGGAGGGCTTACCTGATGAAGAAAGGTTGAATAGGCTCGGACTTTTCTCTCTGGAGAGTCGGAGGAAGAGAGGAGACCTGATCGAGATATACAAAATAATGAGAGGAACAGATAGAGTCAATAGCCAGAGACATTTCACCAGGGCAGGATTGATTGGTACGAGGGGTCATATTTTTAAGATATTAGGAGAAAGGTATAGAGGAGACATCAGAGGTAAGTTCTTTATGCAGAGAGTTGCGAATGCATGGAATGCTTTGCCAGTTGTGATGGTGGAAGCAGAATCATTGGGGACATTTCAGAGACTGCTGGACATGCACATGGAGAGCAGTTTGTTGAGAGGCGCGTAGGTTGAGTTAGTATATTTTACGTTAGGATTAAACCTTGGCAAAACATCGTGGGCTAAAGGGCCTGTTCTGTGCTGTACTTTTCTATGTTCTATGTGCTAACTTGTGCGGAAGAATCTGTACCTTGGTAAGTTGTACTAAGGTGACGCTAAAAGTGGCAACTTTTAAACTTTACATTGTACTCAGATGAATACCTGCGGCAATAAATCTGATTCAATTCAGTCCAATTCAAAATTCACACTGAGCCACACCGATGTTCTCAGGTAAGTGATCAAAATCCTGCACATCTTTGGACTGTGGGAAGAAAGCGGAGCATCTGAAGGAAACCCATACAGATGGAGGGAGAACATTCAAACTTCACAGAGACAGTCATCCAAGGGTGGAACTGAACCTGGGGTCCCTGGTGCTGTGAGGTAGCAGTGATAGCCACTGAGTCACCATATAGTCCCAGTGCCATTGTGAGACCTCGTAATTATTTGATTGTGAAGATCTGGCAATGATGCCTTACACTGTACATGACCATTCACTGCTGACTCATTCAGATTGCCTTGGGGGCTGGGGGGTGGCGGGGCGGTGCTGGTCTGATGATACTAGAAAATGAAAATTGCTTGCACTCTCAGGAGGACCATTCTTCAGAGGATCTAGAATAACGACAATTAGCAGAGGTCACTAGAGATGTATGGTCAATTATTTTGATGTAACAAGTTGTTATGGCTAGAAAGGACAGTAGGAACAGATTCAGAATGAACATTCATGAGGGAATTTGATATATATTTGAGATAAGGAATGCTACAGGATTGTAGAGGATTGTGGGAGCGTGTGAGAAATTCCTTCCAATGATTGGCTTTCCTGGCAAGATGGGCCGAAAGGTCTCCTTTTGTGATGTAAGCTTCTTTGGAACACTTTGTTTGCAGTAAAAGGAGGTGATATATACTGGGTTATCCAGGTCAAAGTGTTGCTTTAGCAGAGCAAAGCACCTTGCTAACCTGGCACTGCCATTCCGAAGGATCACAGTTAAAAGTTGGGCAACTTTGCCATATCTACGAAGATTAAGAGACAGGTTTTCCTTCGCATTGGGTCTAATCTGGGACTTTCCATGAGTGCTTGAAGTGGGCCAGTGTCGCCCTCTTGTAGTCCATGGCACTGAGTAGAATATGTATTCAGGTTCAGAAGATGTTGAACAGGATGTGGCCAGGTATGGAAGGTTTGAGTGATAAAGAGTGGCTGGATTGGTTGGGACTTTTTCACTGGATTGCAGTAGATTGAGAGGCAACATTATAGAAGTTTCTAAAATAGGTAATGTGTAGGTAAGGTTTAAAAACACAGGAGGGCAATTTTTTTTACTGGTCTGGAATGAACTTCCTTCGGAAATGCTGGACATTGGAACAATTACTACATTTCAAAGATGGTTAGATAATTACATGAATAGGAAAGGTTTGGAGGAAAATGGGCCAGGAGCAGGTAGTTGAGACTAGTTTAGTTTGGGATTATATTCAGCATGCACTGGTTGCACCAAAGGGTCTGTTTCCATGCTGCTGGACTCTATGACTGGATAATGATTAAGTTAAAAATCACACAACACCAGCTTAATGGTCCAGCAGGTTTATTTGAATGTCAGATGAACCTGTTGGATTATAACCTGGTGTTGTATGAGTTTTAACGTTGTCCACCCCAGTCCAACACCAGCACTTCCACATCATAAACAATGATGGAGTATCCAGAGTTGACAAGGGCAGCATAAAAATATATGAGATGCTAGAATCCTTAGAATAGACATCATAATCAGTCTTGCTTTTTGGAGTGAGAATTGTCAGCATAATTCGCACGAGTATTGAATTGACTGCTGGGTGGCACAGTGGCTCAGTGGTTAGCACTGCTGCCTCATGGTGCCCAGGATGTGTGTTTGATTACACCCTAGGACGACTTTCTTTGTGGGCGATGGAGTGCTGAGTGGGATGTGAGCCACCATACCTGACGTACGGCACTGGGGATAACTATTCCAAATTTATTGGAGGGTAGTTGGGATAAGACACGGGAATCTTATTTGTTGGAGTGGTGGGATCTCGATTTGGCTCATTATTCCCAAATCCATCACAAAGTGGTTTCTGTATTTTTGTGTGTAATTCATCTGTTCTAAGCATCGTATCACAAAAATTCACAATTGGTATCAAAATCTTTTTCCTTATTCCCATCAGATCGTGAAATAGGTTTCTCTGAAAGTTACAAAACCTCTGAGAGTAAAAGCACGACACCACAATCCGAGGACACCACAGCGACTGTTGACCATGACACAGTTTTAGGTGACAAGGACTTTGGTAGGTCTCTGCTTCATTCACCTGTACACCTGAATGAATGACAGGAATCAGTTTTAAAACTTGCGTGGGGGAATGTTTGCCAACAATGACACTTAACGAGGGACCACTGTAATATGATGCCAACCATAACTTCTTCCACATGTTATTAAAGCACCTTGCAAACAGCAACACATCATGACATCCCATTAATCAGACATCTTTTGGGCATCTCAGTGGTTAGCCCTGCTGCCTCACAATGCGAGGGTCCTGGGTTCAATTCCATTCCGCAGGCAACTGTATGTGAAGTTTGCTCCTTCTCCCCGTGTCTGGGTGGACTTCCTCTGGGTGTTACGATTTCCTCCCACAGGCCAAAGATGTTCAGATTTGGTGGGTTGGCCATGCTAAATTACCCGTAATGTTTGATTTGGTTCATTAGTCAGGGGAAATGTCAAGTAATAGGGTTGGGGGATGGGTCTGGGTGGGTTACACTTTGGAGAATCGGTGTGGACTTGTTGGGACAACTGGCCTGTTTCCACGTTGTGGAGATTCTGGTTTTTGTAAAATATTTTTTATATTTATTCCTACGATCTGAAATGTTGGATTTTTTTGTGTCTTTAATTTCATAATTTTCTTTTTCTAAGAATCCATACCTTAGTAAGTTGTACCTAAGATGACGTTAAAAGTGTCAACTTTTAAACTTGGTGTTAATATCAACTTGCCTTATTCCCACTAGATCTTGAAGTAGTGTAAAATCAGTCCCTTATTCCTATCATATCTTGAAATAGGTTTCACTGAAAGGTACAAAACCTCTGGGAATAAAATCACGACATCACAAGCTGAGGAAACCACAGCGACTGTTGACGGTTACACAGATATAGGTGACAAGGACTCTGGTAGGTCTCTGCTTTATTGACCTGTATGCCTGAGTGAATGACAGAAATCACTTTTAAAACATGAATCGGGGAATGTTTGCCAACAATGGCACTTATAAATGGACCACTGTAATATGAGGCCAATCATAACTTCCTCCACATGTTAATAAATCACCTTGCAAACAGCAACACATCATGACATCCCATCAGTTGGGCATCACTTGGGTGTCTCAGTAATTATCACTGCTGCCTCACAGTGGCAGGGACCCTGGGTCAATTCCATCTCTCAGGCAACTGTCTTTGTGGAGTTTGTACATTCTCCCTGTGTCTGTGCCGGTTTCTTCTGGGTACTCTGGTTTCCTCCCACATTACGAAGATGTTCAGGTTAGGTGAATTGACCATGCTAACTTACCCACAATATTCAGGGACATATAGGTTTGGTGCATTAATCAGGAGAAATGTACAGTAATAGGGTGGGAGAATGAGCCTAGGTGGGTTACACTTTTGGGTGTCGATGTGCACTTGTTGCTCCAACTGGCCTTTTTCCACACTGTAGAGATTCAATTTAATTTCTTTATTTTTCTAATTTATTTCCACAGTTTGTAATGCTGGAATTTTTGTTTCTTTTACTTTCCTAATTTTCTTTCCCTGAGACCTGGATTCAGAATTGGTTGGCTGACAGAAGGCAGAGAGTGGTTGTAAATGGAAAGTATTCTGCCTGGAGGTCAGTGTTGAGTGGGGTCCCGCAGGGCTCTGTTCTTGTGCCTCTACTCATTGTAGTTTGTATAAATGACTTGGATGAGGAAGTTGAGGGGTGGGTGAGTAAATTTGCAGATGACACAAAGATTGGAGGTGCCGTCAATAGAATCGAGGGCTATTGCAGGCTGCAGCACGACATGACAGGATGCAGAGCTGGGCTGAGAAATGGCAGATGGAGTTCAACCTGGATAAATGCGAAGTGATGCATTTTGGAAGGTTGAATTTGAATGCGGAATATAGGATTAAAGACAGGATTTTTGGCAGTGTGGAGGAACAGAGGGATCTGGGTGTGCAAGTACATAGATCCATTAAAGTTGCCACCCAAGTGGATAGGGTTATTAAGAAAGCGTACAGTGCTTTGGCTTTCATTAACAGGGGCATTGAGTTTAAGAGCTGTGTGGTTTTGCTACATCTCTACAAGTCCCTGGTGAGACCACACTTGGAATATTGTGTCCAGTTCTGGTTGCCCTGTTATAGGAAAGATACAGAGACTTTGGAGAGGGTGCAAAGAAGGTTTACCAGGATGCTGCCTGGACTGGAGGGCTTACCTGATGAAGAAAGGTTGAATAGGCTCGGACTTTTCTCTCTGGAGAGTCGGAGGAAGAGAGGAGACCTGATCGAGATATACAAAATAATGAGAGGAACAGATAGAGTCAATAGCCAGAGACATTTCACCAGGGCAGGATTGATTGGTACGAGGGGTAATATTTTTAAGATATTAGGAGAAAGGTATAGAGGAGACATCAGAGGTAAGTTCTTTATGCAGAGAGTTGCGAATGCATGGAATGCTTTGCCAGTTGTGATGGTGGAAGCAAGAGTCATTTGGGACATTTAAGAGACTGCTGGACATGCACATGGAGAGCAGTTTGTTGAGAGGCGCGTAGGTTGAGTTAGTATATTTTACGTTAGGATTAAACCTTGGCAAAACATCGTGGGCTAAAGGGCCTGTTCTGTGCTGTACTTTTCTATGTTCTATGTTCTAACTTGTGCGGAAGAATCTGTACCTTGGTAAGTTGTACTAAGGTGACGCTAAAAGTGGCAACTTTTAAACTTTACATTGTACTCAGATGAATACCTGCGGCAATAAATCTGATTCAATTCAGTCCAATTCAAAATTCACACTGAGCCACACCGATGTTCTCAGGTAAGTGATCAAAATCCTGCACATCTTTGGACTGTGGGAAGAAAGCGGAGCATCTGAAGGAAACCCATACAGATGGAGGGAGAACATTCAAACTTCACAGAGACAGTCATCCAAGGGTGGAACTGAACCTGGGGTCCCTGGTGCTGTGAGGTAGCAGTGATAGCCACTGAGTCACCATATAGTCCCAGTGCCATTGTGAGACCTCGTAATTATTTGATTGTGAAGATCTGGCAATGATGCCTTACACTGTACATGACCATTCACTGCTGACTCATTCAGATTGCCTTGGGGGCTGGGGGGTGGCGGGGCGGTGCTGGTCTGATGATACTAGAAAATGAAAATTGCTTGCGCTCTCAGGAGGACCATTCTTCAGAGGATCTAGAATAAAGACAATTAGCAGAGGTCACTAGAGATGTATGGTCAATTATTTTGATGTAACAAGTTGTTATGGCTAGAAAGGACAGTTGGAACAGATTCAGAATGAACATTCATGAGGGAATTTGATATATATTTGAGATAAGGAATGCTACAGGATTGTGGAGGAGGAGTGGGAGCGTGTGAGAAATTCCTTCCAACGATTGGCTTTCCTGGCAAGATGGGCAGAAGGGTCTCCTTTTGTGATGTAAGCTTCTCTGGAACTCTTTGTTTGCAGTAAAAGGAGGTGATATATTCTGGGTTATCCAGGTCAAAGTGTTGCTTTAGCAGAGCAAAGCACCTTGCTAACCTGGCACTGCCATTCCGAAGGATCACAGTTAAAAGTTGGGCAACTTTGCCATATCTACGAAGATTAAGAGACAGGTTTTCCTTCGCATTGGGTCTAATCTGGGACTTTCCATGAGTGCTTGAAGTGGGCCAGTGTCGCCCTCACGTAGTCCATGGCACTGAGTAGAATATGTATTCAGGTTCATAAGAGGTTGACCAGGATGTGGCCAAGTATGGAAGGTTTGAGTGATAAAGAGTGGCTGGATTGGTTGGGACTTTTTCACTGGATTGCGGTAGATTCAGAGGAAACATTATAAAGGTTTATAAAATAGGTAAAGTTTAAAAAACACAGTAGGGCAATTTCTTTTACTGATAGGGTGGTTCACATCTGGAATGAATTTCCTTCGGAAATGCTGGACATTGGAACAATTACTACATTTCAAAGATGGTTAGATAATTACATGAATAGGAAAGGTTTGGAGGAAAATGGGCCAGGAGCAGGTAGTTGGGACTAGTTTAGTTTGGGATTATATTCAGCATGCACTGGTTGCACCAAAGGGTCTGTTTCCATGCTGCTGGACTCGATGACTGGATAATGATTAAGTTAAAAATCACACAACACCAGCTTAATGGTCCAGCAGGTTTATTTGAATGTCAGATGAACCTGTTGGATTATAACCTGGTGTTGTATGAGTTTTAACGTTGTCCACCCCAGTCCAACACCAGCACTTCCACATCATAAACAATGATGGAGTATCCAGAGTTGATAAGGGCAGCATAAAAATATATGAGATGCTAGAATCCTTAGAATAGAGATCATAATCAATCTTGCTTTTTGGAGTGAGAATTGTCAGCATAATTCGCACGAGTATTGAATTGACTGCTGGGTGGCACAGTGGCTCAGTGGTTAGCACTGCTGCCTCATGGTGCCCAGGATGTGTGTTTGATTACACCCTAGGACGACTTTTTTTGTGGGCGATGGAGTGCTGAGTGGGATGTGAACCACCATACCTGACGTACGGCACTGGGGGATAACTATCCCAAATTTACTGAAGGGTAGTTGGGATCAGACATGGGAATCTTATTTGCTGGAGTGGTGGGATCTCGATTTGGCTCATTATTCCCAAATCCATCACAAAGTGGTTTCTGTATTTTTGTGTGTAATTCATCTGTTCTAAGCATCGTATCACAAAATTTCACAATTGGTATCAAAATCCTCTTCCCTTATTCCCATCAGATCGTGAAATAGGTTTCACTGAAAGTTACAAAACCGCTGGGAGTAAAATCACGACACCACAAGCCGAGGACACCACAGCGACTGTTGACCATGACACAGTTTTAGGTGACAAGGAGTTTGGTAGGTCTCTGCTTTATTCACGTTGTGGAGATTCTGGTTTTTGTAAAATAATTTTTATATTTATTCCTACGATCTGAAATGTTGGATTTTTTTGTGTCTTTACTTTCATAATTTTCTTTTCCTAAGAATCCATCCCTTGGTAAGTTTTACCTAAGATGACGCTATAAGTGTCAACTTTTAAACTTGGTGTTAATATCAACTTGCCTTATTCCCACCAGATCTTGAAGTAGTGTAAAATCAGATCCCTTATTCCCATCATATCTTGAAATAGGTTTCACTGAAAGGTACAAAACCACTGGGAGTAAAATCACAACATCACAAGCTGAGGAAACCACAGCGACCGTTGACGGTTACACAGATATAGGTGACAAGGATTCTGGTAGGTCCCTGCTTTATTCACCTGTATGCCTGAGTGAATGACAGAAATCACTTTTAAAACTTGCATCGGGGAATGTTCACCAACAGTGACAGTTAACAAGGGACTGCTGTAATATGAGAGAAAGTGAGGGCTGCAGATGCTGGAGATCAGAGCTGAAAATGTGTTGCTGGAAAAGCGCAGCAGGTCAGGCAGCATCCAAGGAACAGGAGAATCGACGTTTCGGGCATAAGCCCGTTGTAATATGAGGCCAACAATAAGTTCCTCCACCTTACAAACAGCAACACATCATGACATCCCATCAATCAGACATATCTTGAGCATCTCAGTGGTTAGCCATGCTGTCTCACAGTGCTAGGGTCCTGGGTTCAATTCCATCCCTCAGGCAACTGTCTATGTAGAGTTTGCACCTTCTCCCTGTGCCTGGGTTGGTTTCCGATGGGTCTCCGGTTTCCTCCCATAGTGCAAAGGTGACCAGGTTAAGTGAATTGGCCAAGCTAAATTACCCATAGTGTTCAGGAATATGTAATTTTTATGCATTCGTCAGGGAAAATGGAGGGAAATGTGTCTGGGTGGGTTACACTTCGTTAAGTCTGCGTGAACTTGTTGGGCCAAGTGGGCTGTTTCCATACTGTCGAGATTCTATGTTCTTTCTCTGTTTTGCTAGTTAATTCCTATGATCTGTAATGCTTGAATTTTTTGTTTTTTTATTTTCCTAATTTTCTTTCCCTTAGAACTTGTGCTGAAGAATCTGTACCTAATTAAGTTTTACCTAAGATGGCGCTATGATTGACAACTTATAAACTTTTCGTTGTAGTCAGGTGAGGACATGTAACAATAAAGCTAATTCAATTCAATCCAGTTCAAATTCACACTGAGCCACATCGAGGTCCTCAGGCTGGTGGTCAAAATTCTCCGCATCTTTAGACTTTGGGAGGAAAGCAGAGCATCTGAAGGAAACCCTCTCAGACACGTGGAGAATGAGCAAACTCCACACAGACAGTCCCACAAGGGTGGAATCGAACCTGGGTGCCTGGCATTGTGAGGCAGCAGTGGTAACCACTGAGAACACCAAACTGAAGTGCTATTACTGGACCTCATAATGATTGTGAAGATCTGGCAATGACGTCTTGCATTATACATGACCATTCACTGCTGACTCATTCAGTTTGCCTGGGGGTAGAGTCTCGAAGGAACCAGAAAGTAAAAATTGCTCACGCACTCAAGAGGACCATTCATCAGACGATCTGGAATTAAGACAATTAGCAGATGGTCACTGGAGATGTATGGGCAATTATTTTGATGTAACAAGTTATTATGGTCAGAAAGGACCGTGGAAACAGATTCAGAATTAATTTTCAGGAGAGAATTTGATATGTATTCGAGATAAAGAATGCTACAGGAATGCAGAGGAGGGAGTTGGAGCGTGGGAAAAATTCCTTCCAATGAGAGCCTTTCCAGGCAAGATGAGCTTCTTTGGAACGCTTTGTTTGCAGTTAAGGAGGTGATATATACTGAGTTAGCAAGGTCAAAGTGTTGCTTTAGCAGAGAAAAGCACCTTGCTAACCTGGCACTACCCCCCATTCTGATGGACCACAGTTGCAAGTTGGACAACTTTGCCACATCAGCAAAGATTTAGAGACAGGTTTTGCTTCGCATTGGGTCTCATCTGGGATTTTCCATGAGTGCTTGAAGTGGGCCAGTGTCGCCCTCCAAAGGCAAAGTGCTCTCGTAGGTCCTGGCACTGAGTAGAATATTAAATCAGGTTTGTCGGAAATTGATCAGGATGTGGCCAGGTATGGAAGGTTTGAGTGATAAAGAGTGGCTGGATAGGTTGGGACTTTTTCACTGGATTGTAGGAGATGGAGAGTCGACCTTGTCAAAATTTATCAACTAATGAGGGATATAGATATGGTTAATGGTTGTTGCCTTTTCCTGATGGTGGGGGACTTCAAGATGAGGGAGTACCTTTTTAAGGGCAAAGGATAAAGATTTAAAAAATGCCTGAGGGCAATTTTTTTCATGAGAGGGTGGTTCACAAATTGAATGAACTTCCTGAAGAAGTGATGGATGTGGGTATGATTACTACATTTCAAGACATTTGGATAAGTACATGAATAGGAAGGGTTCGGAGGGATATGGGCCAGGAGCAGGTAGTTGGGAGTAGTTTAGTTTGGGATTATATTCGGCAGGGACTGGTTTGACGAAAGAGTCTGTTTTCATGCTGTATGATTGTATGACTAGATAATAATTAAGCTAAAAATCACACATCAAATTAATAGTCCAACAGGTTTACTTGATTTTCAAATGAACGTGTATGACTATCACCTGGAGCTGTGCGGTTTTTAACTTTGTCCACCCCAGTCCAACACCAGCATCCCCACATCATAAACAATGATGGAGGATCCAGGCTTGATAAAGGCACCAAATAAATATACTAGATGCTAGAATCCTTAGAATAAACATCATCATCAATCTCACTTTTTGGGGTGAGAATTGTCAGCATAATTCACAAGAGTATTGAATCAACTGCTGGGGTGGCTCAGTTGCTTTGTGGTTAGCACTGCTGCCTCGTAGTACCAGGCGTCTGGGTTTGATTCCACCCTTGAGCAACTATCTGTGTGGGCGAGGGAGTGCTGAGTGGGATCGGATCTCACATGTGACGTCAGGTGGGGTCAACGATTCCTCAATTTACTCAAGGGTAGGTAGAATCAGACATGGAGACCATCCTTGCTGGAGTGGTGGCATCTCAATTTGGTTCATTATTCCCAAATCCCTCAGAGGAGGACCAGCTATGTGTCTATTGTCAGCATGGTATCACGAAAATACAGATTTGGTGTTCATATCATCTTCCCTTATTCCCATCATATCTTGAAATAGACTTCACCGAAAGATACAAAATCACTGGGAGTAAAATCACGACACCACTAGCTGAGGAAACCACAGTGACTGTTGACCGCAACACAGCTTTAGGTGACAAGGATTCTGGTAGGTCTCTGCTTTCTTCACCTGTACTCCTGAGTGAATGACAGATATCACTTTTAAAACTTGTTTCGGGGAATGTTTGCCAACAATGACACTTATAAAAGGACGGCTGTAATATGAGGCCAACAGTAAGTTCCTCCACATGTTAATAAAGCACCTTGCAAACAGCAACACATCATGACATCCCATCAATCAGACATCTCTTGGGTGTCTAAGTGGTTAGCACTGCTGCCTCCCAGTGCCAGGGACCCAGGTTCAATTCCATCCCTCAGGCAACTGTCTATGTGGAGTTTGAACATTGTCCCCATGTCGAGGTTAGTTTTCTCCCACAATCCAAAAATGTGCACGATTTGTGTGGATTGGCCATGCTAAACTGCTCTTAGTGCACAGAGATATGCTGGCTCGATAGGTTAGCCATCGAAAGTGTAGAGTTACAAGGAAAGGGAGCGGGGAGGCGTTTTGGAGGGTTGATGTAAACTACACTGTGGAATCAAACCATTAGGCCCATCCAGTCCATATTGACACCCTGGAAGAAACACATGCAGGCACAGGAATAATGTGCAAACTCCACACCAATAGTAACCTGAGGCTGGAATTGAATGTGGGTCTCCAGTCCTATGAGGCAGTAGTGCTAACCATCGTGCTGCCCATGCCATTGCCCTGAACAGAAGTGCCAATATTTTGTTTTAATTAAGGGCAGATAGTGAACAACTCTTTCTTTTCAGCTTTACCGTGCAGGGTGGCATAAGGCAGAGGAAAACTTGGTCACCATGGCCATTGGTCACTCGAGGCAACATTTGTAATTGGTCACAGTATGCAGGTTGGCACCTTTGTTGAATTAGTGAGCTATAGGATTTCACAAGCATCCAAATGGAGTTTGCAGCAGTGTGAAACATGATCAAAATAATTCTTACCAGCAAGAAATTTAACAAATAATGTTCAGAGTTGTGTGTCATCCAATATAAAGTAACTCCTTTCCCATTAGTATTGTCCTTTCTAATCCTTTCACAATGTTGGTTTTGGTTTGCTCAGTTGCCTAGATATCTTGGGCATGGTATCAATGGTGTGGATGGAACATTGCTACTGACTGCAGTAGTTAATTTCCTCCTATTGTGTAAAGTTGCACAGGCTAGATTACGAGTCTTCTTCTGAAGTGGAGTGAGATGCTGAAGTCTGTGATGACTAAAGATTTGGAAGTTTAAATATTCCATTTGTTCTCCAGAGCATTCTTTTAAATGTCTTTCAGATGAGAAAGGAGCAAATACTTCTGCAGACAGCCAGTCTGACTCTGGATCATGGGTAAGAAATTCCCACAGTCATGTTTGAGGTACTATATCCCTCCAGGCTGATTCCTGGGATGGCAGTAAGTGTTTATGAGGAGAGACTGTATTGGCTAGGTCTGCATTCACTGGTGTTGAGAGGAATGAGGGGAGATCTCTTGAAACCTATAACATTATAACAGAACGAGACAAGGTAAACACAGGAAGGATGTTCCCAGTGATTGGGGAGACTAGAACCGATCTGGGTTGGGCAATTTAGGACTGAGATACAGAGAAATTCCTTCACTCTGAGTCTGTGGAATTCTCTGCCACAGGAAGTGGTTGAAGCCAAAACATTGAATGTTTTCAAGAAGGGGTTAGATATGGGTCATAGGGCTGAAGGGATCAAAGGGAGACTGGAGACTGAGGGGATTGAGTTGGATGATCAGACATGATCATATTGAATGGTGGAGCAGGCTCAAAGGGCTGAATGGCCTCCTCCTAGTTTCTATGTTTCTATCTTGAAGTCTCATTTTGTGCAGATTGCAAACCGCAGAATCAGAGGATTGTTACAATACAGAAACAGGTCATTCAGCCCATCGTGCTTGTACTGGTCTTTCAAATGCGCATCATTAAGGCGGCACAGTGGCACAGTGGTTAGTACTGCTGCCTCACAGCGCCAGAGACCTGGGTTCAATTCTTACCTCAGGCAACTGTCTGTGTTGAGTTTGCACATTCCCCGTGTCTGCATGGGTGTTCTCAGGTTTCCTCCCACAATCCAAAAATGTGCAGGTTAGGTGAATTGGCCATGCTAAATTGCCCGTAGTGTAAGGTGAAGGGGTAAATGTTGTTGGAATGGGTCTGGGTGGGTTGGAGGGTCGGTGTGGACTTGTTGGGCCGAAGGGCCTGTTTCCACACTGTAAGTAATCTAATTATTATTGATTGCCAAACTCCAGGCTTGACCCTGGACAACTCACGCCCACCGTTTTGATCCAAATAACCACCCAATGTCTTTTTGATGCTTCAACTGAACCTTCATGCACCTCCAGATGCATTCCATTCCCTCACCTGAGCCTTTTCCTTGTATCACCCTTGCTTCGCTTGCACATAGCTTTAAATCCATGCCTTCTCTCATTCTTGTTCCTATTACAAGCAGGAACTGCTTCTCCCTATCTACCTGATCCATGACGATGGAAACCTTTATCAGGTCTCCTCACAGCATCCTTGGCTCCAAGGGGAACAGACCCAACTTCTTCAATCTATCCTCATCACTGAAGTTCCTCATTCCTGGAACTGTGTTTGTAAATTGTTCCTGTGCTCTCTCTCCAGTGCGTTCACATCTTTCCTACAATGCTCAATGCTTTGCGCAACACAACACAAACTGAGAAACTCTTGTGATCCCAGTCCATCTTTTACCCTCAGAGCTTAACCCAGAAAGGTCCATTTTCCTGATAGACAGATGTAATTTTGTCATCCTATTTAGGTAATTTTTTTTTTAACAGCTTTGATTCTATCAATGAACCCACTTTTTGTTAAAGCGTTGGAATATTTCAATCAATTAATGCTTGAAGTTGTCACCAGGTTAAAGTAGAGCCAGTTCCTCAAAGCCTCTCACAGATATTTTTTCTGTCTTTGGGGGTTATTCCTGCTGAATTATCGTTTCTGAGCATTTAAAAGCTTATCTAAGTTTTTGGTGCTCTGTTTAATATTAATTTGCAGCTATTCTTGTTTGAGGATGTTTTATGTCTTTCCTTACGTTTGGAGGAAGTCAGCTATGTTGCTTAGGAAGTAACTGCTACAAGTCCTTGGGTTTCAATCCTTCTCATTTCTGCTCTGAGTGAATTCTCATCTTTGGAGCAGTGAAGATATTTCAGCTGTTGAGGCCCAAATCATTCAAATCTCCCCCCCAAACCTCTATTGCCTTTCAACATCTCCTTAAAAATACACTTTTGAACAGGATTTTGATCACCTGCCCCAGGATGTCGATGTGGCTCAGTGTGAATTTTGAATTGGATGGAATTGGATTAGTTTTATTGTCACATGTACTCGCCCAAGTACAATAAAAAATTTAAAAGTTGCCACTTGTATTGCCATCTTAGGTACAACTTAGCGAGGTATGCATTCTTTAGCATAAGTACTTTGGGAGTGAAAATTAGGAAAATAAAGAAACAAAAATTCCAACATTACAGATCATAGGAATAAATTAGAAAAATAGAGAAATAAAATAGAATCCCTACAGTGTGGAAATAGGCCATTTGGCCCAACAGGTCCACACTGACACCCCAAAGAGTAACCCATCCAGACTCATTCTCCTACCCTATTACTCTACATTTCCCCTGACTAATGCACCAAACCTACATATGTTTTTTTTAAACCGAGAAACTTTTTCAAGAAGATAAACCCAAACATCTCAGAACCCATGACTTTATGACCCCTCTGATAAAATAAACCAAGGACAACATAAAGTTGTTGAAGGAGCAGTGTTATCATACAGGGCCTTCACCCCCTTGAGGCTGGAAGGCCATGCCATGCCGATAAATTGCCATAGGCCACTGAGAGATTGCCGTGCCAAGAGACTGCTATGCCAGGTCAGTGCTGAGGCCGAGAGTCTGAGCCCACACTGAGACCTGGCTTTTAGATGGTAGCGTTCTTGTGAGGTGTTTTTACTGTTGTTGGTTCAATTCTTTGTAAAGGTCAGCCCAAACTTCTGGGTTGCTTTCAAATAACCTGCTCATGGCAGTGAAGCTACAGAGCAACATAGTCTGAGCTGAACGTTTTCCAACTTCCTAGCACAGTACTATCACAAGACCCATGAGGTCACAGTTACATCACTGCTTACCTCAGAGGTATCTAAACGTATGCTATACCCTACCTTGATATGGAGAGCACTTTACCACACGGTGCTAATCATTTCAGGTCATTGATTTTGCTTTGTTGTTCCACTAACTTTTGACAATTCTTTCTAATATGTGTCTTACTTTTAGTTCCAGGAAGTTTTCATGTGGAATTCTTCCCCAAGTTATGTTGTAGGTCTCTTCCCTGTCTTTTCTAAGACTCCCTACCAAACCACTTGTTCTTTCATGCTAATTTGATCAATTTGTGTTTCGCTTTGACAGTTGAGAGTTCAAGCCCTCTTCATAGAACCCCCAACAATGCAGAAGCAGGCCATTTGGCCCATCAAGTCCACAGTGAAACCCCAAAGAGCATTCCATCTTCTCCCCCCCCCCCCACCCCAACACCTATCCTATCCCTGTAAATCTGCATTCCCCATGACTAACCTACCCAGTCTGCACATAACTGAACACTGTGGGGAAGTTGGAAAGGCCAATCCACCTCACCTGTGCATTGTTGGACTGTGGGATAAAACCTGAGGCCCCAGAGGGAACTCTCACAGACATGGGGAGAATGTGCAAACACCACACAGACGGTTGGCCGAAGGTGGAATCGAACCTAGGTCCCTGGTGCTGTGAGGCAGTAGTGCAAACCACTGAGCCACCATGTCATGCAGTCTGAGATGCTTGTTGTATTTGTTCAACCCATCTCATTGTGGTACCTTGAAAGGCGCTTTACTTCTCTTCTGCTGAAGAATTAATGCCACTCCTCTCACCCTATCAACTTAAAAAGAAAACATATTCTTTTCTTGGCTGCAGCCATCATGGACAAGGTCAACATTCACTGCCCATCCTTACTTGCCCTTGAATAGAGTAGGGATTCCTTTGACTGTTTTGGAAGCAG